>NW_025963835.1:25863779-25871279 GCF_023055435.1 Haliotis rufescens | reverse complement strand
AATGACGCGTTGTCCTGATGAAAGAGCACATCTTTACTCAACGTCCCGCGCCTCGTAGTCTTAATTTCATCCCGTAATTGCCTCAAACGTGCAGCATAATACGCACAGTTTATGGTCTGGCTTGTTAGAAGATAGTCCACCATGATGACACACTCGGCATTCCCGAACACGGAGGCTATAACCTTTCCAGTTTGCCAGCTTTGGTGATGGTGATGGCAAATTCTTACAAAGTTTTAGTTGTTGTTTAGACTCCGACTGGAAGTGATGAACCCAGGTTTCACCCAGTCATAAATCGTTGCAAAAACCTTTCCGGATCAGCGTCCAACAGAGCTGTACATAATCAAGGGACTAGATTATCAGGGCTCAAGGACAGGAGCCATCTTTAAGCCTGTCCCTGCCAAGCTTAATTAAGAGCATAGGAATTAAGGGTCATCCTTCCCTAATGTTGTACTCATATATCTTCTTGAATGTCTTTTGGCCTTAAGCCCTCTGAAATTTTGAAAGGTCTCTTTCCGTTCGTTAGAAGTCTCGTCGTGTCAAAGGCACCTGTAGTACAGTTCCGATTATAATCCAACGGGTAGTTCTTTGTATAAACCTTTGTAAATATATCCACACTGTGAGCTTGTTAAATATTTCCAACAATGCAACTTTAGCATAGCTGTAACTGCGTTCGCCCGTCACGGTGGATACCCGGGTTCAAATCCACAGCTGCACCAGACTGGGTTCTCCCCTCTGCTGCGTGGACGTGTCTTACTTCAGGCTCGTTATGGACACATCCAGGTGTACCACGTGTCTGATGCAGTGTGTATTGACTGTAATCGACTTCGTGCACATTTAACACCGTAATCGACGGGCGGTAGCAGTTATGGCGCTCTATCTCAAACAGATATGAACGTTGCCATGGTAACTGCTCAACATTCAATACCCATTTATACGGATATTATTTAGAAGGTGTGTTATGTAAGCGAGCCCTATTTATCAGTGGTAACGCAATTTTCACATATTGACGTGTAAACAGTCTGACGGTGTGATCAATGAGTTAGCATTGTGGAAAGATAGATACTATTGCACAACCCTGGATGTAAAAGAGACAAATTTAAGTAACAATACAAGAGGTCATTATAGGTGGTCTGGTACTGATAATATGGGTATTGAGTGTGTGAGTGAGTGGGTATGGTTTTACGCCGCTTTTAGCAATATTCCAGCAATATCACGTCGGGGAACACCAGAAATGGCTTCACACATTGTACCCAAATATATGGGTATTGCCGTATTAGTGTTAGTGTTTTTTGTGATTTCACGGCGTTTTTTTAAAGTAGTTTCAATATACATATAGGATTTGTGAGATGTGGTTGCACTTATCGTATCCGATTTATTAGATGTGGTTGCACTACACGTATCCGAGTTATTAGATGTGGTTGCACTAGACGTATCCGATTTATTAGATGTGTTTGCACTACACGTATCCGATTTATTGGATGTGGTTGCACGACACATATACGATTTATTGGATGTGGTTGCACGACATATACGATCTATTGGATGTGGTTGCACGACACATAGGATCTATTAGATGTGTTTGCACGACACATATACGATTTATTAGATGTGGTTGCACTACACGTATCCGAGTTATTAGATGTGGTTGCACTAGACGTATCCGATTTATTAGATGTGTTTGCACTACACGTATCCGATTTATTGGATGTGGTTGCACGACACATATACGATTTATTGGATGTGGTTGCACGACATATACGATCTATTGGATGTGGTTGCACGACACATAGGATCTATTAGATGTGTTTGCACGACACATATACGATTTATTAGATGTGGTTGCACGAAACATTTACGATTTATTGGATGCGGTCGCAGATGTATACAGCAATCACTTCTAAAAAATCGTATTTTTAGCAGTAGTTGTTGAAGTTGTAGAAGTGATCGTTGTCATTGTAGTAGTGGTCGTAGTAGTTGTAGTAGTGGTGGTTGTAGCAGTAGCAGTTGTAGCTGTAGTGGTAGTGGCCTCTGTAGTGTTAGTAGCCGTCGTTGTTATGGTCGTTGTAGTGGTAGTAGTGGTCCTTGTAGTAGTATCGGGTGCGACACAAACTAGTGGTCGGGTATTGTGGGTACAAGTTACTGTGACCTAGCTAGGGCTAATATACACGTCATGACAATCACCACATATAACCCATTATACATATCTCCAGACCGATGTCCTACGCCACCAACCCGTATCGTGCATATACGGCGGTACAATAAACAGTGTGTTAATCCACGCCAATGCCAGACAATACATATGCGTGCCACTGAACACTGACCGGAGATTATAGGCACCGGTGGGTGTCATAGCAACCCGACCCTGACAGCAATTAGAGCCGGCCTGTACAATCTCATTCTTGGAATGATGTCACCAGAGGCAGAAATGGTGGAGGAGCCTCAGTGTCTAGCTACAAGTCACGACATTCTTGATAAGGATTCCTTCAGTCAAAGAGCACACATCAATTTGGTTAGCCTCCACAAATAATGGAATATTTTTCTGCGCCCGAATGCTTGATGCAAACAATGCCACACGATGTCGTATTGTGGTAACCGTTGATTGTATTCTGTGGATGTCGCAGATGTTTCTGAAATGGTATGGCCAGATGTCGTTTATTTAATTAAAAGATAATACATCGTTTTCAATGACGAAATATTAATTGCTGTTTTTTTGTATTAATTGTATTTATTGTAGTTTTTATAGCGAATGTTGTCCAAACCATGTTTCTAGTTGATTTTGTTCATACAGATGGCAAGATAACATGTTCGCATGGCTGGATAATATAGATAATTACTCGTTCGACTTCTGATATGACCCACTCGATCTTCCCACTCTGATATTGCGGAAATACTGTTGACGACGTAATACACTCATTTCTAGAATGAAACTATTTTAAGAAATTCTTCATTTTCAGAACTAAACTATGAAGACTTGTATGGGATATTTTGATTTTTTGTTCAGGGTCCGTATGACTAACTGCGTACGAGGACGTGTTCATCCATCCAATCATCCCACCTGTCCCTCCATCCACCCATCCCTCCTGTTCAATCATCCTACCTGTTCAACAATCAATCCTGTCCATCCATTCACCCATGCTGTCCATCCATCCCTCCTGTCCTTCCATCCATCCCTCCTGTCCATCCATCCATCCCTCCTGTCCATCAATCATCCCTCCTGTTCATCCATCCACTCCTCCTGTCCATCCATCCTCCCCTCCTGTCATCCATCATCCCTTCTGCCTATCCATCCATCCATGCCTCCTGTTCATCCACTAATCCCTCCTGTTCATCCTGTTCATCCACCCCTCCTGTCCATCCATCCATCCCTCCTGTCCATCCATCCCTCCCTCCCTCCTGTCCATCCATCCATCCCTCCTGTTCATCTGTCCCTCCTGTCCATCCCTTCTGTTCATCCATCCCTCCTGTCCATCCATCCTTCCTGTCCATCCATCCATCCCTCCCTCCTGTCCATCCATTCATCCCTCCTGTTCATCCACCCCTCCTGTCCATCCATCCATCCCTCCTGTCCATCCCTCCTGTCCATCCATCCATCCCTCCTGTTCATCCGTCCCTCCTGTTCATCCGTCCCTCCTGTCCATCCATTCATCCCTCCTGTTCATCCCTCCCTCCTGTCCATCCATCCATCCCTCCTGTCCATCCGTCCCTCCTGTTCATCCATCCATCCCTCCTGTTCATCCATTCATCCCTCCTGTCATCCATCCATCCCTTCTGTCCATCCATCCATCCATGCCTCCTGTTTATCCATCAATCCCTCCTGTTCATCCACCCCTCTTGTTCATCCACCCCTTTGTTCATCCATCCCTCCTTTCCATCCATCCCTCCTGTTCATCCATCCATCCCTCCTGTTCATCCATCCATCCTTCCTGTTCACCCATCCCTCCTGTTCATCCCCCCTGTCCATCCCTCCTGTCCATCCCTCCTGTTCATCCCTCCTGTTCATCACCCCCCTGTCCATCCATCCATCTCTCCTGTCCATCCATCCATCCCTCCTGTTCATCATCCATCCCTCCTGTCCATCATCCATCCCTCCTGTCCATCCATCCATCCCTCCTGTTCATCATCCATCCCTCCTGTCCATCCATCCATCCCTCCTGTTCTTCCATCCACCCATTCCTCCGTCCACCATTCAACTATCAACAGTTCCCAGACCACAAGCCTGTCACCCACCTCCTTCAGTTTGTCGTCTGCTCCGTCTGCACGATTCATCCTCCACGTCCATCATTCTCTAACACAGCTCATCAGACCGGCGCCGTCCCCAACAGCCAGTCTGGTATTGATATATATAGATATATATTCACAGATCAGATATATAAACTACAGCTAGTAAGGTCTTCAGACACGCCAATTATGACGGACCTGCTACTTCAGGCAATCTCGGCGCAGACGACACTCTCTGTACCAGATAGGCTTAGCTGCAGCCACTTCCTAATACGTACAAATAACTATGCTATTTTAGTTCATGTACCAATTCCAAAGACTCGCAAATGGAAATGTTATTTTCATACATGAAGCTTTTAATGACTAAAGTAGAACACACGTAGCTATAAAAGAATGCGATTGTCTGAGGTACATGACATTCTCCACACAGCGTCTGCCGAGTCCGTTTAAAAATAATTGAGAGACATGGTTTGCGTGTAAAGAGATTCTAGCAGTGCGGGGAGTTTTCCGACTAATATAGATTCAATGAAAATGTCTGCATTGAAAGGACTCCTCACAGAGCTAAACATGGCTGATCGCCTTGTGAGAGTATATAAATTGGAAATGTCAAGATACGCTATTCTGATATTAGTCAGTCATATTTCTTCTCTTACTCGCATGCTGGCGTCTGGCCTGACGTTTATTAAATTGACAGAGTTGCCCTAGAGTTAACTGATTAGGAACGCAGGATCATAAAGGTCACGGGCTTTTATGTCAGTTTGTGTTTCAAGAAGAGGTTTCTATAAACCGTATGTCCTGTGTTCGAATCCGATATTTGACCCGATCGTGCACTGTAACTTGATATGTCAAGCCAATACTCTTGGTGTAAGGTTTCTTCGTCCGGTACGCGTCTTCTCATTTGGCAACTTTGATCTCCCCTACACGAGCGGTGTGAAAGAGAGTCCATTCCAAGCTGCATTCACCCACTCACTCAACCATGACGTAAGGTTTTACTCATTTTACGCCACAGAATTAGATCGATAACATTCCCCAAATGAAAATCTATTTAAAATCAGATCTTAGTTCTCGCTCAACATAAATATGAGGACGCTCGAAATTCCTTCTCATCTCCCTAAGGGGTAATACAACATCAGTTGCCTAAAGTTGACAGTCACGTTACTCTCTCATCCAACCGGAAGCCCTAGAAACTCCCAGAAGTCAAGCTGCCGAACACTGCCACCCATCCAGCTACTCTCCGCGACCAACGTTGCTAAATGTGCTAAACGTTGCTAAGCTTAATGTGGGAGGAAAGCCCGAAGTGATGCAGGTCTCAGACGTTTACCGCTTCGGTGAAACCCACGAGCAAGGGTATGGTGCTGACTAACCAAGAAATATAATCGGGGCGAACTAGGATTCGAACCCATAATCATAGGTTTCCGGCGTGCCCAAGGGACGCAACTCTGCACAGCGAATCGCGGCGCCTCAGACGACTGGGCCACCCGTGCCTTCTATCTTAATAGGAAGGGGTTCCATTAAATCCAACAAGCGGTATGTGGACACAAGAACATCTTCACCGACATCAACATTGGCTGGCCAGGAAGAGTACATGACGCCCGTGTCTTGGGATATTCAATTTTGCGCACCTGAGCAAAAGCATTTTCTGTCACATGACACAAAATATACTTATAAGTAAAGTAAATAAACTTTTGCATGACCTTTTTAGTTTTTGCATATATTAAAAAATCGTTCACACGACTCATTTGCACAACAGAAGTAAATTTACTCACATCTGTATAATCAGCTGGAATGTGAATGGGTTAAGACACAGCAATTAGCTGTGCAGAGTTCCGTCCCTTTGCCGGAGATCCGCTGTGGTGGGTTCGATTCCAATATTCGTTCTGATTGTGGCACTCAGTTTGTCCTCACTACGTTCGTGCCCACGGATTTCTCCAAAACGAGTCGACGACGTCCGTCACTTCGACATCCGTCCAACATTAGACTAACTCGCCATGATATAAATAATAACTGAAATAAACTGCCAGGCAAAATGAAAGTATACATCATTTTGATGGTGGATAAACATGAAACAGAGTGAGTGAGTGAGTTTGGTTTTACGCCGCTTTAAGCAATATTCCAGCAATATCACGGCGGGGGACACCAGAAATGGGCTTCACATATGTACCCATGTCGGGAATCGAACCCGGGTCTTCGGCTTGACGAGCGAACGCTTTAACCACTAGGCTACCCGACCGCCCCAAACATGAAACAGACAAGTGGTTAATAGATGTTGATGTTGGAATCAAAATGTGTCATATTGTTTCGATGTTGGTAGTTTTGTTCTCGGATCAATAGTTATTCGATGGTGATGTATTTGATACGGGTATATTGGGGCGGTCGGGTAGCCTAGTGGTTAAAGCGTTCGCTCGTCACGCCGAAGACCCGGGTTCGATTCCCGACATGGGTACAATGTGTGAAGCCCATTTCTGGTGTCCCCCGCCGTGATATTGCTGGAATATTGCTAAAAGCGGCGTAAAACCATACTCACTCACTCACTGATACGGGTATCATAGTTGTGTTTTGGACCCTGAGTTTGCAGTGTTTCGGCGACTGTTTTTAGCCTGGAAACGTTTCGATAACGTTTGTTATGTTTGGGTCAAATCCAATTTCAAAGTGTATTCTTTCTTTTGCCCGGCAGTTTACTTTTCAAACTGGCGTTTGATGCAACTCATAAAGAAATGATATAAAAAGAACGCCGTGCAGCTTTGGGAACGACGGCCGCCGTTTGTTCTCCAGAAATACATGTTTATGTACGCCAGTGATAACGTAGATCTCCGAATGGGTCTGTGACAGATTAGATCATATAGGGTGTTCGTGTATTTAAGCTTTGACTTCACATCTTAACATTTGTCTTGATATTTACCTAGACAATGTGTCGATCACTTTAGCAAACGATAATAACGACCGCTGGTATGTAAATACACATGTGTGCTGCATGCAGACATCCACGTCACATACATGGAATAAGGTCCTATATCGGGGAGGGAACCCAACGCCCTATGTTAGGATATCGGGGCGATACAAGGGGATCGTGTGTAGGGTTCAACTGGAACACTTAAAGGGGGGCTTTGCACGCGCAAATTGGCGGCCCCAGGCGTTTAGAAAGTGGTATGTGTAGTGGTTAATTTAGATTTCTTTATGCACAGTAGAATTATATTACCATTATTACGTACAGGCAATGTCTTCCATTTGCAGAGGTATGCGACGCATACGCGTTACAGAGTTGCGTCCCTTTGGCACGCCAGG
>NW_025963835.1:24208779-24601279 GCF_023055435.1 Haliotis rufescens | reverse complement strand
TTCCATGATTCAATGATTGACGTCGGTACACTCGAATCCGCCCATCGCTGTGGCTGAGGTGAAAACGAGACTCGTCAGTGAATAGAACTTGTCCCTACTGCATGGCCGTCCCCGACGACGTACGGTTTGTGAAGATATTCGTCGAAGGCCAGGGGTGCTTCTTGCAGTCACTGTTGCTGGCTGGAATCGATTTCGTAGGTGTGTTATTCGAATCCAGTTGTCTTGTCGATTATTGGTTACGCGTGGCCTACCACCCCGAGGATGGTCTCTGACTGCAATCGTCTGTTGCCAACGTTGCCATAAACCCCAAATGATGTTTCTGTTGACGTTAAATTGTCTTGCAACATCGCCACTCGATCCTGCTTCCAGCATACCAATGGCTCGCAGACGCTCATTTTCGGACAGCCGTGGAATTTCGTAATGTTGAATAATTGCGTAATTTTGTTGTTTTTCTGAGTGGTTGTTGTCAGCACGATGCTAAACAATGCATATGGAATCCCGTTAACGCACATGTTTATATACCCATTCTTGGGTAGTGAAATGCATTGGGCTTGCATTAAAGTTAACTTTTGCATGGAATGCATACTTTTCTGTAGCAGTTGCGTTTTGGTGACTGGATTCCATACATGTACTACAATATTGAAAAACAAACTTTACTTGTTTGAAATATACACTAAAATATTGCTGTCACAGGAACTTTTGTTGTTGAGTATATTCAGTATAATTTATTTTTTTCAGAAAATACTTTGCCAAACTCATCAATAATGTTTTTCATATTAAAGGTATTGTTAATGTAAATGTCTGTACGTATTTCGTCCAAACAAATTAAAGATAACATAATAAAAGTTCAGTGCTGCATATTTTATTACAACTGACAGAAGTGATTTATTGTTCCTCAGATGCCACGAATGAAATCCGAGTTAGAATGGGTCTCCAGCAACCCATGCTGTCTAAATAGAGTTGATGGCCATGCTCGGGGATTTGGATATCTAACATTGACAGCGTGCTCAGAGTATTAAGCATTGGGTTGTCTGGTCTAAATCAATTATGATTTATGCATACATGAATTATTCCTTAGTGTTGCTTTAAACAACAAATACACACATACACATTGACGCACGCACGCACTCACACACACAGACACGCACGTACGTACACACACACAACTTACGCACCAATACACTCACACGTACACAGACAAACGCACATTCAAGCACACACACACTGACACGCACATACACACAACTGACGCACACACACGCTTATGCACACTGACGCGCATGAACACATTTACAAACACACACTCACACTGACATGCATATATAAAACTAACGCACACATATACACACTGGCACACACACACACACTTAAACACACAAACAATTTTACGCACGCACACACACACACACACACACACATACACTCATTAGACAACAGACGCACACATACACATACACACACACTGACACGTACATACACACTCACATACATCCACACACACAGGCAGGCGCACGCGCACCGGGGTGCTAGAGCTGCTCTTTGGTTAAGCACGACTGTTTCGGTTCTTTTTATTCAGTTGGCTTTATCTCGGTGATAGTTTCATGCATGTTTAGGTGGACATTTATCAAGGAGAACTTAAACTGGTTTGAGGGTCAATGTTGTCATGCTGGTTCCAAACTGACTTGAACAGGAAGTGTCATTAACCCTTGTGATTATCAAATTGTGAATTCCGTCACACCGGGCAGATGGTCAGGTACTCGTCCAGAATGTTCATCCACGTGCACATGTCATCATCAAGTTCCTCGTGGAAGTAGTTTCATCCGAAACAATTATTGCTTGTATAAACTTATCATGGTAAAAATGTCCAAGTAAAAACTGTTCCATGGGAATAATTCCTCTGGAGAAAAATAGTACAAAAGAACATTTTCACTACAGTCACAAATACTTTTTAACATGCACACTCTGAGCCTCATTAAATTGTCCTGATATTGTCATGATATTGGGTGATTTATGTACATTATCTGACAGTTAAGATAATCGTTTTCTAACACCATTACTTAAACTGTCTCCACAGTGTGATCGGTACTCTACATCAAAATGGCAATGTTTAAATTGGTACATGATTTATGTGATAAATGGTAGATATGTCTTTCAAAACTACCAATATGGACTTCATACGTTAGTTGGTATAATCTACAGCATTTCTACTGCATGGTGATTGGTGTATCCCAGAAACACAATTTGGATTGGAAGAGTGTTCCTTTTGCAAATTCTTTTACGGTTACATTAGCTTGGCGACTAACATCACAGCCACTTGTCTCCACAATGGTTCTGAACACTCTCATCTTCATGATGATTCCGTCATTTATAGGTGAGGCATTTTCGTGTGTTTATATAGGTGAGGTGAGGTGAAATTGGGTTTATGTAGCGTGTGTGTGTGTGTGTGTGTGTGTGTGTGTGTGTGTGTGTGTGTGTGTGTGTGTGTGTGTGTGTGTGTGTGTCCTTGTGTGTGTGTCCTTGTGTGTGTGTGCCGACCAGTCCTTGTTTTAATACCTTAATGCCGAGCGCTAGACATGGTAAGCACAAGTACCATCTTTTATCGCCTTTTGGTATGACACTGCCGGGGATGGGACCCCGGACCTTCCGCTCTCCGGGCGGACGCTCGATCACAAGACCACGGCGGCGGTCTTATATTGATGTTATTGTCTTTTTTTGTAACTATACGGAATTGCAAAAGAAATGTCACTTGATGAAATTAAGTAAGGATTTTGTCCTACTTGTCCAAAATGTTATGCACCATTCTTTTGCACTTGTGCTTTTACTGGGAAAAATTTCTTAAGAATAAGGAAAAAGGTTTTGTCGGCTATATCTATTTTAATAAAGGAAATGTTTTTATTGCTTTCATCGTAAATGTTCCATGGCAATCTTTGATACACCTCTTCCGCTTCCCTTTTCTCTCTTCTTCTTTGAACCTATTATCACCCAGTACTTGGCACTGTCTGGCGGAACACAGTGTTCTTGTAATAACAGTTGGGCGATTTTAAGTTTCATTTCCTTTGTTACAAAACAACAATATTCCATCTTTATCACGGCGATCTGTACATAATCGAGTCTTTACCAGAAATTCCAGTGACTGATAGCATAAGCATCGATCTAGGCATTTGTAGCAAGTATGACTTCTTGCGAATATGGAAATGGTTTTCTCGCTTTTATTTTGTGCGGATGTTTTTTTTCTACTGGTTTTTTAAATTAACATAAAAATAACTAAATTCTGTCAAAGGAGTGAAAGTGTTTTTTTGGACCGTATGGTATGCCAATTGTTTAGCCTCACCACCTTTTGAGTGCTGTTTTTCATTTTGAATGTATTCCTTACAGTCATCTTGCATTTGATTGAATTTGAAACACTTCTGCATGCTCCAGATATTGCTGATATTTAACAACCCTGTGTACTTATTAACAGTGACCATTTAACAAGAATGGGTGACTTGGTGTGATCACTGATTTTAAGTGAGCCTTTCATAGAAGTTTAACGCTTTTTTGCCTTTTACGCCTAATCGAATCCGTTGCGTCAGATAGTCTCTGGTGTATACATTTCGTATGTACATACTATTCAATATTCTAATTTATGTGAAGTTTTCAATGATGTTTTATTCAGAAGAAGTCATGACAATATATTAGACGTTTCTTGTTGGAGCAATCTAAAAAACATACATGAATTTTTTTATTTAAATTATCATATCTTCATATCCAGTTATCACGTATCCTTATAAGGCAAACCTAAAATGGTTAGAAAATACATAAATATTTTAAAACTATGTGTAGTATTACGGTTCTAGCAGATTGATCACAAACTTAAAACGTTAATATCATGTTGTTTCATTTCATTTCACGAAGAATGTCATCCAAGCTGGGCAATATAAGATGTTATTAAACCTTGAAAAAGGTATTTGGACATGTTTATTCAGGAACACTTCCATGAAAGGTAGCAGTAAAAACGTCAAATGTGCCTGAATTCAAATGATAAGTTTTATGTAGTGAATAACGTGGGTTGGTTTGTTGTTTAACGCCGCAGTCAGCAATATTCCAGCTATATGACGGCGGTCTGTAAATAATCGAGTCTGGACCAGACAATCAAGTGATTAATATCATGAGCATCGATCCACGCAATTGGGATCGATGACATGTATCAACCAAGTCATCGAGCCTTTACGACAAGCATAGTCGCCTTTTACGGCAAGTATGGGTTGCTGAAGTCCAATTCTACCCCGGAATCTTCAGGGGCTGGTGAATAACGATATAACATGCAATGACTGGAGTCTGGGCTCAACTGTGGAGCTGCTAATGTGCCCGTGGATGTTCCGGACTTCATCAAAGGGATTGATACATGTCTTTCTCTCTGTAAATGTGACTGATTTGATGAAAAGAGTAATTTGGTCAGTAAATAATGAACCCTAAAAAAATAAAATTTATCCTGTCCTAATTTATCTATATCAGTGATACACTATATCCACTCTGTAAATAGTATATAATGTGTTAGCGAGGTACGCCTACACAAAATCATTAAGTTGATTGATATTAAACCGAAATTGCTCCCTCTTTTATCACTGAAGACATGACAAATGCCTATTGTCTGAGTCTTGTCACTATCCAATATTTTACAAGTTGTGATTTTTTATTATTAATTACTTGAAACTTTCCATGAATACTTAATCACAGGACAGGTCCACGCAGTGGAACAGGCAACAGCCTGGTGCAATAACCTCTCCCTTCCCACGAGAATACCAAATGGCTGGCCCCTTATGGCATGTAGATCGGATCGGAGCATAATGTGTATAAGTATTCATGATGTTAAACTGCGGTATGAGTGGGCTCTCAGTGGGTTCGCAATACAACACTAGTCCAGACTACTCCAGACTAGTACAAGCAGCCACAAGCAGCCACAAGCACACACACACACACACACACACACACACACACACACACACACACACACACACACACATTGCGTAGATTGATGTTCATGAAGTCAATCACTGGATTGTCTGATCCAGACTGAATTATTTACAGGCCGTCGTCTTATAGCTGATATGTTGCTGAGTGTGGTGTTAAACAACAACATAACAAAAAATCATATATATTTGTGAACTACAATGCTTCTCTGTTCATTTACACGCCATGATATAACTGGGCTACTGTTTAAAGCGGCGTTATACCCAACTCACTTATTCACTTACTCACTCTGTTCTTGTAGCGCCACAGTGCATGGATCCGGAGGGCATGATGGTATGCTCATCCACGGTCCATGATAAGGCAGTTTCCAAAGACTTACTGGAATGTATAAACGACTGTCTGGTTAAGCGCGGCAAACCGTGCAGATTTATACAGTGGATACCGCAAACAAAGCAATGCCTCGTCAGTTCAATGAACCTCATCTTCCAAACTGTGGGCGACTGTGCAACATTCAGGAAGACATCCTGCAACAACATCATAGGTAAAAGACTTTCATTCTTCCAACATCTGTATTCACTTGTAAGGAGGATAAGAGTAGGTGATATGGGCTTAACGTCGCTTTGAACACGATCTGTGTAAATAATCGGTTGTTTAACGCCGCACTGTTTAACTACAAACTCTTTCATAATCATTATCGTCATCATCGCCATCATCATCATCATGATCATCATCATCATCCATTGTATTACTGAAACCATTTTCTCTGTGGGAGTTTCCAATATTCTCATTAACTGATATTATTATGTTTCATATACTAAATACATGTAATCAATATATCTTGGTTGATGCATGTCATCGATACCAATTGCGTGGATCGATGTTCATGATATCAATCACGGGATTGTCTGGTCAAGACACGATTATTTACAGACCGCCGTCATATAGCTTGAATATTGCTGAGTGCGGCGTTAAACAACACTCACTCACACACTCATTACTTGTTTTGCGCGCCGGGGGCCATTTCTACAAACGACTGATTGATTATGAATTGTATCCTATGGTTCTATTAATCAGATGATGAAAGCCTTGAAGTCGATTCGGGTCACATCTTGTTTGGAGGCCTACAAATGGAGTATGTGACCAGGCTTGAAGAGTGCAAGACCATTTGTGTTATTAGCAGCACGTGTCAGGCGTACACGTGGCTCGCTGAGAGACGTCTATGTACAATTCACGATCAGTCGTGGCAAGGGACCGAACACAAACTCAAACAAGGGGATGTTCAAGTAATGAAGAAGGAAATTCGTCGAAAAGGTCACTTCTTTGTCCGGCCTTTTCTACCTGCTTGTGATTTATTACGCTTTTAGCAATTTGCTGCACATTGTGGTGTCATTTAATCAAGGGTTCGATTTCCCGATACAATGATCCGCAGCACCATATGTGGGTTCGTGGGTCTCACCAAAGTTTCAAACGCTTACGAGCTGTGTCAATCTTTACTTTCATCTGTCATTAAACTGACACGCCGCCAGAGAAATCAAATAATTTTAAACGCGGCGTTATTTTAACCCTGCATGCTTACTTCTGCTATCAAAATGTCAAGTCAATGTATGTCCTTTTCAGGAAGATGTGTCGTGTTGAACGCTGGAGGGAATTCGCCAAATGGGAGAAAAGACCAAAACGCACAAACTCTTATGAAGTGTGTTGGAAATGTCCTCAATACAACCAGAAACAATAAGGTCGATTGGGTTTTTGGTCGTAATGAGTGTTGGTTCCACGACTTCATGATCTTAGGCGAAACACATTGGAATCCAGTAGAAGATCGGATACAGCTACAGAAGGGTGTAGGGTGCAAAATGTGGCGTGGGTGTAAGTTGGTTGGTTTGGTTGGTTTGTTGTTTTACGCCAAACTCAGGAATATTCCAGCTATATGGCGGCAGTCTGTAAATAATCGAGTCTGGACCAGACAATCCGGTGATTTATGTCATGAGCATCGGTCCGAGTAATTGGGACAAGATGACATGCATCAACCAAGTCAGCGAGCCTGACAACCCGATCCCGTGAGTCGCCTCCTACGACAAGCATAATCGCCTTTTCCGGCAAGAATCGATTGCCGAAGACCTATTCTACCCCGGATCTTCTCGGTTGTAAGTAAACTGAAGGAGCGAAATTAGGCAACATACTTTTCTTGACTTCAGTCCAGTCCAGCGAACAGTTGTTGTTTTTTCTGTGAACCCTAATCAAAAGAAAATTGTCCATTATTTTCCAAAACAAATTATGTTTTTTCACGTGATTTCATTAAGAGCAGTTCATCATTGCTAGAAAGTACCCTAACTGTCTGGGTAAATAGCATTACAGACCTCCTCATGTACACTGGTTTCTGTCTTTCATTACTCCAAGATCCTTATCATATGATAACCATTATTTGTTCGTGAGCAAACGGTGAATATGTTTTAGTTGCTGATTGTGCTGGGCGATGCTCTTTGGTTGAAAGATTGAATCTTGGCATAGTGAATTACAGCCTGTATTATGCGTATGTTCGTCGATGTCAAGTAGTCAACATTTACAACTTTACTGTTAGGTGAGGTGATGAGGTGAAATAGAGTTAACCATGAAACTACCAACCTTACGCTCTCAGATCAGAAGCTCTATCCGCTTGACCACGAAGGCTGTCACGTCACTATCCTTCAAGCTCTCTCACTCGCTGTTTCCTGTAGTCATGAAACATTTATTTCAAAGCTGTCCCCCTCAAGAAACTCGAGAATAAAAAAATGACCGGTGGGCTCAAAATTAATGACCTGTCCAGAGAGGAATGTGTGGAGCTGTGTCAACTCGTCTCCAACTGTGCTGCCGTGGGGTGGTCCAGTCGAAATCATGAATGCACATTCCATCACCTAGAACTACCTGTGCACGAACAGCATGGCAACACACTGTACACAGCTGGTGGAGGAGGCATCAGTAAGTATATGATTTTATAGTTGTGCTGTGAATCTAGGGGTTTGGTGTAGGGATGGGTGGATGTGGGGGTGTAGTGATGTTGGAATAAGGGGATGTCACGGATGGCACCGTCGTTTAAGGGATAGTTTCGAATCCCAAATAGCCCAGATTTCTTGGTTTATGAGCACAATGCTCGTGCTCTCAGCCTTCATGGAAATACTAGGACTTGCACCACTTTCGGCTTTCCTCTCTCTTCAAACTGACACTATGTCATATAGCTGAAACACAGTTCAAACCGGTGTTAAACCAAACACACTCACTCGTCAGGTAGCCGTGTGAAATCCTGTCACATGTTGATAGTGAGTCAGTTTGGTTTTATCACGACGAGGCAAACGTGGCACACACACACAACACACAAGCACCGATATTCGTGAATTAATAATCGCGATATTTCGTGATAATATTTCAAGAGGTGAGGACTATAGTTATGGCTGATAACTGACTTTTCACGATACAATCTCGTGATCCAAAACTAAACGACACCAATCACCGATGCTACTATAAGGCCGCTTTCAGCAGTATTCCAGCAAAATCATGATGGGGGACACCAGAAATAGGCTTCACACATTGTACCCATATCGGCAATAGAAGCCGAGCCATCAGCGTGACGATCGAACGTTTTATCCACTAGGCTACCCTACCGCCTCAATTCTGGTAGAAGCAAGTATCCTAGGTAGACGTTGATGCTCTACCGGATAATTCTCTTATTACAACACACAAGTCCGTCTGTGGGTCCACAACGTTTATTCTTGATCTTACTATATCTATATAACTACATAGTAGTATGGCCAAGCAGGATCTCTGAGGCGTAAGAGAGCCAACCTGCCTAGCCGCTGTCCGAGGGTCAAGTCTCGACTAACAGAAAGCGTACTATCTTTAACCCTCACTGTCAGACTGCCATGTATCGTGTTACGTTACATACATGGTCAGCCTGCAGTATCCCGCACCTCATCCACAAAGTTAAGCTTCAGTGGCCAACCGGCCATTCTCTGGCATTAACTACAACCAGCTGACCCGCACATGACTCTGTGCTGCTGGCCATGGTAATGATACCCCAGCTGCTGTTATAATTTGTATTGGCAGCACTCTGTTTATTTAAATAGATATAATCAACTTACTTAATTAAGGGAATATATAAAACGTATATACACTCCCTGTTAAAACATATAGACTCCCTGTTAAAACCTATATACCCTGCCAAACTGCCTATGATATATGCCATTTCTGTAAAGAAGGACGTGTCCCACGTCCTTATAAGGAATTGGGAATGAGGTACGGTGGACAATCAATCAATATAACCACATATTTAAAACAATATGAAATGTATAAACAAGCAAAAAGTACATAAAGCAATTTTCTTTCTTTTTTTAACTGGACAAAATTTAAACTGAGAATTTAATGTAATGTACAGCATTTTGTGTGTGGACCACGATTATTATTTTTTTTTTATCTACAAACACTGCTGTCGAACTGGATACAATTTCACACAGAAATATTTCCAGTAACGACAATATGACTACATACGTACAATGAATACAGTGGTTACATCGGTGCATTGCTATCCATACAGACAAGGAAGTTACACGTTACAAATATACCAATACATGAATATGTACAATGAAAAAAAAAAAAATGAACAAAGACATTGATGCATATAAAAGCGGTTGTTCTGTCTTGTTCTTATTCCATCTTCTCGTTATTTCCACTCCTCACAAATAACGCTTTCACTTATGCTCTGCTTCACTCACTTTCTTTCATTCTATTTTTCTTGTCAGTTGGACAAACACTTCATTCACCCAATTCTACATCTGTTCTTCTCTCGCGCCTACTCTTCACCTCTCTCTGTCTCTGTTATATCCTCTCACCCACGCTATATCCTCTCACTCTGTTTCTGTTTCTCTCTCTCTCTCTCTCTCTCTCTCTCCTTTCCTTTCTCCCTCCCTCTCTCTCTCTCTCGCACCCACACTACACCTCTCTCTCTCTCTCTCTCTCTCTCTCTCTCTCTCTCTCTCGGACCCACCCTATCTACCATACATGTCAGTTTTTCTTTTGTATTCTGTCATTTCTTTGTTCATTTATCCTATCAGCAGCTATCTTACTCCTTCACTCTCTCTCTCTCCACTTTACAGTACATAAGACAAGCCTATTCTAAACCTACTTTCAACACACATTTATACTTCAAACAGGATTGACATTTTTCATAAATAGACAACAGCTCACATAGGGAATATATATGCATTCATTTTCAATGATGTATTAAGAATCACATAGGGACAGATAATCGTAACTACTCATTTCCAACCCCCGCTAGCAAAGGGCCTATAATGGGTAAGAGCAGTTACTAAGGAACACCAAATGAAAGATAATGAAAGATGATACGTCTGAACACCTGTTAATGGCTAGTAGACATGTGAACATTACATAATGATATTTGAACACTCACAAAATGATGCACTATTCCACAGTCATAATCCATATATAACGTAAAAAAATCAGACATCTTGCATAAAATACACTGTTTTTAATGATGTAATCAACTTCAACAAATCGACATCATTGTCACACACTCGCACCAAGGGTACACTTTAATACAAGAACATTAAATCCTATGAGCGTTAATAGACTGTTGATAGGTATGGGTTGAGTTTCGTTAGCACCAGGTTTACAAAAGGGTACATGGTCAAAATGAGGGTGGTGAAAATATGAGCAATACTAAGACATCGTAGCAAGAGGTTTTGATGATACCACATGAACTGGTCAAGAGAACGAGCGTTATCTTCACATTGGAATCCCATGGAGTCGTTAAAGGGCACAGATTGGGGTCCTTGATGATACATGCAAGGTCGGTATTGTGATGACCTGGGTTGATGAGTTGGGGACTGAGACCCGTGGTTCACATGTTGTGCTTGGGGATATGGTGATGGAATGGATCCTGACTGACATGAATGCTCTTTCTTTGGCCCAGTATCTGATCCTATTGCATTGACATGATGGGTGTTGAGAGTATTGACTTTAACTGTGAGTTCATTTATAGCGGTCATGGTTTCATCAGATCTGGAGTCAGTCCACCCTGACATGGCCTCGGCTATCTCCGCACTATCTGTGACCTGTTCTAAGGAGGTGAGGGGGCGTGTCAGGATGAACATGCGGATATTGGGAAGAGCATTACGGAGAATAAGATCTTTGATGTACATGTCTTCTTTTCTTTGTAGAAGCTCTGCCTCATGTCTTATGGACTGGAGGAAAGATCGGAAAGGTTCACCTTCCCTCTGTTTTCTGTCCAATAAATCATTTTGTCGAGTTACAAGACCTACTGCGGAAGGTGCATATCTCCGTAAAAAGGCTTGTCTCAACTCAGACCAAGACATAAGTGAAATATTGTTGATACCATCGTACCATTCAGCTGCGAGATCAGTTAAATAAAGGGGGAATATTTTTGTTTGGTCTTCTTCAGAATACTTTTGTACTGAAGCAAAGTTTTCAAAGCGTTTCAGCCATGAAACAGCAGCAAGGGAATCCTTGCCATCATACATTGAGAGCGGGAGGCGGGAGCAGTTAATTAGTCTTAATAAAGAGGTGCGATCATCAGTGGACGAAGGATTATCAGCGTGGGGTCTCGGGCGATTGGTCAGCTGACATGTTTGAGGTATTTCAGATTGGGAGGGGGGTGGGGAGGAGAGGGAGGTACACTGTGATGGAGGAGGCAAGTAAGATGGGGGAGTTTGTTGGGGGTCCCGGGGGTGTTGAGGCTGTGGTGAACGAGGTCGTGGTGACCCGGATGCATACAAGGTTTCCCATCGGGGAGTGAAAATAGTTTCTTGTTGGGTTGAACCATTTCTAGACTGTAAGGACTGGTATACTATGGGAGGACTCAAGACTTCGGGGGAGGCTAGGGGAAGACGTTCATTGGCATTGAGGGGTTTCAGACCGTAAAAAGTCATTCTTGTTGATTGTAATACAATATATGAAATAATGCTTACCAAAACTGTTCCTACGAATGTCACAAATATGAAGGGCTATAGCACATTAATTACAACAAATATTCACTGCAAATCACAATGCCTTTGAGGACTGTTTCTTTTGAGATAGTGGCTGGCACAAACACACAGGAATTACCGGAATGAAACAAATGTCTTGGTTAAGTGGAACTTGATGTTGTTAACACAGTGGTCGTCGATGAAAATGTCAGTCTTCGAAATCACCTCTTGATGGTTGAGGGAGGGGTGTGACGAAACAAGGAATCCTGGGTTCTTTTTCTGTTGTATCCTGGAAAAGTTGCTGGTCCCCGGGACGGCTGAAGGGGTTGGCCTTTTAGGATGGTAACAATATCTCTGAGTAAGAACAATGATGACAATAATGATGAGCACAGAATAGCTTGAGGATAGACGAACCAGAATGCTGGTTGTTGGTTGTTGTCGTGATTGTTGTGGACCCCAGACGAAATAACGATTCACTTTGTGTTGACAAACTTCTTTATCTTGTTGCATTGGGTTTGAGGTACCGAGGATCGAAGCTCCACCAATATATCCTAGGTAGACGTTGGTGCTCTACCGGATAATTCTCTTATTACAACACACAAGTCCGTCTGTGGGTCCACAACGTTTATTCTTGATCTTACTATATCTATATAACTACATAGTAGTATGGCCAAGCAGGATCTCTGAGGCGTAAGAGAGCCAACCTGCCTAGCCGCTGTCCGAGGGTCAAGTCTCGACTAACAGAAAGCGTACTATCTTTAACCCTCACTGTCAGACTGCCATGTATCGTGTTACGTTACATACATGGTCAGCCTGCAGTATCCCGCACCTCATCCACAAAGTTAAGCTTCAGTGGCCAACCGGCCATTCTCTGGCATTAACTACAACCAGCTGACCCGCACATGACTCTGTGCTGCTGGCCATGGTAATGATACCCCAGCTGCTGTTATAATTTGTATTGGCAGCACTCTGTTTATTTAAATAGATATAATCAACTTACTTAATTAAGGGAATATATAAAACGTATATACACTCCCTGTTAAAACATATAGACTCCCTGTTAAAACCTATATACCCTGCCAAACTGCCTATGATACAAGATTGTGGAAAACCAATATCGACTTATCCGACTCGTTCGTTACATGAGATCACCCGACACATTGAAATATAGGCCTTATTTTTCCGCAGATAAATGTAAAATGTAGCCGACCTTTAGTCAATTGTGATAAGATACTCGAAACAAGAACAAAATGCAGTTTTGAAGAGCGTAAACATAGCGAGTATGACGACTCGAATTGATGCAGTGCATTGTTTATTTACTTCCTTATTCTGATTTCGATCGCGCTTTAGGACACCCTCTCTGATTGGGTGATCAGTTACCACGTGACATCAGCTTTTCAGGAGTAGTGGCAGGACGAATTGGCTGATGATAACGTATGGCTGACGTTTGATCACAGCTAGATTCATTCTTCGTGGTTGGAAATACATTTATGTCTTTCATTTTTGATAAAATATCATTGTGGTTAAATAATCTGGAAAAGTAGAATTTGTCTTCGGACAAGTGATTTTTTTAATGTTTAGCTTACCAGGGAGAAGTTTAAACATTCGATCCCCGGGAAGAAGGGATACAAAGATAAAACATCAACGCCACAGAATAACTAGTCTCAATTATCTGCCAAAACAGTTCCATTTGGGCGTCAAACGCAAATAGCAGTTAAAATCAGCGATGACACCAGGTGTTCACGAAAAACGTTTTGGAATACTGATGTTGTTACTGCTAATGTCTCGATAATGTCGTAGTTAGCATTCAGCGTGGTTGTGAATATATTCATAATATGTTTTATTTATGAACCCAGCGACTTTGACTACTTCAACCACCACCGTATCCACCACCACAATCACAACGTCTACCGAGGTGATCACAACTGCATCTACGGGTAGGCACAAGTTATTTCTTATTCCGGTTGAGAAAAGAGCCTCTGTACCTTACAATTGTAGTAATAGCTGACTAGAATGGGTGTTGGGTGGTCAGCCTTGCTTGTTATCATTCCCCATGCTACGGATAGCTGCTCAGCTGTCGCTATTTTGTCTGATTCAATTCGATTATTTACAGAGCTAAATGACAAAGTTATAATGTTGCATGCTTTAAACGCGTTGCAGTAACTATATATCCATCATAGTGTAAGTAAAAGTGACAATACCCTTTTCATATTGATGAGCGACACATTGGATCAGAACCATATCATCAAGATTACCAAATGACAGTTCAATGTTTACAGCAAAATCAAAGGCTATATGATCAGCTCTAAAATATGTACATACTGATTCAAAGGTGAGGATCCTCCATTTGTATCCCTCGTGATCAGAGAATCACTGTCAACCATGTCCTTCTTGATTGTATTGGTTTTGCCGTCACAAGGGATAAGTATTTCAAAGCATCACCATTAATGGATCTTTTTTTAGAAATACCAAAAAGATAGAATTGAATAGTTCTGGTAGACACAGCACTCCTAACGTTATTTTCATTACCCTCATAACCCTCATTATCATCATCATCGTCGTCATCGTCGTCATCATCATTTTTTGTATTACTGAATAAGCCCGACAAAATCCTTTTAAACATTCATAACAAATCTCTGCCAAAAGCAGAGTCGATTGTACGATTCCGACTATATCATGAGCATGTGTTAATGAATCAAATATCAAATATCAAATTTATCAAATAGTGATGATGCGAGGTGTTCGCGAAAAGGTGAGCGAATCCTGCCCCACTGGTGGCACCCGTCACAAACTCATGCAAAGGCAAGTCAATTGTTTCCCCGAAAAAAACACCAACATGGGCACATATGGCACGAGTCAAAAGAGGGAACCGCATCAGACATCACCTGTTACCGATGTGTCAAATTTGGAAATGTAATGAACTTTTTGAAATCTTTATTGCTAGTTCAGATGGGTAAATCACCTGACGGGAATTGGCTATTTGATGGTTATTGAACGATATGAGATCATCGATACACATGAAGCTTACGTAAAACTTCCTGGGCAAATTACCCTTTTTTACTATGCCAATCCGAGCAGAAACAAATACATACATGTATTACATTAATATTTGGACATTACGCAATGTAGATTAAACATTCAGTGAGTCAAAGATCTATCACAAAACTGATTCATGAGATTTTAGGTGAACATATTGTTGACACAAGTATGTTCGATGGCAAGCCAAAAACAAAGGACCCAAAAAGGTGAAATGTGGCATCAAAGAATCAAGATCAGTTAAGCACACTCCGAGAGACAATACCAATAAGGCACACCCCCAGAAAGACCTTTGTTTTATATTGTTTTATGAATGACATGTCTGTTGCTGACTCCTCTTTGTCTTCTACCAAGGTACATTTCTGGGAACCTTCTTTGTCAGGCGAGATAAGAATCTGCTGACTTCCAAGTCCCTGCGTCGGGCTTGTCTGGAGTGTGCGTTGCTGTGTTTCCAAAGCAACCGTTCCGACTTCACGTCCACCATCTTGAATGATGACGGCACTTGCAGCATCAATGCATCCGGAACCCCTGGCAGTTCCCCGAAAAAGCTTTTCGAGTTGATAAAATTGTAGAAAATACTTTTCATTTTGAAACCGATGACATATTATGTGTTCTTCTTAATGTCCAAAGTATAATTTGCACTCAGAGTGATATTTCAGTATATGACCTATAGCCGTTTTCCAATATGCTTTTCCTAGATGTTTATTTATTAAGTTTCACACCACAGATCAGTCTGATTTACTGAAATATGCTACTCAAAGTTTGCTAAGGATAATTACTTTGAAAGGTAATACGTATTGTATGCATCTGTTAGCCAAAGACAATATTGTGTGAGGACATGCGACTAATAAGAAGTCAGGCTACCTGTCAAAATAGGAGTATCAGAAAATACTGAAACTTAACAAATCACGAAAACAAATTCATTGTCCACAGAAACAACTTACAATGGCGCGTATATAATCCACGTGATCCGATCACAGCCTGACACCGTCGTCACATGCTACAAATAAATATCTGGATGGTTCCCGAGGGAAGATTGTTCCATTCTTTAGTAAAAGCATTGCCGAGTTCCTGTAGAGTTGCCGGAAGGACTTGGCGTCGTGAGAGGGCGATCTGCAGCTTGTTCTACACGTGTTCGAGGCGTTGAGACCTGGTCCACGCGGACAATGGTCTCCTGCTCTAAGTAGGCATCAACGGGGTCGTGCGTTATCTTCCATTAGGATAAGATCCAGTCCGATTGTACCAGTATGCGACCCCACGTACACATCCCGAATGTCATCCCTGTAGCGCACACCTGTCATCGTGACATGAAGATCGTTTTTTCCAGCTCTACTGATCCCACCCCAAGTGATGATTGAGTCCCAAGCGTCCAAGCGATCTTGGTGCTATCAGTTGATGGCTGTTAGGTGGTCGTAACTGTCTTGCAGGTACACAAGGTGCGATAAGATGGGGCATGGTAATATTTCTAACCATATGGGTACTCAAGAGAGTTCAAAGCTATTATAGTTAATATTTAGCCCAAACCGAAGCCAAATCAAGCCAATACACAGGTCACAAGTGAGTTTTTTAGACACGAAAGACCCATGAATAGGAAAGATGAAATGTAAAATGAAACACCGATCAGTGTATATTTTCATACACCCTCAACCTCCTTACATCTTTTGTAAATATCTACAAATGACATTTTCCTCATTTTATTAAAAGGCTGAGACACCACCCATATCTGCTAAAAGTTTATGTAGTCGTTTGAGGTCTACTGATTGGGATTATTATTAGGGTTTATTACAGGCGCAAACAATTCCGGTCCACGTTTTGCGGCCATTACAGACCATCCCAAGATGCCTTGGGGCATGGAATGGTTACTTACTTCCGCTCCGGGGAGCATTAATTTACATCGGTTGTACGATACTTGACAGCTTAGTACAAGAACACTATGTTTGTGCTGCCGGTGGTCCCTAGCACTGGGTGACATAAGGTTCAAATAAGAAGAGGCAAGAGGAAGAGGGTGCGACTTAACGACTGCCATGGAACATTTTCAACAAAAGCAACAAAGAACATTTCCATATTCATAACAATTAAAGCAACAAAACCCTTTCCTTATTCATCAGAAATCTCTGCTAAAAGCAGAGTCGATTGTACGATTCAGACAATATCATGGACATGTGTTTG
The DNA here is from genome assembly GCF_023055435.1 of Haliotis rufescens. NCBI lineage: Eukaryota > Metazoa > Mollusca > Gastropoda > Lepetellida > Haliotidae > Haliotis > Haliotis rufescens. The sequence continues at coordinate 24,584,156 of NW_025963835.1, read as the reverse complement.
TGATTCTTTGTGAATATTGATGAAACAAGGTGTTCGGGGAAAGGTGAGCATACCCTGCCTCGTGGATCGATTGAATTTTAACTTGGAATTCAACTAGTAACAATTCAAATAACACTGCTGACAGCAATCGTTGTTGACACGTGAAACTGTTCACTACATATGAGCTACTTCCAATGGTGTGGTAATATCATGTTTAATGTGTTTTGTGTTGTTAAGTGCTTGTCATGAAAAGTCTTGAAATCACCAATATACCTTGAAAAGCATTCACCTCGTATCTAATGACATGTATTTGTTTCTAAAAGTATTTGGACAAAAATTATTTTCTGTTGTCATTCTCTTCTATTAAATATACTGTTTCAACGTCATATTCGTCACTTGGTCATTCTTGAGATCTATTTTTAATTTTAGATTAAGAGTAACTTCCCTTCAATACAAAATATATCTCAGCAAGCCATGTAAATGACGGCACTGTACAACTCCTTCTAGGGTATTCGTGTTCTAAATTTAAGAAATTATTGATTTACTTTGAATATTATCTGTGTTGTAAGAGCTCTTAAACACTAATTATAAGGCTCCATAAAGCACTGAAAAGCTTTCAATTTCAGTACTTGATATCTGTATGAACCATGCAAAGGGTGTCCTGGCCAGATGGGTGACTGGAGCATGAAATAACAGTCACTTCATATCCTTGCCAATTCTATCCACTTTATTCCAAGTGACAATACAGACTTATATCTAACTCTATAATAATATCACCATTAGATGAGAAAGGTCTGTTAAAAACTACCTCAGTAAGTCGGTCACAATGGCAGCGCGCCGGAATACATTTACATCAAGTGCAAGACTTCAAAATGGCCGACACGATAAACGTGACGGGAGAGATTTCGGAAGATGTTAATGAACCTGTGGCGGTTACCCGTTTTAGTCATCCTTGATCAATTGGCCGGTCATTCAAAGGTGTTTAAAGATGTGTCAAATAGACACTGAGGTTAATTCATAGATTGCTGAGACTGTCACTGTCAGCCTAGGATCTAGTTGATATTACGATAGTTTGGATGTGCATTTCTTCGTTTTGTTCACTAGGATCGGCTGTAGAGAGGATATTTGTGAACGATCATGCAGTCAATCTCGCTGACGTTTCTCAATGTATACACGCGTACACACACACACACACACACACACACACACACACACTGAGCCTGGCCTAGTGGCACACAAACAGCCTTATGATCTATTGAACAATTAATTATTACTGGAAGATTGTGATAACATATGTTATCCTTCTTTCTCCAAATTATCACACATTGGTATGTGCAATAACATCTGAGTGATTCAAACAGATACACATAAGATTGTCGTTCCACGTTTCTGAAAGCGATAACTGATAGCGTGTTGTTGTCACGAGAAAGTTGTGTTGCAAGTGTAAAATTTAAAAGGTGTCTTTTCTAGTTCAAGTCAGTAGGGGACAAAGAACTTTATACTCGACCAGTGCATGCAGCTCGTGCAATGTATTCGGGTGACTGTTTTACCTTTAAGAAATTGTGTACATAGATATTGATCATGTTAAAGTCCAAAACTACGTTTGGAAGTCAGATACAAAAACTATCCCCAGGCATGTTATGAGATTTAAAAAAATTCTTTTTAAAACCTCCTTACACCCCACGGATGTGTGTTTGTCAACAACGATCAATCACACAAAAAATGTTGGAAACAATTTCAAAGTAAAACTCTTCCATGGGAATAATTCCCATAGGGAAAATTGCACAAAAGAATGATTTCGGTACAGGAACATGTAATCCTTGACTTTTTATCCTCCACATCAATACCTGAAACGGGGACCCTTAATATACTGAGGGAAACAAATAAGGGAACACACGAAAATACAAGTGCTCCTTTATTATTTGTTTCCCTCAGTGTAGCGGCATTGAATGATTTCGGTACAGGAACATGTACTACTTGACTTTTTATCCTTCACATCAATACCTGAAACGGGGACCCTTAATAGCAGCATTGAATGTCAAGGATATAACGTTTTGAAATAAATATCACCAGTTGGCTTCCATGATCTACAAAGAGTTATAAACATTTAATAATATTGTCATTATGATATTGGGTATCACGTATACGAATCGTAAAACATTTAATGGTGATTGATGTTCATCGTGTTGGAGCTAAAAACAATCGTTTATTGATATGAGCACTCAAACTGTCTCTACTGTGTATTCGGTAGACTACATCAAAATGGAATTGTTTAAACTAGTACATGATGTATGTGATAAACGGTACATTAAAACTACCAAGATGGATTTCAAACGTCTCGATGGTGGAAATAATGAGTCAAATATCTAACAGGGAACCTTATCAGGCAAGATATAAGATTGTTTACACTGCAAATGTGCATTAAGTTTGTAAGTATAATCTTGCTATGAAACATATATATGCATTTCTGCTGCACGCACATTAATGTATCTAAGAAGCCTATTGATTGGAAGAGTCATCTATTGACAATTTTTTGCTACGGTTACATCAGTTTGGGAGCTTAACTTCATCACAGTAGCTTGTCTCCACTATGATTCTGAATATTTTCATCTTGGTGATGTTTCTGCCATTAATAGGTGAGACGTTTTCATGTGTTTATAGAGAGTTTTTGCTTTTACTTGTCATTTTACACTTATCTATTGAGGTGAGATTATGTGAAATGGGGTTTAACGTGGCGTTTAAGTATATCAAACTCATATTGAGATGTGCTCGTATGTGTCTGTTCCTGCTTCTACTAGTCCAAACTTAGGCATGTGTAACACCTCCGTGCACTTAGAACGACAAGCCGTGGTGGTGGCAAAGAATGGTTTCATTATTAACTCAGCAGGACTACAGAACCGGGCGATCAGTAGGTACAGAGTCGAACATGGGAAGACGACGAAGTCACGTTGACACTTGGGCAGCTGAGGGCTGGACTGGCTGGTCAGTGCTCGTCTCTCCTTGTCCCTGGTTTTCCTCTCTCTTCTATTGTGACTGCGCTCCTCCGATGGTTTGCCGGTTCTCCCTTGTTAACACAACCTGCTGCTTTTAAAGGCAGCGGACCGATCATCATTCTGCTGAGCTAGTCAGTTCTGATTAACTTGACAGTCACTATGTCAGCAATTATGCTGTTAACATAAGTACTTGACATTTACTATGTCAGCAATTAAGCTGCTTATATAAGTACGTCAGCTGACCAATTATCATTCTGCTGAGTTGGTCAATTATACAGTGCAGTTGCACAACTATTCAGTGCAGTTGTTAGGGCTCACTAAAATGCCCATGGCAAATAGTGTTACACATGGTTTTTTTCTATAGTAACTGGTTTGTTTATTTTTGACTGAAGGAGAGCGCCATTTTGGTTTCTCTAAACAAGTTGGAGTTTTTAAAAAGAAATGAGATTGACATGTTTTAAACAATCGCCTGTCAAATTCTGTGACTTTAGGCACGTTTAGTAATGTTTTGTTTTTAAAAGAGCTAACAGTGTTTAGGGGAAATATATCTCCTTTTGCTAAAGTTAACTTGTCTATATTTTGTAAGAATAAGCTATTGGGCTTTGAGCTATTATCTCCCTTAGCTATAGGCGTAGTATAGAGCTTTATCAAGCACTGACCTGGCAAAACTGTACATCGTATCTTATTCAAGTTGGATCACTGAGAGTAAGTGGTTACCTCCCTTATCCGAATAGCTCTATTGCTCACTACCTTTGCAATGTATCGTATGTTTTCATCATCACATGTATGGTGCTTGCTCTGCATAGTTGAGCACAGTATTGTTCCAAGTAGTTCACTGTATGTAATGTATGATTCATACCGTTTCTAAGGCGGTTTACGGTTCTGCATGGTTAATTGTTTTTTTTATTAACTTCCGGCGGGGATTATATGTTCTTTGCTTCTTGATACATAGGAAATCAACAGGTTGGTCTTTAGTTTGCAGTTACGTTCCTAAAAGGTAATACGGTTGCATGATATATTCACGATGTTTGGGATGAACATAGTAACATTCTTCTAAACATATTTCAAATCTAAACCGGAAGTAATCTCAACACAAACCCGTTATTAAAAAAACGGCACCGTAATGAGTGAGTGAGGGAGTTGGGTTTAACACCGCTTTGAAAAGTATTCCACTTATTTCGCAGGCTTTCTGCTTGATGTGGGAGGAAAGCTCAAAGAGATGTAGGTCTTAGACGTTCACAACTTTGGTGAAACCCACGAGCACGGGTATAGTGCTGACAACATAATCGGGGCGAACCGGAATTCAAACACACTGCCATAGGTTTTTGGCCAAGGGACACAACTCTGCATAGCGAACTACAGCGCCCTAGGCGATTTGGCCAACCGTTTTTGTTTGTTTGTTGATTAATATTGTTGCAATATTCCAGATTTATGTAAATAATGGAGTCTGGGCCAGCAAATCCAGTGAATTGCATCATGAGCATCGATCCACGGAATTGGGATCGATGGCATGCATCAAACAAGACAGCGAGTCTGACACCCCCACCCCACGAGCCGTTAGTCGCCTCTTACGACAAGCATAGTCGCTTTTAACGGCAAGCATGGGTTGCTGAGGACCTATTCCCCATATACAACTTAAGAAACAATCATGCAGCAAAGATGTTTCAGATGAGATATGTATTGCGTAACATTCCATGAAGAAACAGTGGCAATATTACACTATCACAAACTGCAAAATATATTCACAATAAGTGCAAAAAACACAGGTATATTCATCATGCAAAGGAGGTACATTATAACAATTCCATTTTAAAACAAGTGTATTATAATGATATGGAAACAATATGTAAATTGAGCAAAACTATGGGAATTTGTTTATAATTGTAGATATGATAACAGATCTAGGAATTTGTTTCTGATAACTGTTGCTAAAATTATTAAGAACTGTTCCTTTTAGCAGAGTGTACCAAAATCATGATTGGGGATTATTTGTGATTCTCTTTCTTGGTAGTACAGTAAACTACGGTTATAACGAACACGGTTATAACGAACAAACGGTTATAACGAACTAAAATTAGTAGTCCCTTTGAGTTCGTTATAACCGTAGTTTACTGTGTTTCATATAAAATGTCATCTTCTGAGCCATCTCATCTTTCACAGGTTGGTGTTTTAGTATATCTACCAGTTTCATTTTTTAGTTTGTGATTACTTAAACGAGATTCGGAAACATGTGACCTGTTTCTTTTATTGTGCTTGCCAAAGACAACTACATTAATAACAACCAACTTGTACCTTGCACCAATCCTCTCCTCCCATAGCTTACACTTCCTTCCTCTGCAAATGACATTATATGGCGGGGAACAATTGATGCACTGCAGTAATCTCTTCTTGAATGTGCTTATTTGCTGTCACACTTTGCCACAGTTTAACATTGATATCCAAGTGATACATGGAATGCTGACTCTGTCCCGGCCTGTCCTTGAGTTAGTCCCTTAATGCCGAGCACCAGGGTAACAACAGGACCATCTTTTAATGTCTTTGGGTATGACACGGTCGGTAAAGGAACCATGAACCTACCGCTTTCCGGGCAGTCACTCTGTAATCTTGAACGTGATTTCACCCCACCTCACCTTCAAGAGGACCAACGGGTAACTGTTATCACTACCATCACTTTCAAGTTAATTAAAATGGATAGGCTCAAATGTAGGTAGCAATGATCGTTTATGTCAAGACTTACAAATAGAATGGCACAATAAGGAATTTGAAGTATTAGGAATTATGTTTAATCCAAACTTCAGTGAACTCAGGGTAATCAATACAAAAAGAAAACTTGAAGAAATAAATAGATTGCTTGCAAATTACAGAAAAAGAAATCTAACGCTAATAGGAAAAAATAGTCATAAAAAATTAGTTCATATATTTTCGACACAACCTAACCCTCCTAAGGACTTTGTCTTATCACTTGTCAAAATATTTTACCTGGAATAATAAAAAAGATAAAATCAAAAGGACCACTTTGACAAGACAATATAAGGAAAGTGGATTGCGCATGGTTAACATTATAGGCTTATGTGACACACTAAAACTCTCTTCGCTCAGATTATATTGTAAAAAAACAACATACAGTAACCCTTGTAATATCACATTTAAAGATGTACTCTCTTTTGGTGCTAATCTTGACAAGCAATCTTTTGTTAAAAATCCCTACTGGAAAGGTGTATTGAAAGTTTGGAACAACGTTTGAAAAAACAATATTATTAATGTTGATAATACAGAATAAATTTGGTGCCAACCATTATGGCTAAATCACAACTACAAACAAGCAACATTCTACATTAAGCAATGGGCTAATATTGGAATTTACTCAATTAAATATATATATATATATATATATATATATATATATATATATATATATATATATATATATATATAAACTAGTGTCCAAAAGAAACGATACCACCTGTTTGCAACGACATAAAAGAAAAACTAAACAATGCAGAAGTTTAGGATTGGTGTTATGCTTTTGAGAAATCCTTTCACAACATCTGTACAAAAATTTCATTTCAATAAAATCTGTATGACAACCAATATGACAAGCCTTTAAAGATGGGTGGGGTCGAAAAATGAACAGAAACAACGGGAAATGTCACACCACACGTCTCAAAGTCAAGTCAGTAGCGGGTATGTCCACCGTGAGCATCAATACATGCCAGAACACGCCTACGGACTGATGACGTCAAACGTCTGATGACGTTGGGAGTGATGCGTTGCCATTCCTCGAGGAGACATCGTTCCAAGTCCTGGACGTTGACTGGAGGCACACGGCGACGTCGGATTTGCCGATCGAGTTGGTCCCATAAGTGCTCGATGGGATTCATGTCCGGTGAACATGCGGGCCATGGCAAAACCTGTACGTTGGCGTTGGCAAGGAAGTTCTGTGTCAATCTTGCTGTGTGTGGCCTTGCATTGTCATGTTGGAAAAGGAGTCCACGAGGCTGTTGCTGAATAAAGGTCACCACAACAGGCCGTAGGATGTCATCAAGATAACGCTGTGCATTCAGGTTTCCACGAATTACGACAAGCATCGTTTTGACGTCACCACATATGCCACCCCAAACCATTAACCCTCCACCTCCAAACGGCCGGACCTGTTGGATACAGTTAGGCGCCAAACGTTCACCAAATCGTCGGTATACAAGCTGCCGTCCATCGTTTCTGAAGATGAGGAATCTGCTCTCATCAGAGAACATAACACGTGCCCAGTCCCGCCGTTGCCAACGTCGAACTCGCCTGGCCCAGATCAGTCCGGTGTTGTTCCGGTGTCGAGGCGTCAGGAGCGGTCCGCGGTAGGGATGACGTGGCCGGATACCATACTGCCGTAGTCTCCTGTAGACGGTCTGTCGACTGATCCTGTGTCCCAGTGCTGTAGCCGCCGTGGACGTCGCTGTTACGGTGCGGTTCCTCAGGTGTAATACCCGGATGTAACGATCTTCACGGGGCGTGGTTACTCGTGGTCTTCCACTCCTGGGCCTGTCTGACGTCTGACCTGTCTGACGTAACCGCTGCATCAACCTGGTGATAGTGATGCGTGCGCAGCCCAACCTTCTGGCGACGTCGACGTGTGACGCTCCTTGTTGGACCATTCCAACGGCTCTCTCTCTCTCGATGGCTGTCAAACGTGGCATTTCTTGTGTTCTTTTTGTTGCTGTGATATCAACGTGTCTGATCAGCCGTTTTATACAGTTTTTCTGCACGTGCAGAACATGCTAGAGAGGGAAATGTCACTTTCACGAAATTTACGTTTTTTCCCGGAAGTGATCACGTGTTCCCGGTATTTTTTATCGACTATGCTGTGTTCCGGATGTGCAATACGAATTGGCATGTTTTCATACTTGACAATTTACTTTGTAAAAAACAATTTTGAAAATAAGTTGGTATCGTTTCTTTTGGAATCTAGTATATATGCAATGAAAACAGATTGATGTCATTTGAAGAACTGAAACTAAATTAACCGATAATACAATAGGTTCAATATTAGACTATAGATATGTAATCTGCAATATACCAGAATCATGGAAAACAACAATCCAGAAAACAAGAAAAGTAATTTTATAGAATTTGTATGGAAACAGTTACTTAAGTGATCTGATGAAGCCTGTTAAAGGCGCTAGACATTTATATGATAAATTAATATCAAATGAAAATAATATTAAATGGCAATCAATTTTTCACTGTGGTTTTAATTGGAAAACGATATTTACTGTTTATAGATGTAAAGTGAAGGATGTAAAACTTTTCGATTTTCAGTACAGATTTCTACATGGAATTGTCTACACAAAGAAGGAACTATTAACAATGAATCTTGTAGATAACAGTGTTTGTTGCTTTTGTAATGCTGTCAATGAGGACGTCAGCCATATCTTTTGGGAATGTAATGAAACTAAATAATTTTGGAATGATCTCGAACTTTGGCTTAACAATTATCTTCCACAAAAAATTATATTTACAAAATATCTTATTTGGTTTGGTTCTAACTACTCTAATACTTTAATCAATCATACAGTTTTATTGGGGAAAAGGCATATTCATGTAAGTGGAATTAGAGGAACTAAACCGAAATAAAATATACTTTTAAAACTGTTAAAAAACATATATTCAATCGAGAAATTTATTGCTATAAAATAGGATGACTAACAGAACTTTAACAAAAATGGTCACCTTTATTCTCAGCATTTGATTCTTAGCTCTCTGTTGATACATGCCATGTTTGAGTCTGATTGTGTGTTGCAACCGTTTTGGTTTGAAATAGGACAATGTTTGTTTCCAACCCTTTGATTTTTTAAAGAGTGTATTTTGCCATTCTATACTATCCGAAATATGCTTTGATGGAATACTGTATTAATCTTCAACTCTGGGAACAATACAAATAAAACAACAACAACAACAAAAACAATTTGTACTTTACACCAATCCTCACCTCCCATTGCTTACAATTCCTTCCTTTGCAAAAGACATTTATATGGCGGGGAACAATTGATGCACTGCAGTAATCTCTACTTGAATGTGCTAACTTGCTGTTATACTATGCCACAGTATAACATTGATAGCCAAATGACACATGGCATGCTGACGCCGGGCCGGCCTGTCCTTGTTTGTTTGTTTGTTGTTTGACGCCGCACTCAGCAATATCCCAGCTATATGACGGCGGTCTGTAAATAATCGAGTCTGGACCAGACAATCCAGTGATTGACAGCATGAACATCAATCCACGCAATTGGGATCGATGACATGAATCAACCAAGTCAGCGAGCCTGACCACCCGATCCCGTTAGTAGCCTCTTACGACAAGCATGGGTTGCAGAAGACCTATTCTACCCCGGGTCTTCACAAGATACATGTTGCTGATATGTTTCTTCTGAGTTTGGTGTTGAACAACAAATAAACAAATATATCTTTAATTATGCATTACAATGCTTCTCTGTTCTCACAGCGTCACAGTGCATGAATCCTGAAGGAATGAGGCATTGCCTGTCAATGAATCGTCATGCGGTTACCAAAGAATTGCTGGAATGTATAAACGACTGTCTGGTGAGAAACGGCCAAGTGTGCAGATCCATACAGTGGAAACCGCACACAAAGCAATGCTCTGTCAGTGAGGTTGACATCGCGGTCCGACGTAAGGGCGACTGCGCTACCTTCAGGAGGACACCCTGCGACAACATCCCAGGTAGCATTGGTTGGTTGGTTTGTTGCTTTACGCCGCACTCAGCAATATTCAAGCTATATGACGGCGGTCTGTAAATAATCGAGTCTGGACCAGACAATCCAGTGATTAATATCATAAGCATCGATCCACGCAATTGCGATCGATGACATGCATCAACCAAGTCAGCGAGCCTGACCACCCGATCCCGTTAGTCGCCTTTTACGACAAGCATAGTCGCCTTTTACGGCAAGCATGGGTTGCTGAAGACCTATTCTACCCCGGATCTTCACGGGTCCCGCGGAGAGGAACTCTCCACCATTCCAACTGAACCATCATGAGTTACCTTGGCTCATGTAACATAATTCAGTGGAACTGCAGAGGAATTTAGAATAATTTCAACAACATGCAGTTATTATTACAAGACATAAGTCTATCAGCAGTGCATATCAAGGAAACGTATTTAAAAAATACCGATCAAATTGACGTAAGAGAGTATAATTTGTATCTCACACCCACATTCGGTGGCCTCCTCCGTGGCAACTAGTAAAACCACATGTAGATCTTTCATTGACAAAGCTAAAGAAATCAGACACTAATGTATCAGCAAGAATATAATAAATTACGGAGTACCTACAATACTTAAAAATGTACATTTACAGATGTGCTGTATCCAAGAATGGTGAAGCAGTTGCTAAGCGACACTGTCATTGGGATTAAGAGCTATATCATAAGGATGACCATTGGCAGTTCCGTTTTCACAGTAGTGAGTGAGTGAGTGGGTTGGGTTTAACGCCGCTTTTAACAGTTTTCCAGTTATATCACGGCGCGTCAGCTTAATGTGGGAGGAAAGCCCGAAGTGATGCAGGTATTAGATGTTTACCACTTCGGTGAAACACACGAGCGCGGGTATGGTGCTGACAAACCTAGAAACATAATCGGGGCGAACCGGGATTCGAACCCATAATCATAGGTTTCTGGCGTGCCCAAGGGACGCAACTCTGCACAGCGAATCGCGGCGCCTTAGACGACTGGGCCACCCGTGGTCCCGTTTTCAAAGAAGAATCAAAGGCTATATTAACAGCTCTAAAATATATACATGCTCAATCTAAACTATTTATACTATTTTCTAATTTCGTTTCCTGTCTTTCAAGCCATTAAGAATATTTCCTGCCAACATCCACTTTTCCGTGAAATCATAGAATTACACAGTGATCTTGTCATTGGCCAATACGACATCGTCATTTGTTGGTTACCAAGCCTAGTTGGCATCGCTGGTAACACAATGGGTGATGCTGCACTCAACAAATTTGTTACAGACCCTCTAATCCCATACAGTGATTGTTAACCCGTGATTATATGTTACGTCAGAGATCTAATGCAAAGAGGAGGGATATCAAAGTAGGTATAAATAAATTAGATGAAATAAAACTAACTATCGGTTACGCCTTCTTGGGCTGTCAGTCCTGATTTGAAGAGGTCATTATGTGACGATGTCGTATCGACCATAGCAGATATACACATGAATATCTATTGAAAGGTGAGTATCCTCCATTTTATATTCCTTGTGACAGGAAAATCACAATCAACCATGTCCTGCTTAAGTTTTCCAAAGCATGATTATAAGACTTGCAAAAGTCTCTTAGCCAATAATTATTAGATTATATCATAAGTTCTAGTTTATGTAAATAATAAGAACGCGTTGTCCATTTAAGAGACTGGAGTCCTTACTGTCCACATATCTAGACTTGCCTATTAGGAGGATAGAATTACTACTCATCCATGGATTTTTCTTTCAGAACAGGGGGCGGTCGGGTAGCCTAGTGGTTAAAGCGTTCGCTCGTCACGCCGAAGACCCGGGTTCGATTCCCGACATGGGTACAATGTGTGAAGCCCATTTCTGGTGTCCCCCGCCGTGATATTGTTGGAATATTGCTAAAAATGGCGTAAAATCAAATTCACTCACTCACTTTCAGAACAGCCTTGAAGCAATGCTACACGATCATTAATGGACCTTTTTAGAAATACAATCATTCACTTAATCGTTGTTTTTTTCAAAAGAAATTGACTTGATTCACAAATTTTGACTATTACGTTTTGTACAAAATAAATTACTTTTCAATTGTTGGAATATAATTGTAACTAAGAGGGAAGGTAAGACCACATCATTCAAAATATGTTTTATGGCTGCCATATTGTTTATCGCATTATATTTGTGTCTCTTAATTATCGGCTAACTTGCCAACAGTTGTCAGCACCATAGGTGTAATACTAGCAAGGGAACCACGCAGGAAGCAGAAGTCTTGTAGGTCCAATGGTCCCTAGTAGGGTGCTCTTCTCTTGGTTGCTGGCTCTCTATAGTCTATGGCATGAGTTTTATATTGTGTCGTCGTTGTTTTCAAGCTAGTTCTTCACAACAATCTGTGTTACTTGATCTGGTCACAATGTGGCTGAATTAGTACAGACGTGACTTCAAATTTTGAATCACTCACTCATTATGTGACGCCCTGTATGCCCAGTCGTGATATTGCTGGAATATTGCTAAAAGCGACGTAAAGACTCACTCACTCACTCACTCACTCACTCACTCACTCACTCACTCACTCACTCACTCACTCACCCACTCACTCACTCACCTCTGAATGATTGTACAATTTACCATTTGGTGCGGCGTTAAACAAAAACAGGCGTTAATCCAAGTTTACTCACACATATTGACTACTTCTTTTTCGGGCGTGGTACAACATGCTTTATGTATAACAAACGATGGGCTGATTGTTAATTGTATCCTATGATTCTATCAATCAGATGATGAGAGTCTCAAAGTCGACTTAGGTGGCATCTTTAATGGAGGCCAACAAATGGAGTATGTGACCAGGCTTGAAGAGTGCAAGACCATTTGTGCTATTAGCAGCACTTGTAAGGCGTACACGTGGCTCGCTGAGAGACGGCTATGTACAATTCACGTTCAGTCGTGGGGCCGGTCCAAATTCAAACTCAAACAAGGGGATGTTCAAGTAATGAAGAATGGTTTACGTCGAACAGGTATACATTTGTAATGTCATGTGTAATGAGTGTCAATTCCTTGTCCGTCCTTTTCCACATGCGTCAACAACTTGCTGCACATTGTGGTGTCCCCTAATCGCGCCCGGATCCGCATATCCCCGGATCCGCTAATCCCAGGATCCGCTAATCCTCGGATCCGCTAATCCCAGGATCCGCTTATCCCCGGATCCGCTAATCCCCGGATCCGCTAATCCCCGGACCCGCTAATCCCCGGATCCGCTAATCCCCGGACCCGCTTATCCCCGGATCCGCTAATCCCCGGACCCGCTAATCCCCGGATCCGCTAATCCCCGGATCCGCAGCTGCCCGGATCCGCAGTACCATATGCGGGTTCGTGGGTCTCACCAAAGTGGTAAATGTGTCAATCTTGACTTTCCTCTGTCAATAAAACTAATACGCCGCCACAGAGTGAGTAAGTGAATATGGTTTTACGCCGCTTTTAGCAATATTCCAGCCATATCACGGCGGGGGACACCAGAAATGGGCTTCACACATTGTACCCATGTCGGGAATCGAACCCGGGTCTTCGGCGTGACGAGCGAACGCTTTAACCACTAAGCTACCCGACCGCCTAACGCCGCCACAGAAACCAAATAATGTTTATATGACGATATTTAAACACTACACGTTTACTTCCGTTTGCAGAAAGTCAAGACAATCTGTGTCAATTTTCAGGAAGATGTATCGTGTTGAATGCGGGAGGGAATTCGGTAAAAGGGAGAAAAGAGCACACACCAACTCTTATGGACTGTGTTGAAAATGTCCTCAATACAAGCCGCAATGGTAGGATCGACTGGAATTATGGTCTTAAAAAGTGTTGGTCCCACGACAACAAGCACAAATATGAAACACACTGGAATCCTGTAGAAAGGCTGATACAGCTTCAGAAGCATCAGGGATGCAAAATGTGGCGAGAAAGTAAGTATACCCAAAGAAAGAAATTATGGAACAATTTTTTCATGACTTCCAGCGAGTTCAGCCAACAATTATTTTCTTTGTGAACCCGAATCAAAACAAAATGTTCCAAATCAAACTGTAGTAAACTGCGGTTATAACGAGGTCAATGGGACCACTAATTTTTGTTCCTTATAACCGTAGTTAGTTATAAGCATATACAGCATATGTAAAGCAAAGGTCGGGACAAAACAAAAGTTTGCTATATCAGTAAGTTCGTTATAAGCGTGATCGTTATAAACGAATTTTACTGTATACGTTTTACAGTGACGTGAAATAAGGTTTAATGTCACGTTTAAGTTTACTGCACTTATATAGTGACGTGTTTGTGTGTTTGTGTGTGTCAGCTTGTACAAGTTTGGATTACTGCGTGTTTTAAAATACTAGCCCACTGACACACTGTGCTGCTCCAAACCGACCAGTGCTCGTTGTTGATGCTGTGCGCCAGGTAAGGTAACAGCAAATACCATCTTTTAACGTCTGTGGGTAAGGGGAACGAACCACCGACCTTCCACTCTCAGGGCAGACGCTCTGTCCACTCGACCACAGAGGCGGCCACGTCACTACGAGGTGAAGTGAAATTAGGTTTAACGTCGCGTCCGAGATTATTGAACTTATATAGCGACGTGCATGAATGTGTGTGTGTGTCTGCTTGTACTCGTCCGGACTGATGCCGATTTTTAGTGCTAGCTCACTGAGATACCATGCCGCAGTTTAACATGAATACCCCACTCAGTATACTGACTCCGAGCCGACCAGTCCATGTTTTAGCCCCTTAATGCCGAGCGCCAGACAGGGTTACAACAAATACCATCTGTTAACGTCTTCTGGTATGACGCGGCTGGGAATCGAACCCCGGACCTTCCGCTCTCCGGGCGGATGCTCTACCACTAGACCACGGAGGCGGTCACGTAACTACGAAGTTTTAGCCAACAGTGTGTCGTCATGCTTGGATATATTATTGATCAAGCTCTCTCACTCGCTGTTTCCTGTAGTCATGAAACATTTATTTCACAGCTACCCCCCTCAAGAAACTCGAGAATAAAAAAATGCCCGCTGGGCTGAAAATTAATGACCTGTCCAGAGAGGAATGTGTGGAGCTGTGTCAACTCGTCTCCAACTGTGCTGCCGTGGGGTGGTCCAGTCGATATCATGAGTGCACATTCCATCACCTAGAACTACCCGTGCACGAACAGCTTGGCAACACACTGTACACAGCTGGCGGAGAAGGCATCGGTAAGTATATGATTATATGGACCGCCTCCGTGGTCTTGTGGTAGAGCGTCCGCCCGGAGAGCGGAAGGTCCAGGGTTCGATCCCGGGCCGCGTCATACAAAAAGGCGTTCAAAGATTGTACTTGTTGTTACCCTGTCTGGCCCTCGGCATTAAAGGGCTAAAACAAGGACTGGTCGGCTCGGAGTCAGTATACTGTGTCTTAGTGGGGTATTCATGTTAAACTGCGGCATGGTATCTCAGTGAGCTAGCACTATAAATCGGCATCAGTCCGGACTAGTACAAGCAGCCACACACACACATACACGTGCATGAACGTCGCTATATAAGTGCAGTAATCTTGGACGCGACGTTAAACCCAATTTCACCTCACCTCACCTATATGATTATATAGTTGTGCTGTTTTCGGGGTTATGTTGATGGTGTATGGCTGTGTTAGTGTGGAAGTGTGTCGGTATCGGGTGTCACAGATTGCGTTTAAGGCGCTGCAGTTCGCTTCGCATATTTGCTAGACGTCTGTGGTCCTGGGGCCATTCCACAAAGAGATAAGCCTTTGTTGATGTATGGGTGGCAACTTTGTGGAACGGGCTCGAGTGTCAGATTCGCCATGATGTCTTCGTTCATCAACACAATACTCGTGCTCTTGGTCTTCATCGAAATAGTTGGACTGTCATCACTTTGGGCTTTCCTCCCACTTCAAACTGACACTATGTGATACAACTGAAACATCATTGTTGGTTGGTTGGTTCGTTTGTTGTTTAACGCCACTTCCAGCAACATTCCAGCTATATGACGGCGGTCTGTAAATAATCGAGTCTGAACCAGACAATCCAGTGATTAATATCATGAGCATCGATCCACGCAACTGGGATCGATGACATGCATCAACCAAGTCAGCAAGCCTGACCACCCGATCCCTTACGACAAGCATAGTCGCCTTTTACGGCAAGCATGGGTTAGTGACTATTTCAGAGGCACTAAAAGAAATGATTTGCCGTTACATACTAAGATATGTGACCCGTGAAGATTCCGGGGTAGAATAGGTCTTCAGCAACCCATACTTGCCGTAAAAGGCGATCATTGCTTGTCGTTAAAGGCGACCAACGGGATCGGGTGGTCAGACTCGCTGACTTGGTTGATGCATGTCATCGATCCCAATTGCGTGGATCGATGCTCATGTTATCAATAACTGGATTGTCTGGTCCAGACTCGATTATTTATACAGACCGCCGTCATATAGCTGGAACATTGCTGAGTGCGGCGTTAAACAACAAACCAACCAACCAACCAACTAAGATATGTAGATGACAACATAATATTTTCTTAAATGTTTTCGGAACATTTGAATCACCTCAAGGCAGTATTCCAAAAGATCAAGACACAAGACTCCCTCTAAAACCAAGCAAATGTAAATTCACGTCAAAACAAGTCGCATCTTCAGCAACGATGGCATCACGAATGATCCTTCAATAACAGATACAGTCATACAGATCCCACCCCCTAAACTACTTCATCAATTCTTTTCAAAAGAATAGGTGCAGTTCAAAGTATAATTTTGATACGTGTATTTTCTGAAAAAAAAATGTATTTACTTCTTTTAGTGCGACCACCTATTACTTAAAAAAACTACTCTTTATTTAGAGGTACAGTTTCTATACCAATAGGATAAATGCAGTGCAAAGTTTGATTCTGATAAGTGGGTTTTCTGAAAAAAAATTGCTTTTCTCATAATTTGAACTAAGAGATACGAGGGGCGTTTAATAAGTTTTGCAACTTCAATATAAGACCAAGTCGCAGAATATCTTTGGCACTTATATTTTTCAATATAATCTCCATTCACCTCAATACACTTATTCATTTGTCCTTCAAGCTTTTAATACCACTTTCATAGAAATCCGCACATTGGCCCTCTAACCACGCCTCTGTAAATTCATTTGCCTGAACAGGAAAAAGTCACTGGGGGCTTAGTCTGGGCTGTACAGTTTAATCAGACACCATACAGCCCAGACTTAATCACCAGTGGCTATTTCCTGTTCCGGCAAATGAAATCTGCCCTACGTGGAAAGCGCTTCCAGGATGACGAGGACATAAAGGCTGCAACAGAGGCGTGGTTTGAGGACCAATCTGCGGATTTTGGGAGTCGAAGTGGGGGTATTAGCGAACCCTGCTCACTTTTTGTCTTGTAATAAATACAAAACATCAGCACCACAGTATAACGAGTCTCGATTATCCACCGAAACAGTTCCATGTTGTCGTCAAACGCAAATAGGGTTGAAAATTACACGAATGGATCACTGAAAATCAAGGATGACATTCATGAAAGAGTTATTGAATACAAATGTTGTGGTTGGTTATGGTAAACTTTCAGCATGGTTGTAATTGTATTTATAATATGTTTTATTTATGAATCTAGTGACTACTACTACCACTGTATCCACCACCACCATTACAACGTCTACCGAGGTGACCACAACTGCATCTACGGGTGACGCAGGTAAGCATATGTTAGTTCCTATTCCGGATAAGAATAGGCCTACAGTACCTTATCCTTGTCGTAATAGGGTGTTGGTTGGTTGGTTTGTTGTTTAACGCCGCACTCAGCAATATTCCAGCTTTATGACGGCGGTCTGTAAATAATCGAGTCTGGACAAGACAATCCAGTGATTAATATCATGAGCATCGATCCTCGCAATTGGGATACGATGACATGCATCAACCAAGTCATCGAGTCTGACCACCCGATCCCGTTAGTTGCCTCTTACGACAAGCATAGTCGCCTTTTACAGCAAGCATGGGGGCGGTCGGGTAGCCCAGTGGTTAAAGCGTTAGCTCGTCACGCGGAAGACCCGGGTTCGATTCCCGACATGGGTACAATGTGTGAAGCCCATTTCTGGTGTCCCCGCCGTGATATTGCTGGAATATTGCTAAAAGCGGCGTAAAACCTCACTCACTCACTCACTCACTACAGCAAGCATGGGTTGCTGAAGACCTATTCTACCCCGGAATCTTCACGGGTCGACTGGAGGGCGTGGTGAAATGGGATTTGACGTCACGTTCCAGCTTATTGCACTTATATTGCGGTGTGCATGCACGTGTGTAGCTGCTTATTCTAGTCCGGTGGTAAGGATAGTTGCTCATACTTCCAGTCACCGTTTTGTCTGATTCCTATTTACAAAACGCCATGACAAACGTTTAATATTGCTGACCATGGCTTCAATGCCATAACTAGTAACTATTTATTGATCCAAGAATACAACAAATTCTTATTTTAGTAATAGTTGGACATTATACAATGTAGATCACACATGTAGGAAGTGCAAAATCTATTAAAAATTGATTCGTGAGATCACAGGTGAACATATTGTTAACACAAGTATGTTCGATTGCCAACAGAATACCTCAAAAGGTGAAATGGGGTATCAATATACCATTATCCCTTAAGCACACATCCGAGAGACAACACCAATAAAGCAAACACCAAGAAAATGTTTGTGTAATATTCCTTATACGTTGATGCAGGCTTTATAGATGACATGTCTGTTGCTGACTCCTCTTTGTCTTCTTCCAAGGTACATTTCTGGGAACCCTCTTTGTCAGGCGAGATAAGAATCTGCTGACTTCCAAGTCCCTGCGTCGGGCTTGTCTGGAGTGTGCGTTGCTATGTTTCCAAAGCAACTGTACCGACTTCACGTCCACCATCTTGAATGATGACGGCACTTGCAGCATCAGTGCATCCGAAACCCCTGGCAGTTCCCCGAAGAAGCTTGTCGAGTGGATAAAATTGTAGAAAATAGCTTTTCCTTTTTGAACCCGTGGCATATTATATGTCCTTCTTAACGGTCCAAAGTGGAATTTGAACTTGTAATGATATTTCAGTGTATGACCTATGGCCGTCTATTTGTTAAGTTTAACACCACAGATAACAAGCCTTATTCACAGATGCACCACAGATTCCAGCTACATGGCCGTGGCCTGTAAATTATTGAGTCTGGACCAGCCAATCCAGTGATTGATATTTTCAATAATTACCCACACCGTCGGAGTACGATTATTAACGCCCAAATAATACTCACAAAGTTGCCTCGTCGTTTGAAGCATTCTCCGTTATTCATAAAATGATATGCTTGATAACTGCCGTTGTATAAAAGTCGAGTTCAATGTGTGCCTAGCTATGTTTGTTTGTAGTTGGTTGGTTGGTTTGTTGTTTAACGCCGCACTCAGCAATTTTGTAGCTATATGACGACGGTCTGTAAATAATCGAGTCTGGACCAGACAATCCAGTGATTGATATCATGAGCATCGATCCACGCAATTGGGATCGATGACATGCATCAACCAAGTTACTGAGCCTGACCACCCGATCCCGTTAGTCGCCTCTTACGACAAACATAGTCGCCTTTTACGGGAAGCATAGGTTGCTGTAGACCTATTCTATCCCGGATCTTCATGGGTCCCAGGTGATTTAGCAAACCGAATCATCCTTAAATGTTGTGTTGAAAGTACAAAGAACACATCTGACTCAGCAAGGGAAATATTGCAATGTTGCTGATATTCTTCAAACAAGCGCATTTTTGCAATATCACAGCGGGACAAAACAGAAATGGTCCCCCCCCCCCCCCCCCCCCAAGTTTCCCCCCCCCCCCCCCCAAGTTTCCATTAAGAGACGTATAAGAACGTATACACCCATGTTTGATGGTGGTTAAACACTAAACAAATAGGAAATGGTTATTCCGTGGCGATGTATTTGATACGGTTATCTTAGGCTATAATTCACCTGTAGTTCGCAGTGTTACGGTGATCGTTTTCAGCCTAGTACAAATTTGATAACGTTTGTAATGATTTGGTCAAATCCAGTTTCACGTTAGAAGGCGATGTGCATATGTGCCATATGTAACATGCACATGTTAGTGCAACATAAACCTGAAACTCGTTGACTTGAAGGCATATTTTGTTATACTCTGAAGTCCCGTACGTTTGATTACAGCGGAGTTTGGTAGTTGTGAGATTCCATGTCCGGAGCATGGTTGTAGCGGCCGTCAGTGGAACGTCGGATGAGGTCTGGAGATTATCCTCTACTGACATCCTCTTGTTCCTCGCCTCCTGCACTGTAACATATAAGGTAGTAGGCATTGTAATAAGGGTTCGTGAGGGACAACTCTTCCATGTCTGGACTGGACTATCAGATAATCATTTTATATTACCCACATGCTGCCATTGACAAGTTATGATAAGGACCCTCTATGGCCCACAGGATCTGTATAATTTAAGAAATTAGCAAAAACTAAACACATTGTTGTGAAAGATTTCAGTTGTGTTCAAACATGGTCAGGTAAAACAGCACTTTGGGATATCATCCGGGCAAGTTTAGTCGGCGCCATTTTGGTACAACGCTTGATGCACATGGAACTGATAAATACTGCAAATTAACCGGGATATGTTTCTTTGAACTGTTTCTTTGTTTACTTTGATTAGGTTACTTGGAATCTTGGGTATACTGCTGTGCACACGCAGGGGTATATTTAGAACAGTCAATTTCTGGGTTGTTTGAAATGTAAAAAGTCTTTTAGGCTTTTAAAAAAAATATTTTTCCCATGGCCGATCTTACGTGTATTTTTATGACATGCCCATGCTTGTACATTTCATTGTGTGAATGTTCCTCTGTTCCGATGAATGTTTAGGTTTATTGTCACCAACGTATGTAAAAGTTTTAAATAAAACTGTTGTTTTGTGAATCAGACATCTGATGTGTAAACCACTTTTACTAGTTTTGTACGGTAAAACATCTCTCGTACCTACAGTACAAGTCCTGACAGCTTGTTGCCAGCAAAAGTACCGGACATAAAACGTTCCGATCGTAGATACGGGCGTACCCTATTTTTTACTAGATACGATATGAACGTTATCATGTTCGGTACATTTACTAACAACCAGCTGCCAGCACTTCACCGTTAAAAAATACGTGATTATTTACGTTGCACCGTAAACACGACACACGAGACCGTAAACATGTTTCATTGGAAAGTTTTCCCGGAAATATACCGCTATAGTAGCGGCAGTGACTGTAAACGAGGTTTACGGTAACATACCATCAAAACAGTACAGTAAAAGTGACGTTTGTTGTGCGGTAATTTTTACAGTGTATGAGGGAGAACTGGAAGTTATGGTCATTTCGGATCTCTAACAGCACTCAATGTATAGATAATGCTAAAATGTGTTAAAAAGAGTGATTTCAGATGTTTTCAAGAAGCGGAATATATAAACACGAGCACGCCTTCAAAAGACGTTAAAAGATGGTATTTTTTGTTACCCTGCCAAGCGGTCAGCATTGAGGGGCTAAAAAAAGGACTGGTCAGTATACTGTGTCTGAGTGGGGTATTCATGTTAAAATGCAGCATGTTATGTCAGTGGGATAGCACTATAAAATCGGCATTAGTCAGGACTAGTTCAAGAGCCACACGTACTCACACTCACACGTGCATGCACGTCACTATATAAGTCTTGAACGCGACGTTAAACCCCATTTCACCTCACCTCATCACTAAATTACTAACCTACCAACAAGGCAAGTCTTTCTATCTAGATGCTGCAAGATGTCAATGAATGCGGTGTAACTCTCTACACCGATCGGGGCGGTCGGGTAGCCTAGTGGTTAAAGCGTTCGCTCGTCACGCCGAAGACCCGGGTTCGATTCCCGACATGGGTACAATGTGTGAAGCCCATTTCTGGTGTCCCCGCCGTGATATTGCTGGAATATTGCTAAAAGCGGCGTAAAACAATACTCACTCACTCACTCACTCTACACCGATCACCCTTTCTTCATTTCCTGCGATATGACTCGGCTCCCGAGTGTCCGAGGTCTCAACAACCGCAATTGTCTTCACTCCTTCTGAACGCGCCCTCCCTGCCTCATACAGCGTCCTATGGGGGTCTTGACTCTGGCCATCAATCACCACGATGCAGACTCTTGTAACGTTGTGTCGTGCCCGTTACACCATGATGCTGATATACCTTTCCCGGTGTTGGAAGCACGCCCGGAGTTGTAGGGCATGTTGACAATGGCGTCAGCGACGTCGGTCTCAGTGGTGTACGTGCTGAAGTCAAAGGTATCTCTCTGGTGTACCTCCTGTGCGTACGGAATCGCTGCTACTCACAAATTCAGGGAGGAATATTTGTCCCACATAGAAGTTTTCCTTGTCGATACTTCTAGAGGAGTCGATTAAAAACGTCAGGTTAATAGGGGATTCAACGGCCTCCAAGAACGAAAATCTTAATCAGTCAATGTGTGAAATGACTGAAATGTTTACTCAGGCAATTTACGGACAGTAGGGGATTTTGTGTGGAGATAAGATATTTTCTTCAGCTGCAGTTGTTGAAGAGATATGTCTTCAGTCCAGCCTGAGAACAGAGGGAGAATGATAGATGATGTGAAGTCTGGACATCCGGTAGCAGTTTGTTCCAAGGTACTGCTGCAGAGAAGGGGATTTTGTAGGAGATAAGATATCATATTCTTCAGCTGCAGTTGTTGAAGAGATGTGTCTTCAGTCCAGCCTGAGAACAGAGGGAGAATGATAGATGATGTGAAGTCTGGACATCCGGTAGCAGTTTGTTCCAAGGTACTGCTGCAGAGAAGGGGATTTTGTAGGAGATAAGATATCATATTCTTCAGCTGCAGTTGTTGAAGAGATGTGTCTTCAGTCCAGCCTGAGAACAGAGGGAGAATGATAGATGATGTGAAGTCTGGACATCCGGTAGCAGTTTGTTCCAAGGTACTGCTGCAGAGAAGGGGATTTTGTAGGAGATAAGATATCATATTCTTCAGCTGCAGTTGTTGAAGAGACGTGTCTTCAGTCCAGACTGAGAACAGAGTGTTTTTTATCATAACCATCGATCCACGAAATTGGGATCGATGACATGCATCAACCATGTCAACGAGCCTGACCACCCGATCCCATTAGTCGCCTCTTACGAAAAGCCCGAACTATGGGGGATGGTGCATATCGGATATGTTAAATGTATATAATTGAGAAAGAAATACGGGGAAGTGCATCACGTACATCGGACATAAAATAAACATCACTCAGAATGAAACGCCGGGTGTTGTATATCGGACATGTTATATACATGAATCAGAATTAAAAGCGAGGAAGTGTGTATATAGAATTCGTTATATACATCATTCAGAATGAAAGGCGGATGTGTGTGTATATCAGACGTGTTATATATATCATTCAAAATGAAATCGGGGGAGTTCATATATCGGATTCAAGATTCAAGATTCCAGATATTTATTTACAGAACACTCTCAGTGGGCGAGTACAAATCTATACTACAGATATGGCATGTTTTATGACTTGTTATATGCATCACTCAGAACGAAACGCAGGGTGTTGTATATTTGACATGTTGCATACGTCATTCAAGGTGAAAGGCGACGGAATGTGTATATCGGACACGTTACATACGTCATTCGAAGTGAAAGGCGACGGAATGTGTATATCGGACACGTTACATACGTCATTCGAAGTGAAAGGCGACGGGATGTGTATATCGGACACGTTACATACATCATTCAAGGTGAAAGGCGACGGAATGTGTAATTCGGACACGTTACATACATTATTCAGACATAAAGGCGACGGAATGTGTATAACGGACACGTTACATACATCATTCCAGGTGAAAGGCGACGGAATGTGTATATCGGACACGTTACATACATCATTCCAGGTGAAAGGCGACGGAATGTGTATATCGGACACGTTACAAACAACCTACAGACATAAAGGCGACGGAATGTGTATATCGGACACGTTACATACATTATTCAGACATAAAGGCGACGGAATGTGTATATCGGACACGTTACATACATCATTCAGACATAAAGGCGACGGAATGTGTATATCGGACACGTTACATACATCATTCAGACATAAAGGCGACGGAATGTGTATATCGGACACGTTACATACATCATTCCAGGTGAAAGGCGACGGAATGTGTATATCGGACACGTTACATACATTATTCAGACATAAAGGCGACGGAATGTGTATATCGGACACGTTACATACATTATTCAGACATAAAGGCGACGAAATGTGTATATCGGACACGTTACATACATTATTCAGACATAAAGGCGACGGAATGTGTATATCGGACACGTTACATACGTCATTCAAGGTGAAAGGCGACGGAATGTGTATTTCGGACACGTTACATACATCATTCAGACATAAAGGCGACGGAATGTGTATATCGGACACGTTACATACATCATTCCAGGTGAAAGGCGACGGAATGTGTATATCGGACACGTTACATACATTATTCAAACATAAAGGCGACGGAAAGTGTATATCGGACACGTTACATACATTATTCAGACATAAAGGCGACGGAATGTATATATTGGGCACGTTACATACGTCATTCAAGGTGAAAGGCGACGGAATGTGTATATCGGACACGTTACATACATTATTCAGACATAAAGGCGAAGGAATGTGTATATCGGACACGTTACATACGTCATTCCAGGTGAAAGGCGACGGAATGTGTATATCGGACAGGTTACATACGTCATTCCAGGTGAAAGGCGACGGAATGTGTATATCGGACACGTTACATACATCATTCAGACATAAAGGCGACGGAATGTGTATATCGGACACGTTACATACATCATTCAGACATAAAGGCGACGGAATGTGTATATCGGACACGTTACATACATTATTCAGACATAAAGGCGACGGAATGTGTATATCGGACACGTTACATACATTATTCAGACATAAAGGCGACGGAATGTGTATATCGGACACGTTACATACATTATTCAGACATAAAGGCGACGGAATGTGTATATCGGACACGTTACATACATCATTCAAGGTGAAAGGCGACGGAATGTGTATATCGGACACGTTACATACATCATTCAGACATAAAGGCGACGGAATGTGTATATCGGACACGTTACATACATCATTCCAGGTGAAAGGCGACGGAATGTGTATATCGGACACGTTACATACATTATTCAAACATAAAGGCGACGGAAAGTGTATATCGGACACGTTACATACATTATTCAGACATAAAGGCGACGGAATGTGTATATTGGGCACGTTACATACGTCATTCAAGGTGAAAGGCGACGGAATGTGTATATCGGACACGTTACATACATTATTCAGACATAAAGGCGAAGGAATGTGTATATCGGACACGTTACATACATCATTCAAAGTGAAAGACGTCGGAATGTGAATATCGGACACGTTACATACATTATTCAGACATAAAGGCGAAGGATGTTGTATATCGGATATAAAATATCCATCACTCAGAACGATAGATAACGATAGAGGGTTTGTATCGAATGTATTATATTATACATACTTTAGAATGCTGTTGATGCAGACAATGTAAGCTTAGAAACATGTAAGAAGCAACATATCCAAGCTGGATGTTGACGATTGTTTCAGGGTGGCAATCTACCCTCATATGCAAGTAACTGGGAACCTACAACACCTCCTTAACACGTAGTCCTATCACATATACCTGATGCAGGGAACACAAACTCAGAAGTTTCATGTGTAAATTTAAAACCAACAGATCGAAGAGTAAGACTGGTATGACGGCTCATACACGCATCCACCAGTAAAATCTAGAGACCCTACAGAAATGCGTATAGTTACCTCAGTGTTTTAGGAAGCAGACAGCTTCAATGTGAAATTGCAGTTTGTCTTGTTTGGGAGATTTCGAAATGACATGAAAGATATATTAAGCCATGTCGATATTATATTTTTAGCCCAAAATGTGTGTATGTAAATGTAAATTTTCCTTTTGAAAAATCAGTATGACACACATATGCTCGTATAATAATCACTATGAACATATCAATCATGCATGACCTCTCTCAATATTTGCTAATAAGTTTGTAGTCCTAACCACTATCATCAGCTAAAATTAATTATAAATATTCCACAGTTTATAGATCTTAATTAAAGGTGTTATGCCACTTCTGCATGGTTTAGGGGCGGTCGGGTAGCCTAGTGGTTGAAGCTTTAGCTCGTCACGCCGAAGACCCGGGTTCGATTCCCGACATGGGTACACTGTGTGAAGCCCATTTCGCCGTGATATTGCTGAAATATTGCTAAAAGCGGCGTAAAACCATACTAACTCACTCTGCATGGCTTGATTACCGTAATACAATCATGAATAAATAATCAATAATTATCAATATCAATCTTGGACTATGACCCCTCAGTATATGCTTATAAGATTGTATTGTCAACAGCAAAAAGTATTCCTTTAATTGTACATGTGAAAGGCGTGTCCCATTTCTGGTCCAGTGGATATGAGCAATAGTAAAAAAATCTCTTTAAATTAGCAATAATGGCTCATTGTATTCAGATTCTGCTTACAACTTAGAAATGTGATGTACTATCACCAGTCAAAATAAAATCTTAACATTCCAATAATTGTAGATTTAAAGGCGTTATACCATTTCTGGTCGATGGGAGATGAGTAATATTTTTAATATCGTAGCAAATATCTGAAAATTAGCAAATTTGACCCATTACATTCAGATTCTGCTCACAAGATGCAAAAGGAAGTTCAAATGAAAAAAACAACACAAGAAGACAAGGGGATTTTTCTCTTATTAACTGTTTGTCGATTAAATACATAGTTGTATGCGACACATAACAATTCTCTTGTGTTTCTTATTCTATTTTTCATTTCGTTTAAAGCTTATTTTCCATTTTTAGCAAATTGCTGTTGGACCAATGAAAATTGCCCTTACATACACACCGTTTAGTAGTAAACTTCCGGTCTGGCTTGCGGCAAAAGGAGCCGAGGTAAGCAATCAAAGGCAGAATGCGTTAATATTAACTAACGCTTCATTGTGATTCATTTTGATTCTGCCAGTTAACTACTTTTATATTTGGGCGTTACATCGTACAGTTTTAACGACAAAATTAGCAAGTCGGAGGAATTCACTGTTGAGTAAAAAATAGAAGCACTGTCAACTACAAACCAGCGTCAGTAGTGCGGAAGACATTGCCTTATTCATTCCGTGCTTTATTTCAGAATATGGATTTTTAGAGGTTGAAACACGGATTACAAGCTCAGTTTGAGATGGGTCGGAGCAAGACCTCATCTGGCGGAGGTCCCGGGGGTGGCCCGGGTGGGAGTCCAGGACAGGAGACGCCGGGCGCAAACACAGGACAAGTGGCCGAAATCAGAATCAAGGAGCTGTTAAAAGAACTTTTTGGTCTCATACATGAAGTGCAGGTAACACTATGTGAAATAGAAACGACTTGACCTCAGTCTATCAGGTCGGTGGAACAACTGGGTGTAGTTGTTCGATAAAGTGCCAGGTATTTTCAAGAATTACAAAGTGCTGAGGCGACTAACGGGATCGGGTGGTCAGGCTCCCTGACTTGGTTGATGCATGTCATCGATCCCAAATGTATGGATTGATGCTCATGATATCAATCACTGAATTGTCTGGTCCAGACTTGATTATTTACAGACCGCCGTCATATAGCTGGAATATTGCTGAGTGCGGCGAACCAACCAAACCAACCAAAGTGCAAAAAGAATCGCGATAATTCTTACATATATCTAAACACATGGGTAAACAGTCTCTAGAAAACTTAGTGCAAGCAAACTGAGATTTGCTTGGGTACTTATCAATATTTCAATGACGTCAGAGCAGCATGTCTGGAAAATCGACACTATTTTCGTGGATAGCATTCACCATGTCAAGAAGACACACTACATTTTGTTTGTTGTTTAACACTGCACTCAGCAATGTTCCAGCTATGTGACGGCAATCTGTAAATATTTGAGTCTGTGCAAGGCAATCCTGTGATTGACATCACGGGCATCAATCTACGTAATTGCGTTACGATGACATGCATCAACCAACTCGGCAAGGCTGACCACCCGAAATATGATTAAAAAATATAATTATGCTTCAGCCTTTTGAATAAAAAGAAATTCTCTGCCACCAAAAAACTAACTGTTGCAAGATGCTTTCATGAAACAAATTGTTCAGATACATAAGTAAAAACATACTGGTGACTGGTACCTAACCCCAATGATCGTAAAGGGGTGCTTGATCTCTCTCTCTCTTCTCCCATGAGTATCATTGCAACACCATTGCCTCTGACGAAGGATTTTATGTGATACTTTGTCTTCCTTTTCAGAAAGAGCGTGACCGTAGTGAGCACAATTTGACCAATATTTCTAAAACCCATGAACGGATGCAGCAGGAACAGAGGAACAAATCATGTGAGTTCGCTGATATTGTTGACCATTTTATCTTTCACCAGATGCTTTTCATTACTTGCCAGTGGCTATTATGAGTTATGTCCCTTCTGCAGCCCAATCAGATTCTACCGATAATGTGATATGCATTTGCTTCAAACAAAATGGTAGTCAAGGCTGTCTGATCAATAATCAAGATCTATATCGTAATAGAGCGTGTCTTGCCTAGCAAAGTGCATGAAACTACTTGAGCGCCTTGAGTAAGAAAATATCCGTCAAAGCCGAGTTGACGGTACACATCTCAGCAAATCCTGCAGTCGACTGGAATCTGCTCATGGAACTGTATGTTGGTTTCAGTTCATGATATTGATTGGATGGAACTGGACCTCTTTGGTCAGTTACCTCGGGAAGATGCTGAATATTGTTTATAGTGTTAGTTAAGCTTGTCCAGTTGTTAAACATATTAAACCTGCTGTAGCTTTTTGTCATTGAGTTAAACATGTTGTACTTTTGTTAACAAGATATAACATTCAGCAGAGTAGAAAAAATAATGCTTTCAGATTAGATGTTCCCACTTTTCACCACCCCTTAGCATATGATTGTCATTATCTGGTCTGTTCGTCCATATCCGGAGCATAGATTCATAACCCATGAAAGATGTTTCATCCAAAGTGATGCCTTTTGCTATTGCGGGGGCTGGGGGGATTTGTCATCTTCTGATGACTTGTGTTATTGTCCACATTAAGTTGGTGTCACCGGAATCAGAGTTTCAAACCATACCAGATGTATTATTGTCTGTCAACTTCTCTCTGTGTTTCAGTCACTCCCTACTACAAGAACAAG
This sequence comes from Haliotis rufescens, assembly GCF_023055435.1. Lineage (NCBI taxonomy): Eukaryota > Metazoa > Mollusca > Gastropoda > Lepetellida > Haliotidae > Haliotis > Haliotis rufescens. Next base: position 24,555,092 of record NW_025963835.1, on the reverse strand, counting down.
CTGCGTGGTCTCTACAACACAGCCATGCAGGATGCGGAGGCTGAGGCTGAGTAAGACTGTTTACACAAGCCCCTTGAAAACACCTGGAATTTAAAAATTTATCTTGTAAACGACTTGAATTTAGATTTTGCCTTGAAAGAACTTGAAAATGAATAACCAAAAGATGTTAGGTGAGGTGAAATGGGGTTTAACGTTGCGTCCAAGATTATTGCACTTACATAGCCACGTCTGTGTGCATGAATGTGTGTGTGTGTGTGTGTGTGGCTGCTTGTACTAGTCCAGACTGATGCTGATTTATAGTGCTAGCTCACTGAGATTCCATGCCGCAGTTTAACATAACTACCCCACTCAGACACAGTATACTGACTCCGAGCCGACCAGTCCATGTTTTAGCCCCTTAATGTCGAGCGCCAGGCAGGGTAACAACAAGCACTATCTTTTAACGTCTTTTGGTAAAGACGCGGTCGGGGATCGAACCCCGGACCTTCCGCTCTCCGGGCGGACGCTCTACCACTAGACCACGGAGGCTGTCTCCAAAAGATGTTAAAAGTTTGGACTTCTTACCCTGTCCAGTTCTTGGTATTTAGGGCCTAAAACAGGTAGTGGTTGGCTCGGAGTCGGTGTACTATGTCTGAGTGGGGTATCCACCAAACTGTGGCATTGTATGTGAGTGGGCTAGCACTATGGTCTGGACTAGTACAAGCATCCACACACATGCATGCACGCAAGTTGCTATATAAGTGCAATAATCGAGGATATAATCGCAATTCACCTCATCGGGCAGATGTAAGATAATCATGGTTTATGCAATATACCTCTGTTTTCTCAGGCCCATTATTGATTGTTTACAGGCTGCTGCAATACATCGGTGTCCAACAATATTCTCTCACTGACACCTTTCCCGTTACTTGTTGTATTTCTAGGTTACTGAGAAAGGCACTGGACAAGATCAGTGAGATCAAATCCATTCAGAATGACAAAAGGCATGGTAAGAAAAGCACCCCATAGTATCACTAGAAACTGTAAAGCAAGGAGAGTATGTTTTTATGAATAAATTGCAAGTGGTTCGGTGACAATTGGTTTTGAGTTCCCATAAAACAAAAATAAAAGGGTCTCACCTGCGAACAGATTGCTGTTTCCTGATCGACTGATAATACAAGTGTGGCTTGTGTTGCATTATTGGGTTGAAGGGTTTCACAGATTTCACATTGTTGTTGACCAGAGCTCCAGATAAGCTTTTGGTGTTGTGGGTATTTTACCCATGAATTTTAAAATCATTGGGTATCAGTAATTCTACCTGCGTATTCAAATTTCTGTTACCCACTAGTTTTTACACTTGTGGGTATTTAAGTTAAATATTTAAAAACACTATTCATCTAGTCCCTGCAAACTGGTGTCATGTGGGTTCGAGAGCTTTATAGGACTAAAAAATACCACGATATTTCCACAAGAAAGTGTGATGGCAAATGATCATGATGTAACTGTCATCGTGGAGTTTGGCAAGGTTGACGGAATGCCCCTTTATAATTTCAAAATAAGTTGCTGATTTGCTAATCGAATACGCAGGGTTACTTCACAATATTTTGATGATACGCACACGTTTTATTTTTGTAGCGTATCTGTAATGTTCGTTGCGTATTTGATACTCTTGGATTATATTTTACTGTGTATTTCTGCATTTCTGATGCGTATTACACGCAGATACGCAGCTTATCTGGAGCTCTGTTGACAGTCTTTTTGTGTTCATGATTAAATAAGCAGATTTACGCAAAGTGCACATAGGTTTTCACATTTATGCTTCCATAACCCACAAAAATATTGAAGTCAAATCTTAAATAAATATTAAGGCTCTTTTGATACACACATACAGTTGATGCTCTTTTGTGTTTGCGGGTCAGTTTTCCCTGTGGTGCAGGTAGTTTTATGTGAAAAGGGGAGGTAACTCTACTATAACTGTTCTCACTGTATACTTCATAAGCGCTTACCCTGTGTAAAAGCTTTTCATGATCAATCATTTTTAGGGGATGTTGATCGACCGAAGCAGATCATGCGCCGTGGTGTTCTCATGACGATGTTGCAGCAAAACGCCGTCACTCTACCGCTGTGGGTCAGCAAGCCGGGGGAAAAGTGGGTAGTTGTAGTCACATGTTTTGTTTGTTTGTTTGTTGTTTAATGCTGCACTCAGCAATATTCCAGTCATATGACAGTGGTCCTTAAATAATCAAGTCTGGACCAGACAATGCATCACTGACATCAAGAGCATCCATCTATGCAATTGGGATACGATGACAAGCATGAAGCATGTCAGTGAGCCTGACTCCCCGATCCCGTTAGTCGCCTTCTAATGTGTGAAACATCTCTGTGTTATCATTAACTGGTAGATTGATAAACATAATTAAATTGAACTAGCAGACAAACAAAATGAGGGACTTGGCTCAAATTTGCATAGTTCTCCTTTAAATCATGAGGGTAGGGCAGTTTGATTTTTTGTTTGTCCTAAACCAATTGAACATGAACACATTTTCAGGCTGTTTTATTTGTAGCACTTCTCAAACTAAATATTTCAGACCGCCGCCTTTGTGTGGAGCTGTGTCAGCAGACAATAATTACGTTGCCAAGTCCAGCAACAAGGTGGCAGCCAGGGTCAAAGGTCAGGATGGAGAGGAAAACTGGATACTTGCCGAAGTCGTTTCATATAATTCATCTTCCAATAAATACGAAGTGGATGACATTGATGCTGAGGAGGGGAAAGAGTGAGTTGAAAAAAGTATTCTGAGAAGAACCATCATTAACTTTCTAAAACACCATAAGCGATTATGAATATAATTTTTTATTTATGGGACTATATATGTTGCATACATCATCTGAGCATGTTGTAATATTATTATTTTTGGTTACCATGGTGACATTGCATCTATGGGTTCATGCAGTCGACCACTTGTTTGTCAAAGCAATTTTACCATGTTTACAGGAGGTTGTGATAAGCAATATTGAAAACAGTAATGAGTCCAGGTTGGTGCTAGCGAACAATCTTTATTTATCTAAAGTAGTTGTCACCGAATATTACCTGTTTATTGTAGGCGTCACTCCATCAGTAGGAGGAGAGTTGTCCCCCTTCCCATCTGGAAGGCCAACCCGGAGACGGACCCTGATGCTCTGTTCCCCAAGGACACTGTGAGTGGATGTAGTTATAAGTAACGTTCACTCATCTGTTCACTGGAATCATTCTCAAAATGTATCCTGATATAACATTCGTTATTTTAAAAAAAAATCAAGGTGGAACTACCCTCCCCACCCTTGAAAATAATTACCTCAAAAGGGACCTGTGAAGAGTTTTCTACAGAAATGAACTGTGGAATGAAACAAAATTTTCTTTGTTGAAATGTACCATGTTTGTTGTCTGTTTCAGCTTGTACTGGCCTTGTATCCACAGACTACGTGTTTCTATAGAGCTCTTGTAGACACACCACCTAAAGGGGTAAGGAGATAAGTGTTGAATATGTCCTGTATCTTTAGCATTAAGCAAAGAAAACAAACCACAAGCTCTTCAAGCTGCATAAATCATTACCAGCTTATCCTGGCATAACAATCAGTGGTAAAGTACATCTTCCCGGGGCACGGGAGGTAATTGACTATAAGAGTCCAGTTTCCACCCTGCCCAACAAGGCTGGAATTTCAGGGCTCAATCATGGCGCCACCTGTGGCTATTATGAGATTCCACCTTTCATATCACTTGCATTTGCTTCAAATAAGATGGTGTCACCCAGTGAAGATGATCTGATCAATAATCAAGATCTATATTGTAATAAAACTGGTCTTTCTTTGTGAGATGCATCAAATCTCCTGAGCATCTTTATTAAAAACATGAAAAGATTTGGATATCTTTTGATGCTAAGTTGCACATGCAATCCTGCAATCGACCGAAATCTGTACGGCAGTTCTCGAACCGGATGTTGATTTCGTTACATAATTTTGATCTGACTGATGCCATTTTGTTAAAGCAAATGCAAGTGAAATGACTGGTGGCGCTACGGTCGAGCCAAGAAATTCCAGCCTAGTTCGGCAAGGGTGGAGACTGGACTTTTATAGTCAGTTAACTCAGGAAGATGATATTGACAAAGCACATAGAGTGTTTCATTGCTGTTTATCTGTGCTGCAGCCTCAAGACGACTACTCCGTGCTGTTTGAGGACACCTCCTACCATGACGGCTACTCGCCCCCGCTGATGGTGGCACAGAGATATGTGATAGCCTGCAAGGAGGACAAGAAGAAGTGAGCTACAGTGCCATTGTGACCTCCATGTGTTCAGGGCGGAACACAGCTGGAAGCTGTGTTGGACAAAGTGTCACAGTTCATTGTGGGACCGGCCTTGTACAGACCTGCTACGGTTCTCAAACAGCTTCATTTTTTGTTACATTAACAAAATGAGTTGTTTCAAGATATTGCATTTTGCTGAAATACTGCCAGGATATAATATATTTGATTGCAGGAGGGAAGATCAAAATGGCAAGCTTACTTAGTGAGGCGGGGTTAATACTGGATGTTTATACTACTCAAAAGAAGTTAGAGAACGTTTTTTCATATGACTATGTTTGATCTGTCATGCCTTCCAGTTTTGGGTGTTCCTTGACTTGTTTTCAGTAGTATACATTATAGGTTGTTTATTCTCTGCCTTCTTTTATGTACAGCCTCAAGCATATAGGTTAGTGAAAATAGTATGCACAAACAAAACTAACCACATTGGGAGGACGATTTTTCATAGATTTATGTTTTTGAAAGACAGATGAATTTTTCTTTGAATTCACTCTGGACCACTCTGTTGTATTTCATCTGTAACTGCTGGGAACAGGATAGGTCAGGCATCTATGGTGCTGAAATTCAATCCCTTGCTAGAAAAAGATGGTGGGAATCCCCCAAATAGCCTGGCGCTCGGCATATGGGGATAAAACAAGGACTGTAAGTAAATGGTTTTCATCAACACCATGCCCATGCTTATGGATGTGTCATTGCTGAATTATTTTTGGAAATGATGCATTAGTGTCACATTTTGCTGTATGGGCAGTGTCAGAACAGTGGAACACTAGGCATGATTTGGCCAGTGAACAGCAAGAAAGAAATCTATTTCTTGATATTTGAACCAAGTTTCTTCTCTTTACATGGATCTTAAAATAAGGTCCATTTGTAGGCCTGAGTGTAGCATACACATAACACTCCATACTTCATCTACATTTTCTCACATACTACTTGGAGAACAGGAGAGGCTGATCGACCACACCAAATTTTAACAATCTATGTTTGCAGAAACAGCGTTTCTTATTTTCCCACTGAAACCGTGCCAGGTCTTGCTTCAGTGTAATATATTAGTGCTATGAAAGGCCAAAATCAAATCCTGCTGACCAATGGGATCAAGTGTTCACTCGCTGATGAATGTCATATCCCAATTGCGTAGATCAATGCTCATCATGTCAATCACTTGATTGTCTGACCAGACTCGATTATTTACAGATCATCGTCATATAGCTGGAATATTGCTGAGTGCGGGGTTAAACAAGAAACAAACAAACAAAACTACACCGGATTTTCCCCACCATCCAGTCACTTCATTGAATGGCTATTTTTGCCATTTGAATAAGGGTCAAAATTAAAGTATGGTTGGAAATTGGTCCTGGATATGTATCGATAAAACAAACTGGAGATTCATTCCCTGGATGATCGAGGATGCATTAAGGCCAACTGTCAGTGATATCATCTTGAGGATTAGTTTGCAGTGGGTAATATTGGGTCATATTTATTATTTCATGGTTTTCAGGTTAAGCTAACAATTAGCTTGTGTCGATCCAAATGTATATTTTTGTAGCTCAATATTTTTCATTTTTATTTGGCAAGAGTTTGATTTGGTCTGTCAGTAAATACTGTTACTGTTTAATATTTTACAGTAAAGTATGTATTTATGTTCCTCTCTATAATCACGGTTTGCAGTTGCCTTGTTCATTTGATCTATTATTAAAGTGTCTTGCTTAATCTTGTTAATAATTACTGTTATTTTGTAACATTGTTTTCTCAATTTTTCCTAATCCATCAAAGACTGCACATTTGGGCAATATAAATAATTACTTTATGATTGTGATTCTTGGTTTTGCTCAGTGGAATCCGTACACTGAAAAAAAAGTGTAGACTTGTGTCCATGTGCACTGTTCCTTAGCGTGTTGTGCAAGAGATGATCAATGGGGTGGGTCAGACTCACGGACTTGATTGATGCATGTCATTGTACTGCAGTATCTCAAAGCTTAAGGTGTCAATCACTTGACTGGTCTTCAGCAACCCATGCTTGCCATAAAAGATGACTCTGCTTGTCGTAAAAGGCCTCTAACAGGATCGGGTGGTCAGACTCACTGACTTGGTTGATGCATGTCATTGATCCCAATTGCGTGGATCGATGCTCATGATATTAATCACTGGATTGTCTGGTCCAGACTCTATTATTTACAGACCGCCGTCATATAGGTGGAATATTGCTGAGTGCGGCGTTAAACAACAAAGCAACAACAACAAAGCAACTGGACTGTATGGTCCAGACTCGATTATTTTCAGACTGACGGCATATAGCTGAAGTATTGCTGAGTGCGACGTTAAACAACAAACAAACAAACAAACAAAGCATATGTAGTTCATTTGTCATCACCATGGTCACAGTATCTTTATGAATCCGCATGATCGCTGAGGTTGTACATTGTTCAGATGTGTTGATGTGGAATGCTACAGGGGTCATTAGGCTGCATGGTGTTAATGATCCGATACATAAGATACAGCTGTTTAACAGACAACTGATGAACATCATGATGGCTTTTTCAACTCATCCCTCCTTTTTGTATATTTGCTGTTTTGATGTGATTGAAAATCATGAAATCAAATGTATTCTTTTTGTTTAGTTACTGTGGTTACCTGTTGTATTTATGATTTCTGTACTTGCCACTAATATTTGTATGTTTTGTAGCTACATGTTGTTAATCTTTTACTCAAGGTCAAAAGAATGAATAGTTTTAATGAAGTCAGTTTCATTTTCACTTACTGAGTGAGTGAGTGAGTATGGTTTTATGCCACTTTTAGCAATATTCCAGCATTGCACGGCAGAGGACACCAGAAATGGGCTTCACACATTGTACCCTTGTCAGGAATCGAACCCGGGTCTTCGGCGTGATGAGCTAACACTTAAACCACTAGGCTACCCAACCGCCCCTTCACTTACTAATGTATTCCATGCATTGCACAGCAAGAGGCAGGATTGGCTAAGTCGGGGTGGGCTTCGAAGTCTGCCTTAATCTTGTCCGAGTCTGATGGATCATGTGTTCAAAGATTCAACCTCATTATGAGTTTTGCTAATATGAGATCGGAGTCACGTAAGAGGCAAGGGTGGCCTAGTCATCTAAGGTGCTGCAATTTGCTGTGAAGAGTTGCATCTCTTGGACATGCCAGAAACCTATGATCAAATCCCGGTTTGTCCAGTGACAAACTAGGACTAGGTCTGTTCACCAAAATGGTAAACGTTTCAGACATGCTTTACTTCGGGCTTACCTCCAACATTAAGCTGACACGCCGTTTAAAACTTGAATACTGTTTAAAGCGGCATTAAACCTAACTCACTTACTCACTCAGATACAGTGCATATTCTGTGCATATCCAGTGTTCTGTACAGACAAGCAGGGTGTACCACGTAAAGCATGTTGCTGATAAGGATTCTTCCAAAATCAAAAATATACATCAGCAAAAGAGCTAGTGTTTAAATTTTCACAATATTTCACTTCAATACATGATGGAGACATTGTAATTAACCACACCAAATTCTCATGACAGTATTAAATGGAATGTACACCGAGAAGGAGTGTTGATTGTAGGAACGCAGCAACTTTATAAAAATAGGTATCCCGTGAAACCTCGTCAGTCAGACCCTGATTGGAGCCGCTACATATGCAGCAACACAGGGAATACCACATGAGCGACTTTGCACATGGGGCAGATGGAAATCTGGACAATCGCCATCTGGACATCTTGCTGTAAACGTCTTTGAGAATGATTACTCATCATTCATAATTTGGTAAACCGGAAATTTAGTAATCTGGGCGATACGAGTTAGAAAACCATGCCAGACTGATGAGGTTTTATGTGTAAGTAGTGCCGTGAATTGGGCAGTTACTTCTGTCACAATCTCATTAAAACCAGATCTTAGTTCTCGGTTCCGCTAAACAAAGATCTGAGGACATCCCATTACGGGTCACGTCAGACCGACCTTGTGCGAACTTTGACCGACCAATGGAATGTCCAATCAGAAGGCAGCTTTCTCGTGCTTTACGGCACAAATTTCAAATTGGCGCCTACGCTTCAAAACATATTTTGACAAATTCTCGATTACACATTTTAAACCTGTACAAAAAAACCATTCTGGAATGGCTAATAGATGTTCTAGATTGTAAGGATTCAGTCGTTAAACCCATAACTATCGTTCAGAATACCCCATGTTAAAGTTTTCGAGATTGCAAGATTAGAAATCACATTCCGACTGTCACTTTCATAATCTGGTAAGCGACACACTGATTGGTCGGATGAAAGGTCGTTCTGACGTGACCCCTAATGGGATGTCTTGAGATCTTTGTTTAGTGGTAGCGAGAACTGAGGTCTGATTTTAATGAGATTGTTTCTGTCAACCTGTCCCTTGCACTTGGGTAACAATGGATCAGTTGTTGCTGAGTGTCCATCACATCCCTTGACATGCTGATGCTGTTGCTAATGTGAATAAAGAACAGCTGACCAAGGAGAAATGTTGTGTTATGTTTTAGTTGTTTGCAAATACTGTGAACCAATTCAGCAAACTGCTTGAAAAGGATTCTGAAATGAGTGACTGTGGTGTTTGGTTGTGCATTCGGCATCCATCTAGGTATTTTGTGACATGCTACACACTTCCAGGTATTCTGTGACATGCTACACACTTCCAGGTATTCTGTGACATTCTACACATTTCCAGGTTTTGTGTGACATGCCACACACTTCTAGGTATTCTGTGACATACTACACACTTCCAGGTATTCTGTGACATCCTACACATTTCCAGGTTTTGTGTGACATGCTCTACACACTTCAAGGTATTCTGTGACATTCTACACATTTCCAGGTTTTGTGTGACATGCCACACACTTCTAGGTATTCTGTGACATACTACACACTTCCAGCTATTCTGTGACATCCTACACATTTCCAGGTTTTGTGTGACATGCCACACACTTCTAGGTATTCTGTGACATACTACACACTTCCAGGTATTCTGTGACATCCTACACATTTCCAGGTTTTGTGTGACATGCTCTACACACTTCAAGGTATTCTGTGACATTCTACACATTTCCAGGTTTTGTGTGACATGCCACACACTTTTAGGTATTCTGTGACATACTACACACTTCCAGGTATTCTGTGACATCCTACACATTTCCAGGTTTTGTGTGACATGCTCTACACACTTCAAGGTATTCTGTGACATTCTACATTCAACACATTGTGAGAAATGCTATGCCCATCTTGGTTTTGTGTGACATGCTACACACTTCTAGGTATTGTGTGACATGCTACACATTTCTAGGTATTGTGTGACATGCTACACACATCTAGGTATTGTGTTACATGCTACACACATCTAGGTATTGGGTGACATGCTACACACATCTAGGTATTGTGTGACTTGCTGCACTCATATGTATTGTGTGACATGCTACACACATCACAGTATTGTGTGACATGCTACACACATCACAGTATTATGTGATATGCTACACACATCTAGGTAGTGTGTGACATGCCATGCTCATCTAGGTGTTGTGTGATATGCTACACACTTCTAGGTACTGTGTGACATGCTACACACTTATAGGTACTGTGACATTCTACGTGCATTTAGGTATTGTGTGACATGCTACACTGATCACAGTATTGTGTGAAATGCTACACACTTCTAGGTATTGTGTGACATGCTACACACATCTAGGTATTGTGTGACATGCTACACATTTCTAGGTATTGTGTTACATGCTACACATATCTAGGCATTGTGTGACATGCTACACACATTTCTCGGTATTGTGTTACATGCTAAACACATCTAGGTATTGTGTGACATGCTACACACATCTAGGTATTGTGTGACATGCTACACACATCTAGGTATTGTGTGACATGCTACACACATCTAGGTATTGTGTTACATGCTACACACATCACAGTATTATGTGACATGCTACACACATCTAGGTAGTGTGTGACATGCTACACACATCAAGGTATTGTGTGACATGCTACACACATCTAGGTGTTGTGTGACATGCTACACACTTCTAGGTATTGTGTTACATGCTACACACTTCCAGGTATTCTGTGACATGCTACACATTTCCAGGTTTTGTGTGACATGCTCTACACACTTCAAGGTATTCTGTGACATTCTACACATTTCCAGGTTTTGTGTGACATGCCACACACTTCTAGGTATTCTGTGACATCCTACACATTTCCAGGTTTTGTGTGACATGCTCTACACACTTCAAGGTATTCTGTGACATTCTACACATTTCCAGGTTTTGTGTGACATGCCACACACTTCTAGGTATTCTGTGACATACTACACACTTCCAGGTATTCTGTGACATCCTACACATTTCCAGGTTTTGTGTGACATGCTCTACACACTTCAAGGTATTCTGTGACATTCTACACATTTCCAGGTTTTGTGTGACATGCTCTACACACTTCAAGGTATTCTGTGACATTCTACATTCAACACATTGTGAGAAATGCTATGCCCATCTTGGTTTTGTGTGACATGCTACACACTTCTAGGTATTGTGTGACATGCTACACACATCTAGGTATTGTGTGACATGCTACACACATCTAGGTATTGGGTGACATGCTACACACATCCAGGTATTGTGTTACATGCTACACACATCTAGGTAGCGTGTGACATGCTACACATTTCTAGGTATTGTGTTACATGCTACACACATCTAGGTATTGTGTGACATGCTACTCACATCTAGGTATTATGGACATGCTACACACATCTAGGTATTGTGTGACATGCTACACACATCTAGGTATTGGGTGACATGCTACACACATCCAGGTAGTGTGTGACTTGCTGCACTCATATGTATTGTGTGACATGCTACACACATCACAGTATTGTGTGACATGCTACACACATCACAGTAGTGTGTGACATGCTACGCTCATCTAGGGATTGGGGGGCACGGGTGGCCCAGTTGTCTAAGGCGCCGTGATTCATTGTGCAGAGTTGCGTCCCTTGGGCACACCAGAAACCTATGATTATGGGTTCGAATCCCGGTTCGCCCCGATTATGTTTCTAGGTTTGTCAGCACCATACCCCTGCTCGTGGGTTTCACAGAAGAGGTAAACATCTGAGACCTGCATCACTTCGGGCTTTCTTCCCACATTAAGCTGACACGCCGTGATATAACTGGAATAATGTTAAAAGCGGCGTTAAACCCAATTCACTCACTCATTCACTTATCTAGGGATTGTGTGACATGCTACACACTTCCAGGTATTGTGTTAAATGCTGCACGCATATAGGTATTGTGTGACTCCTCTCATCTAGATATTGTGTGACATGCTACACACCTCTAGGTATTGTGTGACATGCTACACACTTCCAGGTATCGTGTTAAATTCTACACACATATAGGTATTGTGTGACTCCTCTCGTCTTGGTATTGTGTGACATGCTACATACGTCCAGTTATTGTGTGACATATTACACTCATCTTGGTATTGTGTGACATGCTACACTCTTCTATTTATTGTGTGACATGCTACACACATCTAGGTATTGTGTGACATGCTACACAAATCTAGGGATTGTGTGACATGCTACGCTCATCAAGAGATTGTGTGACATACGCTCATCCAGAGATTGTGTGACATGCTACACACATCTAGGTACTGTGGGACAAAATACACACTTCTATTTTTATGTGGCATTCTACACACATCCAGGTTTCGTTGAAATTGTATGTGCTTAATTTACGAAGGTTGTGTTTGAAATGCTGCACACATCTTTGCATTGTGTCACGCTACATCAATTGAGGTACTGCGGGAAATACTACATATCCTGCACACACCTAGGTTTCGAATGGTGGACTCGGTCTTGGAACTGAAGCTTCAAGATAGCCTTATTTTGACAATCCAATCAGGTATGTGACAATCTATGCAGGTGAATGTCTTTCACGTTAATGACAAATGTGAAACTCACGAGCACGGGCATGTGCTGAAAAACGAACCAACTGGAATTCGACCCCACGATACTCGGACCATGACATCCACGGCTTAGTTTCTCCGCACAGCGAATTGCTGCACTTGACAATCCGCCTCTGTGAACACACACAAAACTTAGAGAAGGTAATATGACAATGTGCTACTGACAAAACCAGAATATGAATAACAATCTAACTGAACATGTTCAGGCGTCGTTATCAGTCCGCGGCAGTTGAAGTATGCTATGAATATACTGCCAGGAAAAGAGAATAGAGTCCCATTGGCCTGCTAGGATCTCGACTGTGACAGTAAGTAATCCAGTTTTCGTCTCTTTTTTTCTTGTTAAGAGTAGCAAAAATCATGTTTAGCCCTGAGCTAATAAATACGCATGACCATGCATTCTACTTGAAAATGTCAGTCTAATTTACTTACCAGTTGTCGGACTTTCATTTTGTGGAAGCCTCGGTGGCAGAGTGGGTTAGATCGATGACTTTGTGTGCTGGCGATTAGGTGCCTCACTCTGGCAAGTGTGGGTTCGAATTCCGGACGGGACTCAACCCAAAAAAGTACGAGAATCTGTACTTTACTCAGAAAGTGTTATCCTAAATATACCATTTCTTAGTTTACTTACAAGCTGTGCACCGTCATCTGACTCTTAAATTGGATGCCAAAACAAATTATGGCGTGGGCAGATCATCATATTTGGATGTGGAGACTGTCACCGTGGATCACACTTTCTCATATCACGGTCCAGTGACGCTATGTTCCCCGACTTTATTTCCGGCGCCGCTCGGTAATATCCGGCGTCCGCTGTTGTTCAGTGTGTGTTTTCAAACACACGTTAGCTTGTTGCCCCCATCAGTTGTATTCCCCGGCGGAGGAGCAGATGTGGCCTCTCCGACGTCCGCGTGCGCTGTATATTTAAACTTTCTAGATCTCGTTTTGGACCCAAGAATCCTATCAACAACAGTGCTGGTTACGGGATCCATATCGACAGCTCCAAACCCCAAGCACATTCGGCCCGCCTGCCTGATGGTCAGTCGGTATTCACTGCTGAATTTAAGGCAATTAACCATGCACTCAATCTCATACTGGAACTACCGGAAGCAAAGGCAGTCGTCCTATCTGACTCTCTAAGTGCACTTCAAGCTATCAGAGGCTGAAACTTCAACTCCAGACCAAACACAAAGGGCAACAGGTGGAGCTGTGTTGGATTCCCTCTCACATAGATATTCATGGAAATGAAAATGCAGACACTAGCAAAGCTAGCTCTAGACAAAGCGGAGATACAGCCTATTCCCTTCAGTAAACTAGAGATAAAAGCACAATGAAAGCCCCCACAGCCCAGAGATGGCAAGCCCAGTGGGACGCAAGTAAGATCGGCAAAATTCAACCCAAGATCCACCAAAGGCCATACATTTCCACGCCTCAGACTCAGTCACAAAAAGCACTTTAACAAGGTTTGTCCATCTCGCTATCACCCCAGCCCGGGCTCAGTTAGAATAAGAATTGCAGTTAGACCCGTTATCTGTCGAAGGTCTCCTAAAGCCAAGAGATGCAATAGCGAAGGCCAGACTTACTCTATTTCTGAGAGATGGACAGCTACTCGAACGTCTATAAACAGAGCAGCCAAAGATAAAATCATTAGAGAATGGCTCCGTGACAGACACTCATGAAGCTGCACGAATTCTAATGCGTTATCTATATATATTGCATACCATATCACATAATATATTATAGCTACACGGTAAACTGCAAAGAGTAATGAAGAACGAAAGGTGGCTTATTTCACGATAAAACATTGTTCTATCATGAGATTCGAACATGCGCTCGCAACTTGATGACGTCGTATATTGGATGATCCAACTTGCATGGGATTATGAATAATCGCACACTGAACGGGTGTTGAAATATGACATATTTAATAACGAACTATCCATTTTAGTGGTGTACTAACTTCAAAACGTAAATATGTCCCTTAACATAAGGGTGCAGACAATTTGCTGGAAGGGCCTGTCAGTTAGCCCTGTTCGAGGGGTTTTCAATTTCGGTCACAGGTCATAATGGGTTTACTTTTGAAACCGTCCTTTGGGGCGCCCTTGTTCTTTATCCAGCGTACTACTCGGGGGGATCTAAAATAGCACTCAACAGGGCTCGGAATCCGGCGTACCAAAAGCGGTTTGACACTCTCTTATCTTATAAAGGTACAGGTCAGCTGGACCCAAATGAATACCATAAGTATCAGCCGTCCACTCAGCATGGGGTACTTGATGGTGATTACTGGCGCATGATGACGACAGCTAGTGACCCTTGTCTACTGAGAACGGGGGCCACATCAGGTTTTCTTTGTCATTGGGGGCTGAAAGGTTCACGTCCTTTAATATACTGATGAGAAAACCTTTATACAACTTGAAAAGTACACGAGAGGTGAGGTGAGGTGAGGTGAGGTGAGGTGAGGTGAGGTGAAACGTCGCGTTCCAAAATGGGGCTGTTTGTACTGGTCCGGTGCAATGCCGGTATTGTGCTAGTCCACTGGAGACGATGCCACTCACACGCCTAAAGCGGATCCAGGGTGGGTGAGATTAGGGTGTGTATGTGGTGGGGTGGGGTGGGGAAGGGGGGAGGATGTGTGTTGTTGTTTTTTGTATTTGTTTTTTTTTTGGGGGGGGGGGGGGGGTTGGTTTTTGTTTTTTTTGGGGGGGGGGTGTGTCATATTTTGGACCCCTCCTTTTTAAAAATGCTGGATCTGCCCTTGGACAGAGTACTCACTCCGAGCCGGCGTCCTTGTTTTATTCCATTAATGTCGAGCGCCAGGCAGAACATGTATCATCTTTTAACGACTGTTGGTATGAGGCGACCGGGGATCAAACCACTGCTCTCCTGAAAGACGCTCTGTACACTGAAGGACTGTCGGAAAAGCTTGAAAAATGCTTTCTGGCTTCATCTAATAATACGAATCAGGGAGCTATGAAAATAGCATGTATCAAATAACGCAAATCTTCCTAATCTAGCCTAACCTAACTGACGCGGTTAGCCAATAAAAGGTACTTTTACCTGTAAAATGATAAATATTCGTGTGTTGTCATGCATGTATGATACGGCCTGTAGCCGGAGATAATTACCCAACACCTGTCCCGAGGTGATGACCTCACTCCGGACCGTGCATTCTCACAGTGCAATTGTCACCCGAGTTGGGGTGGTCTCAAAATATTGGTGTTATTGTATTTGATTGCAGTTTTCAAGGGGGAATATAAATTCCATACTGTCTATGAGGTCACATTATCTCCGCACCATTCATGACTATGGCATTCAGACATTCCAGATCATTTAACTTGAAACCTGGGTGAATCATTCCACTGACGCAAATAATCAGTTAGTATTGTTGCTACGTGGTGGAACATCGTCACTGACCCGAGAAGATCCGGGGTAGAATAGGTCTTCAGCAACCCACGCTTGCTGTAAAATGCGACTATGCTTGTCGTAAGAGGCGCCTAACGGGATCGGGCGGTCAGGCTCGCTGACCTGGTTGATGCATGTCATCGATCCCAATTGCGTGGATCTATGCTGATGATATTAATCACTGGATTGTCTGGTCCAGACTCGATTATTTACAGACCCCCGTCATATAGATGGAATATTGCTGAGTGCGGCGTTAAACAACAAACAAACAAACATCGTCACTAACTAAACAATGGTCAAGTGGTAATCAGATATACTTTCATTGTCAGCTTCCTGTATAAAAGCAAGACTATTAGTCACACACACTGGTGGGCACAAAGAATTTTAATCCTCGGTCAGATTTGAACCTTCAACCTCTTGATTCGTCGTCTGTCCCCTACCACCTGTGTTCGGAGACTGTTCGTTACAAGTGTCAATTGTCCTTGGTCTTATTAGCTTGGTTTATTTGTTAATTTTTATGTTGATATTGTACCACGTGCGTTGTAAGTCTTGGAGGTATCTGCATAGGCGGATCAAGAGGGGGAGGGGTCTGTCAGGGGGTGGGGTGGAGGGTTTCCCCTATTTTGAAAACCTAATGTATTATGCTGTAGGCATTAAAATTATCTGAGAGAGGAGTTTGATATCGGGGACCTTCTATGTGTGTTATGCACGTGCCCGTGAATTTGCACATATAATTCTAATATATATTATACATCTCATTCACATTTGACTTGTAGCCTAATGATATGAACTGCATTAAACATGTTTAAATTCTGAACATGTTACAAGGTGTGGCATACATGCCATGTTTAAATGACATACAAGTCATGTTTAAATGTGTTTAAATTCTATACATGTTTAAAGCTGTTTACATTCTAAACATGCATGGATTATGGGGATGTTGTGTTTGGGAGTGTTCAGGCTATAGCTCATTTCAAGTGTTTGGTCCTAAACGTGTTTAGAAAGTACACACCAAATGGGCATACCGTTTAGGTTTGAAGCATATGTCTGGTATGTGTTAACATTCCTTACTCATTTTGTACGGTGTGGTTTAAGTAGTGAATTATACAAACTTAATAAGTGATATTTACTATATTTTCAGCATCTTCTTGCAATCTACCAGGCAAGATATTAAATTCGCTGTTTGCTAACCTTCAGATTGCTGTTACTTTTGTTTGTTGTTTAACGCCGCACTCAACAATATTCCAGCTATATGACGGCGGTCTGTAAATAATCGAGTCTGTACCAGACAATCCAGTGATTGACATCATGAGAATCGATCCACGCGAGTAGGGATACGATGACATGCATCAACCAAGTCATCGAGCCTGACCACTAGATCCCGTTAGTCGCCTCTTACGACAAGCAGAGTCGCCTTTACGGCAAGCATGGGTTGCTGAAGACCTATTCTACCCCGGATCTTCACGGGTCCTGCTGTTACTAATTAAGTTAGTAGAATTCACTTGGCTTTTTTCTCAGCGTTGGAACATCAACTACTGTCCAATCTAAACCACCCCAGTGTCACTGTCATGTGTAACGCCAGTTATCATAACGCCCGGGAACCAGATACTGTCGCGCCAACCATGAGTATATGAAGGCGACCATGGAGAAATACGTGACATCTTGCAATGTCGACTTCAGGCCATCTGAAACAAATGTTCATCAACCATGCAAGTCCAACACAGAAGTGACCGCCTCCGTGGTCTAATGGTAGAGCGTCTGCCCGGAGAGCGGAAGGTCCGGGGTTCGATCCCCAGCTGCCTCATACCAAAAGACGTTAAAAGATGGCTCGTCATTAAGGGGCTAAAACAAAGACTGGTCAATATACTGTGTCTGAGTCGGGTATTCATGTTAAACTGCGGCATGGTGTCTCAGTGTGCTAGCACTATATATCGGCATCAGTTCGGACTAGTACAAGCAGCCACACACACACATACACGTGCATGCACGTCGCTATATAAGTGCACAATCTTGGACGCGACGTTAAACCCCATTTCACCTCACCTCACCAAGACAGATGTCCCGGCGACACAGCACGGTCACGTTGTCTTACGTAAACCAGTTAGACATTGTGGGCTCAACCCTATCCAGCTTATCAGGGCCAATATCAAAGGGTTCGTGACATAAAAATCATTCAAAGGGTTGATCATCGAAGCTTTTGATAGAATCACACCAGAGGTGTGACGACAGACTGAATATTGGCGTTCTTGAAATAGAACGTCAGTACCGCCAACGTAGATATCAGCCCTGTTGCACCAGTTATCTTTGGGTGGTAGTACAGAAATCATCTTTAGAACAACGAATACTTTTGATTATATAACCCCAACCTTCCAACACTCTTCCCGTTTCATAGCTTTTAACTATGTCATCATGTTTCCAAGCAAATATACTGAACAACAAAAGTTGATCTCGTCGCGGTAGCACTGTCCATTGAGATTTCCCTCTTGTCTTGTTGTAATCCCACCCCATACCATAACGCTGCCGCCCCCGAACCGATCTTCTTCCATGACACAATGATTGACGTAACGTTCACCTCGACGTCGATACACTCGAATCCATCCATCGCTGTGGCTGAGGTGACAACGAGACTCGTCAGTGAATAGAACCTGTCCCCACTGCATGGCCGTCCAGCGTAGACGCTGTCTGCACCACTGTAGACGTGCTTGACGGTGGTTTCCTGTCAAAATGGGACGTCTGGCGGGTCTTCTGGCGACAATCCCTGCACATCTGAGGCGACGACGTACGGTTTGTGAAGATATTCGTCGAAGGCCAGGGATGCTTATTGCAGTCACTGTTGCTGGCTGGAATCGATTTCGTAGGTGTGTTGTTCGAATCCAGTTGTCTTGTCGATTATTGGTTACGCGTGACCTGCCACTCCGAGGATGGTCTCTGACTGCATTCGTCTGTTGCCAACGTTGCCATAAACACCAAATGGTGTTTCTGTGGACGTTAACTTGTCTTGCAACATCACGTTGACTCGATCCAGCTTCAAGCATACCAATGGCTCGCAGACGCACATTTTCGAACAGGCGTGGCATTTCGTAATGTTGAATAATTGCGTAATTTTGTTGTTTTTCTGAGTGGTTGTATTCCGCACGATGCTAAACAATGCATATGGAATCCCGTTAACGCACATGTTTTTATACCCATTCTTGGGTAGAAAAATGCATGGGGCTTGCATAAAAGTCAACTTTGCATGGAATGCATGCTTTTCTGTAGCAGTTGCGTTTTTGTGACTTGATTCCATACATGTTCTACAATATTGAAAACCAAACTTAATAAATATGTATACATATACTCAACACCAAAATAACGCATTGTTCTAGTCGCCAAAACGCAGCTAAGGCAAAATGAAGATAACAGACGCGCATATTCGCAAAAAACACCGCGCACACGTGCAAACCACGTGATCATTTCACGAGTCTAATCAGCACGTAAAACATTAGCATCAGCCTGAAAAAGTGCAGAGCTTTTGTTTATGCCATCTTTATCTGGGCGATTCCACAACAGCAGTGAATGAGTGAGTGAGTTTTACGCCGCTTTTAGCAATATTCCAGCAATATCACGGTGGGGGACACCAGAAATGGGCTTCACACATTGTACCCAACCACAACAGCAATCACAGCCATACCGAGAGTGGGGCAGAAAGAAACAACGATATAGGTCTCTCATCTTCCCTAGGCAAGGGAGTTAACTGATTATAAAAAGACCATCCACCCTTGCCAAAATTAGTTGGAATTTCTGGGCTCGATCGTAGCGCCACCAGTGGTTATTACGAGTTGCGTCCCTTCTATGCTCTCATATTGGCCAATCAGATTCCACCTTTTGTATCACTTGCATTTGCTTCAAACAAAATGGCGGCGCCAAGTCAAGACGATCTGATGAATAATCAAGATCTATATTGTGACAAAACGGGTCTTACATCGCAAAGTGCATCAAATCACGTGGCACCTTGATTAAAAACATGAAAACATTTGGAAAATATCTGCTGACGTCGAGTTGGCGGTGCACATCCTTTGCAAATCTTGCAAACGACCGAAAACAGCACGACAGTTTACAAACCAGATTTCGATTTCGTTCCGCGATTTTGATTGGACTATGCAGCCTCGTTCGGCAAGGATGGAAATTGGACTTTTAAAGTCACTTACTCGTAACTCACCTGCCTCGGGAAGATATGGGTCGCTTGGGAACGGGTGACTCCAGGTCGGCTTTTAGACCAATTGCGTGGATCGATGCTCATGATGTCAATCACTAGATTGTCTGGTCCAGACTCGATTATTTACAGACCGCTGTCATATAGCTGGAATATTGCTGAGTGCACTGTTAAACAACAAACAAAATGCAGCGTGTCTTCTTGACATGGTGAATGTTCACACTTTTATCCACTGATATACCCTGTGTCGATTTTCCAGATATGCTGCTCTGACGTTTTTGAAATATTGATCAGTAACCAAGTAAATCTTGTATGCCTCAGCTGAGTGCAGCGCATCTTCCCGAGTCAAGGGAGTTAACTGACTTTAAAAGTCCAGTTTCCACCCTTGCCGAACTAGGCTGGAATTACCGTCTCGATCGTAGCGCCGCCAGTGGCTATTACCAGTTACGTCCCTTTTAAGCCTCTCCTACGGACCAATCAGATTCCATCACTTGCGTTTGCTTCATACAAAATGGTGGCGCCCAGTCAGGACGATCTGATCGATAATCAAGATCTATATTGTGATAAAACGGGTCTTACATCACCGAAAAGCATCAAATCATTTAAGCACCTTGATTAAAAACATGAAAAGATTTGGAAAATATCTGCTGAAAACGAGTTGGCGGTGCACATGCTTTGCAAGTCCTGCAATCGATCGAAATCTGCACGACAGTTTACGAACCGGATTTCGATTTCGGTGCGCGATTTTGATTGGACTATGCATAGACTCGTTAGTCTAGTCCAAATGTAACTCCATAATACCAGCCTAGTTCGGCAAGGTTGGAAACTGGACTTTTATAGTTAGTTAACTCTCTTGCCCCAGGAAGATGAGAGCAGCGTTAAGCATCAAACAAACAAACTAAGGATCAGTTGGTATGGGCAAATTTGGCCAAGTTAAGTACGACGTAACTACGTAACAAGTTATTACGTGTATATATCATATGGTTTCTCCATAAAATGAGTGTCGCTTGCCATAGTAAATACTAAGGTGAGCTTCGCTGCGAAGATAAACGCACGCAACACTGCCGCGTACATCTCACGGCAGACAGACCGTAGCTCTGGCATGGGCCCCATTCCAGAATATCCCGTCTCCAAGGTACCGAAGGGAATGTCATAAACACATTCTTGCCGTAATAGTCGACTAACGGGATCGGGTGGTCAGGCTCGCTCACTTGGTTGATGCATGTCATCGTATCCTAATTGCGTACGTAGATCGATGATCAAGATGTCAATCACGGGACTGTCTGGTTCAGACTCGGTTATTTACAGTCCGCTGTCATATAGCTGGAATATTTGCCAAGTGCGGTGTTAAACAAAGAAAGAAACGAACATAATATACATGAAGCTAAATGAACAATACGCGAAACAGTTTGCGTTTGGTGGTCTTGAAAATTTTATTGAAATTATTTAGTTAATTTTATATGTTTAAATCTTTGTCTTTGGTATGCTACAAAAAGCGTGTGTGTGGCAGGAGGGGAAGTGTGTTTGGCGGAAGAGGAAGTGTGCGTGTGCGTGTGTGTGTGTGTGTGTGTGTGAGGGGGGGGGGGGGGGGGGGGGAGGGGGGAGTCTCCCGTACACCCCTATCCTCTATCCGCGTGTACCCGTACGGAGGGGCAGCCACGGAGTCTGACAATCGTTACTTAGCGGTGCAGAAGTCTCATGAGTAAGGTTTTGACGCTGTATATCAATCCCTAACACGTATTATTTAACCTGCCAGCATGTATCATTTAACCTGTTTGACGCCCAAGGCTGCATATATTGACTCACCAGGTTCAATGTGATATCATACGTTCAAACTAAATACTCTGGGAAGCCGTTAAAACCTGCGAATACCTTAGGGACTTGGGGTTAGAAATAGTCCCCAGCGACATTCACTGCTTGTATACTGGTTGTAAGTGGCGACCTATTGTACTAGGAGTTCAGGCTCAGTGAGGGCGGTCGGGTAGCCTAGAGTGGTTTAAGCGTTCGCTCGCCACGCCAAAGACCCGGGTTCGATTCCCAGCATGGTACGATGTGTGAAGCCCATTTCTGGTGTCCCTCCGCCATGATATTGCTGGAATATTGCTAAAAGCAGCATAAAACCATACTTACGCACTCACTCATTCATTGACATTTGGACGGTGGGGTAGCCTATAGTGGTTTAAGCGTTCGCTCGCCACGCCAAAGACCCGGGTTCGATTCCCAGCATGGTACGATGTGTGAAGCCCATTTCTGGTGTCCCCCGCCGTTATATTGCTGTAATCATGCTAAAAGCGGCGCCAAACCATATTCACGCACTCATTCACTCAGGGTCGGTGACTTGGTTGTAAGTGGCAATTGAAAAACCCCAAGAGATGTATATCGGATATATATTTAATTAATTTTAATATTAATTTTTATAAAAAACACCATGTGGTACTGACATGTTGTAAGAGAAATATGTCACCTCTAATTGTGGACGCCAGTGTCAAACGGTGTAGCAATACTTCTACATGGAGGGGGGCACGAGTGCCCCAGTCGTCTAAGGCTCTGCGATTCGCTGTGCAGAGTTGCGTCACGTGGACACGCCAGAAACCTATTATTGTGGGTTCGAATCCCGGTTCGCCCCAATTATGTTTCTAGGTTTGTCAGCACCATACTCCTGCTCGTGGGTTTCACCGAAGCGGTAAACGTCTGAGACCTGCATCACTTCGGGCTTTCCTCCCACATCAAGCTGACAAGCCTTGATATAACTGGAATACTGTTAAAAGAGGCGTTAAACACCACTCACTCACTCACTCACTCACTTCTACATGGAATTCACAAACGCAACTGATTAACGTTACACGAGTATAGGGCTTATTGATGCCATACGTTATTTCAGGGATGGAAGGAGAAGGACCGTACGTACTTAGCGGAAGTTCCCCGCAGTCAAAGTTGTCAGACGGGTGGTTTCATGAACGATGGAATGGATACGGAATCTGCCTTGAAAATGTAGCTATTTTGGAACAAGAAACAACAAAGTACCAAGATATCCTGGTCTTCAAAAGGTAATCTAATTTGTTTTCATTTGACGGTAAGTTATGGATATACATCAATCGATAAACATGTTCGGTCCTGTTTGTTTGTTTGTTTGTTGTTTAACGCCGCACTCAGCAATAGTCCAGCTATATGATGGCGGTCTGTAAATAATCGAGTCTGAACCAGACAATCCAGTGATTGACATCATGAGCACGCAATTGGGATACGATGACATGCATCAACCAAGTCAGCGAGCCTTACCAACAGATCCCGTTAGTCGCCTCTTACGACAAGCATGGGTTGCTGAAGACCTATTCTGTCCAGGATCTTCACGGGCCCTGAAAACGTTTTTCGAAAGGCAACAGATGTACTTCTTTGCCACGCACAGTAACGTGGTAATCTTTGCGTTTATTTTGTTTGTTGTTCAACGCCGCACTCTGCAATATTTCTGCTATATGACGGCGGTCTGTAAGTAATCGAGTCTGGACCAGAAAATCCAGTGAATGACATCATAATCATCGATATACACATGTACGCAATTGGGATAAGATGACATGCATCAACATAGTCAGCGAGCCTGACCACCTGATTCCGTTAGTCGCCTCTTACGACAAGCGTAGATTGCTGAAGACCTATTCTGACCCGAATCTTCACAGGTATATCCTTTGTGGCGATATAACATTGATTCATAACAAGGCATTGTTTGGGTGAGTGAATAAAGTTTTATTCCAGCAATATCATGCGGAGAAATCAGATATAGTTGCGCAAACAAATTAGGGTGACGAGCGAACACTTTAACCACTAGGCTACCACACCGCTCTCGGATTATTTGAAAAGGGATCTACGTTTTCGTAAATTTTGGTTTGGTTTTGGAACTAAGAAACCCAGGCTCGAAAATCAGAGAGCACAAAATGCATAGAAACCAACGATAATATTCAGGCTCACAGACTTGGTTGATGCATGTCATCGTATCTCATTTGCGTGGATGGATACTCATGATTTCAATCACTGGGTTGTCTGGTCAAGGTTAGAATATGTACAAACCGACGTCACACAGCTGGAATATTGTTGAGTGTGACGTTAAACAAGAAACAAACAAAGAAGAGAAACAGTGTTAGATTTTATGACGCTTCACTCCTGAAGCCGGTGTCATGTTAAGGCTCGAGTTCTCTACCTTCCATCATTTCAGTTTAATAAGATGGTAACTGAATTTCGTTCAGGGCGTCTGGATCGATGTGACGTTGTAACGTTGTAATGATTTATCGGTGGCCACGTATGTTAAATAAATAAATAAGTTCTTTGGAGGTGAGGTGAAATTGGGTTTAACGTCCCGTGGTCGCAATAATGATGATAATTGTTTATATTGTATATGTTATTTGCACGTGACATCTTAATAAAATATTTTCTCTTTCTCTCTCTATAAAGGCTCGTCAGCCTACACCATCGCCGAATATGCATTTAGGCCTTTTTTTCTTGCACGTATTATAATGGCTCTTCAGCCCCATCCATAATGGAATATATATTTACATCATTTATTCCATAAGCGTATTATGACGACTCGTCAGCCAACTCAGACACATACTGGTACATATATAAACCAACCCGACAGGGGCGTAACTGCTCAATGAAAATTCCAAACTTCACATCTTCGCCGATCGCGCAGTCCTTCTCGTCAGAATTGAAATTCTGCAAACAGAAACATACATAAATATTTTGCTAAATCATACATATTGATAATGGATTACAAAACTTATGTTCAGTGTTACTGCCGTGCTGACAAGGGAGAGAGACGAGCTGCTATCCACGCCCCTTATTTATACCCTTAATATACCCGGGGGCACGGTTGACCCAGTCGCCTAAGGCGCCGCGATTCGCTGTGCAAAGGTGCGTCGCTTCGGCACGCCAGAAACCTATGATTGTGGGTTCGAATCCCGGTTCGCTCCGATTATGTTTCAAGGTTTGTCAGCACCATACCCGTGCTCGTGGGTTTCACCGAAGTGGTAAACGTCCGAGACCTGCATCACTTCGGGCTTTCCTCCCACATTAAGCTGACACGCCGTGATATAACTGGAATACTGTTAAAAGCGGCGTTATTATTGATATACCCCTTGATATAAGCTAATCACCCCACTGGGCCATTGCATACTGGTGAGGAGAAAACAGTTTCTCTCTTATTCATAATGCACTCAACCGAGAGAAACATCATAAATATATAAACTTAAAGGTTGAAGACAGAGCGAGTTTTGACTGTAATAATCATATGAAGACCATGGCCCACTTGCAGAAAACGATCTTAGCGCTAAGACTATCGTGAGCCTATGTTAAAGAATGGGAGTTACGATCATCTTAGCGCTAAGATTGCTTTGTGCAAGTGGGCCCATGTCTAATTTCAATGTCCATTATACGATGATCTTTGTTTTACCTTTTTTACAAGTATTTAACGGCTAAAATGTTCAACTTTTTAAACCTGTCAATCAATGAGAAGTTGTATGACCTTTCTAAATATGATGTATATTTCACTGCTTGGTAATATTAAAACGAAGAAAGCGTTTGTTACATGGTTAAAAAGTGTGTTATCTGCATATATCATTGGATTTTTATGTTATATAAGTACTTGTGAAGCTGTATTATTACTTTTATGTATAAACTCCTATTTTATGCATGTTTTTTTTAATGATGTACAGCGGTAACACGAAATTAAAATAGAGGGTTCGTAATAGCCAAGGTACAAACTTTGAAAGCTTCAGAAACAAATACGATAATAAGTATTTAAATCTAACATTTGAAGATGAAACGGAAAAAAATGTAAATAATTGATTGAGGCAAACAAATGTAATGTCAAGCATTATATGGACAGACGAAGAGACATTGGAGTTGCCCTAGACATGGGACTTATGGAAGTGTTTAACGGCTCAGCACGGGATAATCGACTAACGCTATAAATGGCATAATAATATGTAATGAATGGCTGATTAGGACAATGACACAAATAACCGCTGTTTCGCATGAATTACAGCATGTGAGCTAGTCTAGATATCCTTAACGATATGTAACTCAACACTATGAGTGTGCTATCCGAACTCAACACTATGACTGTGCTATCCCTTCGCTCCTCGACCCGTGAAGATTCGGGGTAGAATAAGTCTTCAGCAACCCATGCTTGCCGTAAAAGGTGACTATGCTTGTCGTAAAAGGCGACTAACGGGATCGGGTGGTTAGGCTCTCTGACTTGGTTGATGCATGTCATCGGCCCCAATTGCGTGGATCAATGCTCATGATATCAACCAATGGATTGTCTTGTCTAGACTCGATTATTTACAGACCGCCGTCATATAGCTGGATTATTGCTGATTGCGGCGTAAAGCAACAGACCAACCAACCAACCTTCGCTCCTCAATCTGATTTTATATAACAGGAGCCAATGAAATCAGTTATGAGAAAAATAATGGTCTTCACATATGGTTCTTATGTTGGATCGAACCCCTAAAGTAAAATACAACAAACAAAATATTGAAATTTTAAAGACACAAAAAACAATGATTTCATTGCTATATAAATACTGTGTAATCACCCCAAACCAGCTTCTGATATACAGATTGCTAAACGAGTCCCCGTTAGGAACCGTTGTTATTTCAATGAGTGTATTTCAAAACGTATCTGACGAGCGAGTTGTAATAAAATGGTTTCCAACAGGGACGAGTGTAGTTAACTATATGTACAGCGGTGACACAAAATTAAAATACAGGGTTCGTAAAAACCAAGGTACAAACTTTGAAGGCTTCAGAAAAAATACAATTATTATTATTGAAGTCTAACAGTTGTTGTGGAAAAGCGGGAAAATGTAAATAATTGATTGAGGCAAGAAAATTTTATGTCAAGACATTGGAGTTGCCCTAGACATGGGACTTATGGAGGTGTTTAACGGTTAACGTTCGGCACAGGGAATAATCGACTAACGCTATAAATGGCATAATATTAAGTAACGAATAGCTAATTAGGACAATGACACAAATCCGATGTTAGCAAAGGATTACAGCATGTGAACTAATCTAGATATCCTTAACGAGGTGACCACCCGATCCGTCGAATTTCTGAAAATAAAATGTTTCAATTTGTAGAAAAAAAAGTGTCTGGGTTTTTCCCGATCGGTCGAATATATGCTACCACTCAACCATGACTACTCACTGGGCGCATCTACTTTCACTAATTAAGGGGTGAACGGATGGTAGCAACTAAGAGGCTTACAGTAAAAAGAATGAGTGTTTTAATTAATAAAGATCATTGATAAACGAAGATCACTTGATAAATATTTATGTTGGTGTATGGATGTTAATATGACTATTGTTAACGTTTTTATGAATAAAGATCATTGATGAATGAAGATTACTTGATAAATATTTATATTTATGATTATTTATTATGTTTGTGTATGTATGTTAACGTGGCTATTGTAAACGTTTTTATGAATAAAGATCATGAAAATTGTTAGAATCATCAAGATAAACTAAATGTTTGAATATATATATATTGATTATTTATAATGCTGTTATTGCTGTATGTATGTGAAAATGTATTTTTATATCCTTGTAACAACAGAATAAAGAATATGAAATAACCGAGTCCTCGTGTCAGGTGTCATATACTGTCCCTAACAGCGTCAAGTTCCCTATCACCCCCATGAGAAAAAATCATGGAATACTCTAACTGCAGACACGTTAAGTAAACACGAATATACTTTCCCGATCCGTAGAATAATTTTACCTACCTTAATTTCAGAATTTCGACGGATCGGGTGGACACCCCTTAACGATATGTAACTCAACAATGTACAGAAATAAAATAGTCCAGAAACACTAATTCGGGAAATGTAATGTAATTAATTAATTTACGTTGGTAAAACAGAGTGCTATTAAGTCACTCTGGATCAAATACATCACCATCGAATAATCAGTTCTTGTTTGTTTGATGTTTGTATACTCTTGTACGTTGATGTTTTTTTAGAGAAATAAAAAAATGAGACTGAAAAACCCCAACTGTTTGATGTTTTTGCCACCATTAAACATGAATGCATACTTTCTTTTGCCCGCCAGTATATTCGGCGGTATGGGTCGATTAATTAAATATAAACTTGTATTCATATACTGCATCGCCTTACGGAAACTTCGACATGCGCGACGTGTTTTCTATTGCAGTGAAAAAAACATTTAACCATTTGAGTTATTGATTGAACGTACGGCGGACACCCCAGGGTGTTGGGTGGGGTGGGGTGGGGTGGGGTTGTGTGGTGATGTCACTCATGGTACATGTGGGGTCAAACCCAGCTCTTCGACGCAATGCACGTACACTCTGATCACTGTGCTATCCCTTCGTTCCTCAATCTGATTTTATGTAACAGGAGCCAATGAAATCGGTTATAAGAAAAATAATGGTCTTACATAGGGTTCTTATGTTAGATCGAACCCCTAAAGTAAAATATAACAAACCAATTAATAATTTTGTTAAAGACACAAATAACAACGATTTCATTGCTATATAAATACTTTGTAATCATCCCAAACCAAAGTGATAGTCTATTTCAAACGTATGGGGGCGGTGGGGTAGCCTAGTGGTTTAAGCGTTCGCTCGTCACGCCGAAGAATCGGGTTCGATTCCAACATGGTTACAATGTGAGAAGCCATTTTCTGGTGTCCCCCGTTGTGATATTGCTGAAATCTGCTAGTAGCGGCGTAAAACCATACTCACTCACTCAAACGCATTTGTTCGCGATTCCTGCGATAGGTAACGACAAAAGGTACTGTAAAATATGTCAGTAATACAGTTTTGATATGTATGCGTAGTGTGTCTATATGCATCTCTCATGTTTTTGTGAAAAATTGTAGTGTCAATCGGGAGTAGATTATCCGTCTAGGAGTAGAGTAGACGCTGCAGATCACAGTTGCATATTACTATACCAACGACCAACTGATATAAAAACTAGTCCCGTTAGCACGTGATGTAAATCATGTAATTGACACTGTTACAAAAAAAACTATTGAGTGATCTCATCAATAACAAAAGATATCTCCCAGGAGATATCGCTATAATCAAATTGCATCACAATGCTTTGCAAACAATTGTGACATCATTGTTAACATGACGTCATAAACAAATAACATTACTAGTGTCTGCCACTGAAGCTAGTAGGCTGTACTTTTTTCTCCCAAGACACTGAAAAAGTTGGAAGGTTGGTTGGTTGTTTAACGCCGCACTCAGCAATATTCCAGCTATATGACGGCGGTCTGTAAAAAATCGAGTCTGGACCAGACAATCCAGTGATTGATATCATGAGCATCGATCCACGCAATTGGGACTGATGACATGCATCAACCAAGTCAGCGAGCCTGACCACCCGATCCCGTTAGTCGCCTTTTACGACAAGCATAGACACCTTTTACAGCAAGCATGGGTTGCTGAAGACCTATTCTACCCCGGAATATTCACGGGTCTTTTGTTGGAAGGATAATTTTGGAAGATGAACGGAATCTCTCCATCGTGCCTTTTGATAATAAAAATAATCAACACCCGTCCATAAACCTTTCAAACTCCACGGCAAGTCGTATATTGTATATTTGATGTTAGAAAACAAAACTCGGGTGAGATTCTCTATATATACGTTAAGGGGAATGTCGAAAAATAGTTTCATAATTTATAAATGAAAGATTTGTCATTTATTCTGTGCATTATTTAGAATTAAGACTAAAATTTAATGTTCTTAATTAAGATGTTATAAAAATGAAATGTCACGTGTAATCGCGGTACAGAAATTTGTGTGTGGATAATTTCAGATTTCATGATCGTCTTGTAAACCAAAAAAAATACAACCGGTACATTGTCCTATTATAAATCAAATATAAGACCGATTTTAATTGAATACTTCTCTCAAGTTTCCTAAAACCTCTTTAGTTTATAAAGGGCAAGAGTTTATAGACATGTTACTATTAGGGAAATGCATGCTTAAGCTGAAACACACTTATCTATGCGATGAACACACATAATTAATTGTCCAGGTGTTAACAGCGACAACGCAGCCGATTGACCTGAAAGGGAAGTAACTCTAACGGAAATCACCTTGTTGCCAAAATTAGCGCGCACATGTTGATATCGCTGAATATAACTAGGGTTGGTTGAGCTAGACGTCATATAGCATTCAGAGGTTAACTCCAGTGAACGATTCGCCTGGCATTTAAGTGCAAGTACTTCTTTTGCCATCAGCACGGAAAACCCGAGCCAAGTGACTTACAAGGACTAATTTCCCATAGCTGACATTTTGTGCATACATTTTCCGTGAACGGCAGAAGCATTTGACCGACTGATCGCGAACAACGTGCATCATGGCAACAGAGGCTCTTGTCAAAGGAAGCTGGTTTCGTGAAGTTAATGAAATGTGGTCTGGCTATGCTGTCTCGTTAGAAGTGGAAGAGGTCTTAGTTCACGAGAAGTCTGAATACCAAGACATTCTTGTTTTCAAAAGGTATTTCCATCAATTTACATAGCAACAACGCTGATTTGATACTGGCTGTTCCGTTCACCTCCCTGCTAATGTCCCCTTTTTAACGAGGTCACCCTAACCTTGTGGGCGGTCTCTCCCTCTATACCGCTTTGAGATGCCTGTTTTATGAATGTGGTTGTTTTAGAATATATTCGGGATCAAAATAGCGCACACTGAATTTAATTATTAGAGTCATTTGGCCAACACTTTGGAGAAACAACATGGCCAGACATGTTTCTTTTTTTCCTGAATTAATAATAGGCAAGTTGTTTGTGTTGGTAGTGATCACATATGCATATATTTACTTTTGTCAATGGTTTCAAATGCAATGCATTGAGATGGCTTTCGCCGAGTCATATATGTAAAAAAAATCTTGAAGGGAATTGATATTAAAAAACATGTCATCTCAGTTTCTTTTGATATATATATATATATCATGTTTTATTGAAGTTGATTAAAGTGGCAAAACTCCCAATCATATATCCCTTTTTAACAAGGTCATCCTAACCTTGTGGACAGTCTCTCCCTCTATGTCACTTTGAGATGCCCGTGTTATGAATTCTGGAAGGGAATTGATTTTTAAATACATCTTACCTCAGTGTCTTTGATATATCATGTTTTAATTAAGTTGATTAAAATAGCGAAACTCCCAATGATATACCCTCTTTTAAATGAGGTCTCCCTAACCTTGTGATCTCTGTAAATAATAAAATGTCATCATGCCCTTCAGCAGGAGGTGAAATATGTCATTGTATCCCAATTGCATGGATCAATGTTCATGATGTCAGTCACTGGTTTGTCAGCACCATACCCATGCATGTGGGTTTCTTCCATTGTATTTGACACATTTGTGATGTCATTCTTGTGTTTATCATTCTTTTGTATAAACACTCCAATATTTTTCGGGATTGGACATTTAGCTATCTAACATTCATTATCTTGAACCAATATTTGAATTGATTTACATTTTGAATAGACAGAACTATTATTGTTCTGTTCGGCTGAAGAAAACCTTCCAAATGGTGTGCTGGACTTTCTTGGGGGAATTAGTCAGCAAAGAGCCGGAGTCACAGGAGACTAATTACAATTTTATTTACAAGAACAATTAACAATGAACAATATCTTAACTATAGCTGAGGGTGCCACAGAGACTCGGTACAACCCTCTGGGCTGTGGGAGAGTGATCTGCTTGGTTAGAGCGACAAACCCCTTCTGCTTAACACTATTCATTTAGTCCCTGCAAACTGGTGTCGTGTGGGTTTCGCCAGCTTTATAGGACAAAAAAATACATGTACCACCATACTTCCACAAGAAAGTGTGATGGCAAATGATCATGATGTAACTGTCATCGTGGGGTTTGGCAAGGTTGACAGAATGCCTGTTTATAATTTCAAAATAAGTTGCTGATTTGCTAATCAAATACGCAGGGTTACTTCACAATATTTTGATGATACGCACAAGTTTTATTTTTGTAGCGTATCTGTAATGTTCATTGCGTATTTGATACGCTTGGATTTTGTTTTACTGCATATTTCTGCATATCTGATGCGTATTTTACACCGATACGCAGCTTATCTGGAGCTCTGCCTTATTGGATATTATGTCTGGGAGATGGGATCTTGATACCTTAGGCTAGTATTTATCTAAAAGCTATAAATCAATTAAACTTTATAGACATAACTTTTGTCCTATTGAATAGTATGCCTTGGAGATAATGTTCTCGTTTCCTTAGACTAGCATCTATCTAAAAAGCTATAACTGAAACTACTGATATTTTGTATATGCATTTTCCCTGCTGATATGTATCACTTGCTAAACTATTATTATATGAATGATGTATAAATATTACACCATGATATCTCATAAAAGCACTTGATGTGGATCTAATTATTATAGGAACACTTAGTATAAATGTTATATCATGATAGAACTATTGATGATCTTAAACTTTATCGGAAACGTATCACCAGTGTGCCTCAAACCCACATTGTATAACTTGAGGACGTGTAACTCAACTGTCAACTGGGCTCAGACACATGGCATTACAGTGTGATACTAACTTAAATATTTTCAAATATTTCAATGATCATGAAAAACTTAGAAAATAATATGTATTCTGTTGTGTTACCAGTATAATGTCAGATAAAAATCAGATAAACATGCAGGACTGTTTTATTTCCTATAATTCTTTTAGAAATGTGCAAGCGATTGATTAAATATGTGTTTACGACCCCATCAAACTGTAAAGAGCTGTGCATCATGCAACATATTTAGATGTCGGAGCTTGGCGCATGTGCAACATGTAAAAAATACATTACACATGCATCTTTCACTACTCGCAGAGTATTATACAGGCTACAGAGACTTCTGGTTTGTTTTCAATTTTTTTCCTCAATAGAATGTTTTTATGAAAGTGTATAAGTAAGGGAATAAGTAACTCTCAATTCCTTAAGGGGGCAGGGGTGGCCCTGTCATCTAAGGTGCAGCAATATGCTGTGCAGAGTTGCGTCCCTTGGTCATGCCAGAAACCTATGATTGTGGGTTTGAATCCCAGTTCGCCCTGATAATGTTTCTAAGTTTGTCGGCACTATACCTGTGGTCGTGGGTTACACCAAAGTGGTAAATGTCTGAGACCTGCATCACTTCGGGCTTTCCTCCCTCATTAAGCTGACACGCTGTGATATGCATGTAACTGGAATACTGTTCAAAGTGGCATTAAACCGAACTCACTTTCAATTCCTTAAAAACAATAGGCCAATAAGGAAAGGGGAGTTGCCCTCTATGGAAGTGTCTGCAGTGTCCAACCCAGAATTGAAAATCAGGAGAGACTTGTCCCCCCCATCATGTAGAAAATAGGGGGGATTTTGAAAAAGTAGGGGGGATAACTGCTTTCTTCAAAAATGTATTATTTTGTATTATGTACTGGAACATCATCATATAAAAGTGTAACAGATCAGAATAAGGAACTGCTTTTTTGAGTCACTAGGACCGGGATCGATTTCCCCTTCAGTTTGAGAAGTAATTACAGTGACTGGTTTCATCATTGTCTTTTTTAGAACATCTATTTTGATTAAAAAAGTCTGTAATTTTTGCGAGACATTTTCACTATCAAAAGATCGTCTGCAATGACAGTCGGCGATTCATATTGTGTGATTTCAGAAACGAAACTAAAACGAACTAGATGCTCAAAAATACTTCTAGAACTTTTCAATATAGAATATTTATTTGTCTTTTAACATCTTCTCAAAGGTTTTTGATTATTAAACAACAAAATACAACATAATTTTGATCAAAGTTTTGATACACTTTCTACTAAAGTAAATTAAATTTCGTTTCCTATGCAAATCCTTTCGATAATTTATTCAGCAACCCAAGGGACGTATAACTCGTGTTCGAACTTCCGGTTATTATCGATCGGTCCTCGACAGTTGTTTACAATGTTTGCTGTGAACTGTCTTTCTTCATTAATTGATTAAAGATTTAGTGAGTATTGAATCTAAAGGTAGGGATAAACAGCTGATAAAGTAATTGACTGTACAAGAAATTGCTGTGCGCGACAGATCACGCTTTGAGTTTTTTATGAGGGGTGATTTGAATTTTTTAGCGTGAATCGCGCAATCGCGCGGTCTGGGTTGGACACTGGTCTGAGACCTGCAATACTTAGAACTCTCCTTCCACATGAAGCTGACACAGCCTGATACGAGTATACCTGAAATACTGTCTGAACAAAAGCGACATTAAGCAAACCACACTCTCCCCCGTTAGCAAAATCATTCGCCTTCGAAACACAGCTGGCTCTCATTGAATAGCAAAGTATCTACTTGTGGACAACCCTATTTGTATATTTATTAATCTGAATCAGCCGATGCCTAACTTTGCATCACTAACATCTTATTGATACTAGATACACAGTCATAGTGTTTAAGGGGCGGTCGGGTAGATAGTGGTTAAAGCGTTCGCTCGTCACGCCGAAGACTCCGGGTTCGATTCCCGACATGGGTACAATGTGTGAAGCCCATTTCTGGTGTCCCCCGCCGTGATATTGCTGGAATATTGCTAAAAGCGGCGTAAAACCATACTCACTCACTCACTCACTCATAGTGTTTAAAATATTGCCTGGCTGCCATCAGGATCCACAGACTTTAGAAGCTGCGCTGCAAGTCCCAACTAAACTCATCAAACCCTCATTTAAAAAACTGCAGCTTATCGTGACAAATGAATAGACATGTAAATTTACTGCAGGCCATAAGGACCCACACAACTTGACACAAGTTCTACCTGCCTTCGACCTATGGGCATTTCGAACACTGCACAGTCATCACATGAAATTAAACAAGTACCGTATTCGACGTATTAAGCACCCCGCTTTAATAAGCGCCCACAGCGATATTTGCTAATATATTGGCTAGTGAACAATCCCAATTAGCACCCCTTCTGATTGATAAATGTACACAAGACTTATTTATTCGCGTATAATACGCACCTGTGTGTTACATGCACCTTAAATATGGGCAATTAAATTCTGGAAAAATATATCTGTCGTATATAAACATTTTAGGCTGTCAGCATAAACAACGAAATTTATCTTTCAACTCTCTTTTTTTTCACCAAAATAATATTCTAATAAGAGCCCCAATATTTCTAATTTTGAGAGCGCCCTGGGCGCTTTTTACGTCGAATACGGTACCATTATTGATGTTGGATCTCAATAATTACATGTCATGAATCTCTTGGTGTGACTTTATATTGGTTATAGTTGTTATTATAGGACAGACCCGTGAAGATCTGTGGTAGAAGATCCGTGGTAGAATAGGTCTTCATCAACCCATGCTTGCCATAAAAGGCGCCTATGCTTGTCGTAAAAGGCAACTAACGGGATCAGGTGGTCAGGCTTGCTGACTTGGTTGATGCATGTCATCAATCCCAAGTGCGTGGATCGATGCTCATGATATTAATCACCGGAATATCTGGCCCAGACTCGATTATTTACAGGCCCCTGTCATATAGCTGGAATATTGCAGCGTTTGACAACAAACCAACCAACTATTATAGGACTACTGGTATCGTGAATCACTTTTGTGTGTTTAATTTCATTTTTGAAGGCTTCACATGTGACACTTTTTGTCACCATCACTGATTGGTCGATACGAAATGGTGACTCGTCAAACTGTCCCGTATCTAAAAACTAACTAGTGATAAATTATAGTATTAGGTTAACACTGAATAATATTTTGATTATGTATGTATATTTATGACATTCAAAGTAACTAGATTTATGAGATGAGAGAAAGATTTATTCGTGGTACAATAATGACTGGAGGAGGTGGAATAAGGGCCTTCGTCGCTCCACTGGCAAAATTTGGGTTAACAATATCCAGGTTAAATCACTGAATACCATCTTTTTCATTATTCACAATTACTAAATAACAACATCAACAGCTCCTTCATCCAATAGCTTTCAACTTGAAACATAACTTAGCCAAACAGCCTACAATATGTATTATATATTTGAAATTATATAACTGAAATTTATCAACTTTTCTGAAGCGTTTCCTTCCCAGCTGAAGACTGCCATGGATAATTTAGCCAGCAACATTGTCACAAACAAATCTCAAACATCACAACTTCATTCTTATTTGATCATCAGGAATGTCATCATCCAAATTTGTTTGGATCAAAAACCAGCTGTGACACAATAGCAATCTAATTACGTGTCTTGCTTAAACATGACTTGCAAAACATGGCTACTAGCGAGCAACACTACATTAAGTATCACTCGAGGTATAGCTAGTTTTATGTGTTCCGCGTTCACAAATGGTTAGGTTTCATACCACAAGCTGGAGGCAGGACTCATAAAACAGAAAAACATGTACCCTGAGTGACTCTGCTACAACAAATTTATCTTGCCAACATGTTTTAATCTGCCGTCAAAAAAATTAGAACAGATTGAAACTTGATAGGAAAGAGCTGTTCATCTGAGCTGAAAATAACTTGTGCTTTGTCATGTTTCTTTCGTTGAGTGAGTGAGTGAGTGAGTATGGTTTTACGCCGCTTTTAGCAATATTCCAGCAATATCACGGCGGGGGACACCAGAAATGGGCTTCACACATTGTACCCATGTCGGGAATCGAACCCGGGTCTTCTGCGTGACGAACGAGCGCTTTAACCACTAGGCTACCCGACCGCCCCTTCTTTCGTTGACTATGTGCAGCTTTTTGCTTCGTAGCGGGATGCAAGAGGTGTATCGTACTGCTCAGAAATCCATGTGCAACATGTTTTCTTGGTGGCGGGTATAAGGGATTTATTTATCCTACTCAGAATTATATTTCCCTCCCTGGTAGGATACGTAGTATTTCATCAAGATCACGTGAACCAATCAGATCTCAACATCTTGACATGGAGGTAACATAAAAATGATCCCAGATTTTAACTAGGATTGCAAACTAAGTACTCTTGGCAGGCAATATTGGAGAAATCATTATATTGGGGACTCTTATAGATCCGGGGTAGAATAGGTCTTCAGCAACCCATGCTTGCCGTAACAGGCGACAATGCTTGTCATAAGAGGCAACTAACAGGATCGTGTGGTCAGGCTCGCTGACTTGGTTGATGTATGTCAGCATATCCCAATTGTGTTGACCGATGCTCATGATGTCAATCACTGGATTGTCTGGTCCAGACTTGATTATTTACAGACCCCCGCAGGGCTCGAAAAATCCACTCGTCCGCTCGTATTGACGAGTGGTAACTGATGTCGGGCAAGCTAAAATTATCAAATACTCGTCCTGACGGACGAGCAGATACTCACAGCAGTTTAATTTATATTTGTTTTGATGTGCGATATATTGACACGGAAATCACGGCCATTCAGCTGATCGATATTTATGTCGCGTATAGCATTAACAATTAGGCTGAGGTTTGTCTCTTGATGTATCTTTGCGCAGGCTTTGCGCTGAAACCAGTCTTTATTTATTGATGTAAGCGGCCGGTTGCTAACTACCGGTGATTCGGTCAAGACACACCCAATGATATAACTTTATAGGATTTTAATGCAAGGATCGTCAAAAATTGTATTTGAAATTATTTTCTTTATCAGGAATAATATATTCCAATATCTTGTTAAATTAGATGCAGCTTTTACTCAAATTATAAAAATAATAATAACCCTAAGCGAAGCAGCTGATCGCTATTGCCGGTATTATTTTTTACATGGAACCAGTCTGACCAGTCACCGTCAAGGCTCCCGTGCACGTGATCGCGAGAATTACGTGTTGACATAGAATCGTCCAACAAAAACAAATATGACTTTTAACGAGTCACAGTATGGCATTTATGATATATGTATCCGTTCTCTGTCAACTAAAGTTCGTTTCAAGTCGTCAATAGCGGTAATCTGACCGTGGTTGCTGTTAATAACGGTGAGTTGTGCGATCTTCCGATCACTTCACACACGATTTCGCCGAAATTAATTAAAACAATATTAAAAGGAATTTTGAATAAAATAAGTTACAAACATAAGTCCAGATATACAAAGAACACTTTTTATAGCCAGACAGTGTAAATTACGTGACTAATTTGCGTACTTCAGTATGGATTTGTTGACATGGTATTTCCGGTGTTACAGGCTCACGGTAATGTCTTTCCATGGGGGAAAAAACATCCAAACTCATTATTTCGTGTATAATGCGCACCCCCTTCTACACAGCTGTGTTTTTTTTATAAAAAGGTGCGCACTATACTCAAGAAAATACGGTAAACCAAAATGGCGGATATGAGAAAGATTTTCTTGTCGGAGGGTCGTGCCGACAAAAAGTTGACTGCACAGGCGGAGAAACGAAAACTTAGTCCAAAACAATATGGTTGAGTGAATTTGAATGGGCAAAATTTGACGATGATGACAGCGAGTTGTATTGCACTGTCTGTCGAAAATACCCCAAACTATCTGATCCCAAATGTGGACTCGTAACTGGTTTACATCATAATTTCAGAAAAGAAACTTTGAAATTTCACGCTAAAAGTAGGAAGCATATTCAGTGCTGTGAACATGATAAAATTTTTAACAAACCCCAGACTGCGCAGTTTGCCAAGTCAATGCAAAAAGTTGACGAAAAAAACAGTGAAGTTTATGAAAAGCTATTCACAACAGCCTACTATATTGCAATAGAAGGGGAACCATTTTCAAAATTTCCAAGTTTTTGACAGTTGCAGTATAAGAATG
Source organism: Haliotis rufescens (assembly GCF_023055435.1). Lineage (NCBI taxonomy): Eukaryota > Metazoa > Mollusca > Gastropoda > Lepetellida > Haliotidae > Haliotis > Haliotis rufescens. Next base: position 24,516,419 of record NW_025963835.1, on the reverse strand, counting down.
GTGTAATACTTCGTACAAATTATTTGAATGATCATGCTTGCAAGGCATTCACCCAATCTATAGCAGATGTGTTGAAGAAAGAAACTGCTCAGGATTTGGAAAACAGTAGGTTTGTCAGTATTTTAGCAGATGGTTCAATTTATTTACTTTGTTTTGAGTGGTTACATGGTACATGATACATGATATTGTCTGTTCAGCATTGAGCAATAGGGCAAGTGAAAATTTGGCAGGACGAGTACAAAATTAAAAGTACTTGCCCTGCAGGACAAGTAGGGTTGAACAAATTTTTCGAGCCCTGCCCCGTCATATTAACTGGAATGTTGCTGAGTGCAGCATTAAACAACAAATAACAACATTATAGTGGGACTCTTACGTTCCTAAATTCAGAGGACCCGTGAAGATTCCGGGGTAGAATAGGTCTTCAGCAACCCATGCTTGCCGTTAAAGGTGACTATGCTTGTCGTAAAAGGCAACTAACAGGATCGCATGGTCAGGCTCGTTGACTTGGTTGATGCATGTCATTGATCCCAATTGCGTAGATCGATGTTCATGATATCAATCACTGGATTGTCTGGTCCAGACCCGACTATTTACAGACTGCGGTCATATAGCTGGAATATTGCTGAATGCGGCGTTAAACAACAAACCAACCAACCAACCTAAATTCAGAGGTATTTTAACATTGTATTGTAACATTGCATTCAATGCAATAATTTTAAGCTTTATTTAAAGCCTCTTCCTCTGTGTTGATGTCCTGTTACCAGTTAAGTACAAGTCAACTCTCGAAAGCCATTATAAACATTAAGCTATAATTATAACGGCATGAATTGGGAATGTTTAATTCCAAGGGGAATTTTTTAATGACACTTGTTGCACACCTGGTGCCGAATATCAGCCTCTGAGCAGGTCTAGATGCCCTGATGATTGTTGTGGTTGTGACAGTGATCATGTTTAATCATGAGGTATCTATCTAGATGTGAGTCAGCATTATCACAGTACAAGGAGGGTCTAATCAGTGTGATAATGAACCTTTAGCATGTTTAGAGTGTGTAGATGTGCAGTGGGTCAGGGTGAAGATCTGACCTAGTGTATCACACCGACTGACCTACTGATGTGTCGATACACGCTCTGTGAAGGGAACTGTGAAGATCCGGAGTAGAATAGGTCTTCAGCAACCCACGCTTGCCGTAAAAGGCGACTTTGCTTGTCGTAAGAGGTCACAAATGGGATCGGGTGGTCAGGCTCGCTGACTTGGTTGATGCATTATCAATCCAAATTGCGTGGATCGATGCTCATGATATTAATCACTGGATTGTCTTGTCCAGACTCGATTATTTCCAGACCGCCGTCATATAGCTGGAATATTGCTGAGTGCAGCGTTAAACAACAAACCAACCAACCAATTCTGTGAAGGAAACAAAAACAATAATGTTTTGTTCTTGTTTGTTTATTTAACACTATTCTCACTGAAATGATGGCAGACAAGACAATCCATAGATCGATGTTAAGAACAACGATCAGGATACGATACACAATCCACTGTGTCAATGATTGTTTATCATTGGAAATTGATGATTTGGGTTAAAGACCAATTTCTTTATTTTCGTTATTCTTAAAAGACAATTTCATTTCCAAAGAATGAGTGTGAGAATGATCACAGAACAAGGCAGCATTCATATTTGGCGAGACTTTTGAAAAATCCTGGTTGTGAGGTGAGGTGAAATGGGGTTTAACGTCGCGTCCAAGATTATTGCACTTATATAGTGACGTGCGTGTGCGTGTGTGTGTGTGTGTGTGGCTGCTTGTACTAGTCCGGATTGATTCCGATTTATAGTGCTAGCTCACTGAGATACCATGCCACAGTGTAACATGAATACCCCACTCAGACACAGTATACTGACCCCGAGCCGACCAGTCCTTGTTTTAGCCCATTAATGCCGAGCGCCAGACAGGGTAACAAGTACCATCTTTTAACGTCTTTTTGTATGACGGGGATCGAACCCCGGACCTTCCGCTCTCCGGGCGGCCGCTCTACCACTAGACCACGGAGGCGGTTCCTGGTTGTGTGACAAAAATAATATAAATTCATGTGCTGTGTGGGCCATGTTTGTCAAGAAGTTTTTGTCTGCTGTGGGGATTCCGGGTTAGAACTGGCCCCCAAGTTAGAGGTGAAGAACGACATCTGGCGACCAGGCTCAGTAACTTGGTTGATAGAGTGTCATGATACCCAAAAGATGTGGATCGTCTCTCACATTATCAATTGATTGTCTGGTCCAGACTTGATTATTTACATTCTGCTGTTATGTAGGGGATTATTGCTGATTGCAATGTTAAACACCTTTCAAAAGCATGTCCAGTTTCCACCCTTGCCAAACTAGGCTGGAATTTCTTAGTGATATTTTAGCTGGACTAACAAGTCTATCAAAATTGTGTAACAAAATCGACATTCGGGTCATAAGCGGACATGCAGATTTCTGTCAATTGCAGGATGTGCAGAGCATGTGTTTTCCGTCAACTAGGTGTCAACAGATATTTTCCAAATCTTTTCATGTTTTCAATCAAGGGGTTAAGTCTTGTGCTTCAACCCACATGCAGTGAGTGTCCGTGAGAAAGGGAATGTGAAACTATTCTTTCATTGACTTGGTCAGATGCCTTGATTGGTCACACCTAGGGCTGGGACGGGTAACTCAGGTATCTGGGTCGGGTGGGTACTGAGTAGGACCCGGAGACCAACAGGACTACCCGGACCCATGGTTAGTCACGTGATATGTTGTTTAATGACAAAAATTATCTAGAACTCTAGGGTTCACATTTCTTCAAACTATGCACCCATTCCTTTTGATTTTTCATATGGTTGAATATAGACATAACTTAATTCAACTTCAGTGTATGAATGACCAGATTGTTTAATGCATGTATCTAAATACGTTTTGCCAGGGCTATGCTAAAATGTTCCCAATCAGACATTTTGAGACATCTCCTGAGACCTACAGTGGGTACTAGGTAGGGTCAGGTAATAGGGGGGTGGGTACCCGGGTAGTAAATTTGGACTCGTCCCAGCCCTAGTCATTACCATTTTGTTTGAAGCAAATGCAAGATATAATAGAGTCGGAATCTGACTGGTCAATAGGAGGTATATAGAAGTTACATAACTCATAATAGCCGCTGGTGGAGCTACGATCGAGCCACGAATTTGAAGCCCGGTTCGGCAAGGTTGGAAAGTGGGCTTTTATAGTCAGTTAACGCCGTTATTTGGGAAGGTGGACGTTAAACAAGAAGCAAACTTGCAGTATGTCATTCACTCTACACTTAACTTCACATTTGGTGGAGTAAACGAATTGTGCTTTTTAGATTTCTTGTTACACATCATTTGTCTTCAGCAGGTTTCAGTAAAAAAACCTGAGTATTAAACATCAGTATTTGAAACAGCCCTGTGTACCGAGTGGGCAGACCAAGCGACAGCAAAAGGCCCTAATAAACATGGTTTCACTAAGTAAATCACTACTACAACTATCGTATTGTCTTTATGAGTTTTTCTTGTGTAAGTTGGGGGGCACGGGTGGCCCAGTCGTCTAAGGCGCCATGATTCGCTGTGCAGAGTTACGTCCATTGGGCACGCCAGAAACCTATGATTGTGGGTTTGAATGCTGGTTCGCCCAGATTATGTTTCTAGGTTTGTCAGCACCATACCCGTGCTCGTGGGTTTCACCGAAGTGGTAAACGTCTAAGACCTGCATCACTCCGGGCTTTCCTCCCACATTAAGCTGACACGCCGTGATATAACTGGAATAAAGCGGCATTAAAGCCAACTCACTCACTCACTCACTCCGGTACCTGCTAAAACAAGGGAAAGATCATTTAATGGGGGATTTCAGCACGGATGGAGTAGAATATTTTTACAATCAGCGCTTCTCTGAAATGAGGACCCAAACTTCTTTTTTTCTATTCACAACGCTTTCATTTTCAGAATATCAAGCATGGCTGTACCCCCTCCCTCCTAGAATATTAAATGATCGGCCCCCATGCAGAATCTATTGACTGAGGGGTATGGCTTTTGAAGTATAAACCTGCCTGGCTCTGTCAGGGTCAATTTACATCTCGAATCCCGACAGCTGCCGACAATAAGATCACTGGGCTGTGTCCATCATCTCATCTTCATTGATGCTACCAGACGATCAGGTGCTTTGATATCCACAATATAATAATGTAGGCAATCAATTTTATCTCTTTCAATACCAGTCAAACAGAAGCTCACTGCTGTGACACCGAGCTCCCAGAGACTGGGGTGATAGATGAAGCCTACATTCATCTAGGGCATTATCTGTTTGTAAAACATCTTTGCTCCTACATGTTACACACCACTTGGAAGGGCTATTCCTACTGTTTATACATATGTAAGTTATGTTTATGACGTTATTAAAATAATGCATTTACGACTTAATCAAGTTAGTTTTTTTTATAAAAGACGTAAGCTTACACATTCCTAACGTCCAGATTAAGCACCAAGAAAGCAAAGATTTGACGATTTTCGGTAATAGTAAGATTTCATGAAATCCACTTACCTATTTCTTTTACATTTTCATTGTAATCAGAAAATGATTTTAAGAAGAACTTTCAATATTTTCTGGCATCACCCATTTCCTGATAACAGTGGCTTTCTGCTCAGCAACATGACAAAATACTGGGAAATACCTCCTTTTTTTAAGGTTTGAATGAAAAACATGTGCAACGAAAGTAACCCCTAAAAGGAGTTAAGAATTGAAAGTCAGTTTGGATGGGTTCATTGAAGTGTGAACGATTTAAAAGCGCTGGTTAAACTGTGTGAACCTCCGAGCTTGAGATCTTAGATTTTTTCCCCGATACGATAGTAAATTGGGTTTTAGTTTGGGATTGATCAGGAGCAGTCGCGTTTGCTCTTTGTCAGCGGTACATCTGAGCAGGGTACGACATTGTTTTCATTGGTGCGAGATTCCTGTCATTTCCTAAAACAAGGCATCAAAGTCAAAATCGCTCAATAAATCAATTTCGTTCACATCAGTAATTTTACAGAAATAATTTTCTTCACTTGCGTTATTAGTATTGAAAGATAGCCATCCCATATCCAAATCATCGCAAGGACAATCCATTTTGTTTCATGTAGCAGCTAGACGACATCAGTCACCAGAACCTAAGCATTTATTTATTTATAAGTCCGCTGAAATGTTACAAGGCCAGGCAAAAATACTAAATTAATTATATTGCTGATAAATGCAGGTATTAAAAAGAAAATAGAAAAACGAGTTGATGGTAAACACCGATCGAGAATTCGGGGAGACCCCAGAAAGTATTTCCGGCAAAAATTCACACGATCGATTTCACAAAAAATTGTTCACATCGTGTGAACTTTTTCTGTCCGTTCAGAAAAAAAAGTATCTATTGTTTTACCAGGAATAAGACCCAATAAGATCCGGGTTAGAATAGATCTTTTGCAATTCATGCTTGCTGTAAAAGGCGACTATGCTTGTCGTAGGAGGTGATAAACGGGATGCATGTCATCGTATCCCAACTGCGTGGATCTATGCTTATGATCTCAATCACTGGAGGGGCGGTCGAGTAGCCTAGTGGTTAAAGCGTTCGCTCGTCACGCCGAAGACCCGGGTTCAAATCCCGACATGGGTACAATGTGTGAAGCCCATTTCTGGTGTCCCCCGCCGTGATATTGCTGGAATATTGCTAAAAGCCGCGTAAAACCATACTCACTCAATCACTGGATTGTCTGTTCCAGACTTGATTATTTACAGACCGCTGTCATATGGCTGGAATATTGCTGAGTGTGGCGTTAAACAACAAAGAACAACAACCAGGAATAATATATTCTGATAACCTGATATTTTATTTGCTGGTTATACTATATATCATGATATATATTTCAAATAGTCATAACTATAACCATGGTCATATGATAGCACTTTGGTATAGTGTCGGATACTTTTTACGTATGGAACAATTTGACCAGTCACAGTTGAGGTTTTGCTTGACCCGCTAATTCAATCTCAAAAACAGTATATTGACGTATAATAGTCAAACTACAACAAATATTATTTTTAATGAGTCAAAGTATGGCAGTTATGATATGTATGTATGTCAAACAAGGCTCATTTCAAGGCCTCTAAAGCGGTAATACGATCGTGGTTATATATAAAGCAGGTATAGGTGCTGTCACGGTATGTGGTAAAGCGGACCCTTTGGAACAGGGTAAACGGATGTTGTAAGTATCGGAGGGAACACGATTTCGCTGAAATCTATGTAAACATTGTATAAAATACAATTAATAAAATAGATTACAAATTTAAGTCCAGATATACATAGAACACTTTTCTTTATTGCTATATAGTGCAACAACAGGATTAACTTGTGTAATTCAATACAGATTTGTTGATATTCTATTTCTGATGATGATTATGTCAAGAAGATAGGTTGGTGGTCTGGCTTATGTGCCGTACATACCATTTTGATACAGATTTCAGGGATCAAGTTAATGCCTCGTCATAACTATTAGATCGGCTTGTCTACTGTCATAAATGGTAGTTAAATAGGAATATGAAAGTATCAGGTGTTCTTTAACTTCTTTTGATTAGTATATGTCAGAATTCCGCCACTGCATATGCAATAATCGCAGCAACATTTTAATAGTACTCATCCTTACTATCTCTGCATGGTCCCTTCTCCTGCTTCAGAATCGTGACACGAGCATCTGAGACGTTTCTAACAATGACCTTGACATTGCGTTCTTGTATTAGACCCTGTGAGGATTCTGGGTTAAAATTGGGCCAAAGCTACTTGTGCTTGTAATAAGATGTTTAATGGATCGGGAAATTGGTTGATTGAGAGCGATATGCATGGTTAATTGATAACAGAGACATATAACCGAACTAGAATTTGTACTTTGCTAAGAAAGTTTAAATTCCGAATGGGACTCAACCCTAAAAAGTACTAGAATTTGTACTTTACTAGGAAAGTGTTATCCCAAATATATCATTTGTTACATTTGACCATTTTCTAAATGGCATTGCGTATTCATAGTACTCAAAGTATGTGATCTGGACTACCAGCTTTGTGTATTCAAGGGGCGGTCAGGTAGCCTAGTTGTTGAAGCGTTCGCTCATCACGCCGAAGAACCAGGTTCGATTCCTTACATGGATACAATGTGTGAAGCCCATTTCTGGTGTCCCCTGCCGTGATATTGCTGGAATATTGCTAGAAGCGGCGTAAAACCATACTCACTCACTCACTCACTCACTCACTCACTCACTCACTCACTCACTCACTCACTCACTCACTCACTCACTCACTCACTCACTCACTCACTCACTCACTCACTCACTCACTCACTCACTCACTCACTCACTCACTTACTTGGGTATTCAAAATGAGACATAATGCCTTTTTAACCGCTACAGAAGTGTTCATGTTTGTGTGATGCCTGCAGTAAGACAGGGGTGTGCTTCATAAGGCATTCTGTTGTGTATGGTTGTTTGAGAATGATCTGATGCCAGATGTTTCCGTCGACACGCATTGATGGTGTTTGGTTTTATGTCCACTAACAATATGAGCTGAAATATTTCAATTAATTGCTTTACAGACAACAAAGAAAATATGCTCTGAATTCCTCAATGGTCATAATATGAAATTTGAACTGAACCAGATGAGTCACATGACAACCGTGGTGTTGAGGGGTCTTGTCAAAAGTTAAATAAGCTGCTATTACTAAAAAAAATTTCTAATTTAACACACACCTATCAACAATGAAAAAAACAAAAAAATGAATGTTCCAACTAAATTTCACATGCAAATTAAAGATTGTTTACAACATTAAACGTTAAACAACCTTAGCGCTACTGTCATAAGTCAGTGTTTTGGTATGGGAGTTAAAATCACCTTAGCGCTAAGATCTCTTTGTTCTGTTTCATGACTGAGATACAGCTCCATGGATGTCTGTAGATTGTCTTATTTGTGTACTCTACGCTTCGTTTTACGAGAATGTTATGTGATTATGTTGCGATATTTAATTGGCTTACCATATTCGACGTAATAAGCTCGTGGGTTTCACCGAAGTGGTAAACATCTGAGACCTGCATCACTTCGGGCTTTCCTCCCACATTAAGCTGACACGCCGTGATATAACTGGAATACTGTTAAAAGCGGCGTTAAACCAAACTCACTCACTCACTCTACACTAGTAAATCAATGAGATGTCTACACGTTGAGGTCAGACTGGTCAACAAGGAGGGCCAGGCTTGGTTCATTGATAAACATATAACATATACAGTAAATGCTGCAACTATTAAATAACACGATATTGGAATCGCTTAAATAAAATAGTTTCAGATACAATTTTCTTCGATGATTGCATACAAATCCTTTGAAGATAAACTATCAGGTATTTTTTGACTGAATGATGGATAGATCTCGGAAAAAATGCAGCAACCGAAACATCAAGAGGAAGGCAGATCATTCAAAACGGATTTCTTTAAACCCAATTTACTCATCAAATCATTGCATGTCCATGGACATCCTCGAATATGTATATTACTCGCCCGACTTGTAAATCTCACTTGGCATGGGCATCGGGCAATGGTATTTTTTAATCCCTAAAGAGACAACCACATAGATCGGGTGGTCAGGCCCTGTGACCTGGTTGATTGTGTGCCATCTATCCCGACTGCATGTATTGATGCTCATGATGTCAATCACTGTTTTGACTGATTCAGACTCGAGTTTATAGCTGGAATATGTCTGAGTTCGAACAAACAAACATATGCATGATACAGAGACCACTGTTCAAATGTTCACTGTTTGGATAACTGTGTTTTTATCAAAATGATTTACAAATTACATCGCATTTGCGACACAGTGATTAACAGGGGCGCTTAACTTTTTTACAGGTATATATTTTGTTAAGATATGTGGAACCGCACGCTGCCATAGCTTTGTTTGTCAAGTGATGTCGCCACATTCATAGATCCTGGACTATTGCACCATGTATAGGTGTGAAATGAGTAGAGAGAGCCACACGTCCCTGCATGTTTGGACTTGTTGAATTCCATGGTAATGGGACCTGTGAAGATCCGGGGTAGAACAGGTCTTCAGCAACCCATGCCTGCCGTAAAAGGCGACTATGCTTGTTGTAAGGGGCGACTTACGGGATCTGGTTGTCAGACTCGCTGACTTGATTGAAGCATGTCAACGATCCCAATTGCGTGGATCAATGCTCATGATATCAATCACTGGATTGTCTGGTCCCGACGCGGTTATTTACAGACTGCCGTCATTTAGCTGGAATATTGCTGAGAGCGGCGTAAAACAGCAAACCAACCAACACATTTGAGATAGTGGTGGGACGATACACTGATGCATCGGCGGATCGCCATTTTTACTTCTCGATACAAGTATCGATCATAGTCACACAAATGTTTGCTTTAATAACTTTTCCACTAAGTACTAATCAGTGGTGCAAGTTAATAGTGAAAACAGAAATATTTTCATTTGTTGTGCCATACTTGACACTGCCAACTGTAAATCGTCAGTGTGGCAGTTATTTGGCCTTCCTGTCTATGAAAAAGATGGCTTATACACCACAGATAAGAGCACGTGCTACCTGATAAGCACCAGATTGCACAGTTGGTGTATTGTCCCAGCCTTAATGTGAGACGTGTTAGCGTTATGTGTGACACACTGCAACAATCACTGACGTTAAGTAGATACCATATGCTACTTGGGCTGTGTTAAACAATATCACAGGGTTGATTTTAAATGCTGGCCCGTTGGCCCATGGCCAGTAAAAATTATGAAAGACTTGCTGAAACAAAGTAGATGGCTAGTCAAAATTTCACCCCTTCTCTGTGTATGTTTAATTTTGTAATTTGACACTGCTTGTGAATTTTGTAATTTTGATGAGAAAATCTTCAGGGGGGGTCGTGTGAATGGTTAACTCAAAGATCATCATGGAAGAGTAACACAACCGGCGGCCATTTTGTAATGTTCTGCAAAACATCTTTATTTGCTCTAAATTGTCCCAAAATGAGGCAAATGGAAGCTGAGATTTAATCTCAGAGTGCAGGAAATGACATTTTAGGGATGAAGAGTTCAAACATTTTCAGGGCCCTCTGGGTAACTCAGCTGTGGCCTCCAACATTTAGTTATGGGCAGTTAGTTTGGGGAAGAGCCAGTTAGTTTGGGGAAGGGTCAGTAACTTTTGAAAGGAACAAGCCCTGCTGGCTACATATGGATTTGTTGTTAAATCTACCCGTTATCATACCGTTTATCTCTTTTCAACCCTGTGGAGATTCCAGGTTAACTTACAATATTCGACGTAATAAGCGCTCCGCTCTAAAAAGCGCCCACGGCGATATTTACAAATATATTGGCCAGTGAACAATCCCAGTTAGCACCCCTTCCGATTGATCAATGTACACAAGACTTATTAATTCGCGTATAATACGCAATCATGTGCTATATCCACCCTTAATTATGGGCAATTAAATTCTGGAAAAATATATCTGTCCTATATAAACATTTCAGGCTGTCAGCATAAACCACGAAATTTATCTCTCAATTCTGTTTTTTTCCACCAAAATAATATTCTAATAAGAGCCCCCTATTTTTAATTTTGAGAGCGCCCTGGGCGCTTATTACGTCAGATACGGTAGGCCTCGGTGCTGGTGTCATTGCTCATAATGGCAGTGACAACTTTGCCCGGTCCAGCTGTGATTATTCACAGGCCGTCGTCAAAAAGCTGAAATGTTGCTGAGTGACTGTCGTTAAACAGTAAATAAACAAAGATGTGAATCTGATGTCATCTGTTTCACTTGCAGCAAATCCTTCGGTAATGTGTTGGTGCTGGACGGAGTGATTCAGTGTACGGAGCGCGATGAGTTCACCTACCAGGAGATGATTACACACCTGCCCTTAAACAGTCATCAGAACCCCAAGAAGGTCAGATTTACAGATAAAAAGATTTGTGCACATTTGCTTTTTAGGAATCTGTGATTTTTTGGAAGCACATAATGGAAACAGTGTTTTAACTTTAAATCTCCAACTGTGTCAGTAAGTTCACTGCAACTATTTTCTTTAGTAGACAGCTATTCTTTTAGTAGACAGCTATTCTGTTTTTGTAGCGTTACACTTAAGGACTTTGTCGACAATGTGCGAAAAAGTATGAGAAACGGCAACAATAACAAATTTGCAAACCGCACATTTGCAGACATATTCTACCCCGGAACTTCACGGACTAATGAGAATGGAAATAACAGCAATTGTTCAATAAAGAAATGGAGACATTACTGCCTGGCTAATTGACAATGTCCTTTTATTTGCAGGTGCTTGTAATTGGCGGCGGGGATGGAGGTGTTGTTCGTGAAGTGTTGAAGTACCCAAGTGTAGAGCAGGTTGTCTTGTGTGAGATAGATGAGGTGAGTGGACATGGTCCGATGTGTATGTCAGGTACTTGCGGAGCCTGTTTGTATCAGCATTTTTCAATTAAGTTATTAATGAAGTATTGCTTTTGTCATTACACTACAATATATCTGTTATTGTCCATCTTCCCGAGGCAAGGGAGTTAATTGACTTTTTAAAGTCCAGTATTCACTCTTGCTGAATTTGGCTGGAATTATGGAGTTATGTTTTGGCTGGAGAAACAAGTATTTACAGAGTCCAATCCAAATTCCTTAAGGAAATCGACATCCGGTTCTTAACAGCATGGCAACCGCTGTGCCAAATTCGGTCGACTGAAGGATCATGTGTACCGTCAACTGGGCGTTGACACATATTTTCCAAATCTTTGAATGTTTTTATTCAAGGTGCTTGCGTGATATGATGCATTTCGCTAGATAAAACCTGTTTTAATACATGGGGGCCCGGGTGGCCCAGTCGTCTAAGGCGCCGCGATTCGCTGTGCAGAGTTGCGTCCCTTGGGCATGCCAGAAACCATGATTGTGGGTTTGAATCCCGGTTTGCCCCGATTATGTTTCTATGTTTGTCAGCACCATGTCCGTGCTCGTGGGTTTCACCGAAGTGATAAACGTCTGAGAGCTGCATCACTTCGGGCTTTCCTCCCACATCAAGCTGACACGCCGTGTTATAACTGGAATACGGTTAAAATCGGCGTTAAACCCAACTCACTCACTCACTCACTCACTCACACTGTTTTAATACAATAAAGATCTAAATTATCGATGAAATCATCCTGACTGGGTACTGCCGTTATGTTTGAAGCAAGTGCAAGTGATGTGAGACGTGGATCGATCTAGAGGATGGACATAGAATTAGGGAAATTACTCGTAATAGCCACTCGTGCATTGAGCCCAGAAATTCCAGTCAAGTTCGACTAGGGTTGAAACTGGACTTTTAGAGTCAGTTAACTCCATTGTCTCAGGAAGATGTTATTGTCCTATACCAGTCATGTGGATACCAGAAAATATACTGAACAAAAAAAAAATTAGTGATCATGAATATTTTTTGGGATTTATTTTTTGCAGTGAAGATTGATTTTTTTTAAAATGTGTATAGTATGTTAACATATTTCCTGATCCCTAACTTGATTTGTTCAGTATAGAGTGAATCAAGAGTAAGACATGCCCATGAGACAACTTAATGATAAGCTCCCAGATTATTCACACAACACACATGTACGCTACCAACCTTTGAAATGCATATTTTTGAAAGTCATACACATAACTGGGAGAGTTTATGATGTCAACTTCTTTATTGTGAGGAACGTGGGCATGGGTGGCCCAGTCGTCTAAGGCGCCGCGATTCGCTGTGCAGAGTTGTGTCCCTTGGGCATGCCAGAAACCTATGATTGTGGGTTCGAATCCCGGTTCGCCCCTTTTATGTTTCTAGGTTTGTCAGCACCATACCCGTGCTTGTGGGTTTCACCGAAGTGGTAAACGTCTGAGACCTGCATCACTTCTGGTTCTCCTCCCACATTAAGCTGACACGCCGCGATATGACTGGAATATTGTTAAAAGCGGCGTTAGACCCAACTCACTCACTCACTATTGTGACAAAACATTTCGGAGTATATACATACTCCTTCATCAGGTGATAAAGGAGGAAGCATATTTTCCTAAACATGTTGTTCCTCATAATAAGGAAGTTGACATCCATAATTTATCTTTCTTATACACATTAGGGGCGGTCGGGTAACCCTGTGGTTAAAAGCGTTCGCTCGTCACGCCGAAGACCCGGGTTCGATTCCCGACACGGGTACAATGTGTGAAGCCCATTTTTGGTGTCCTCCGCCATGATATTGCTGGAATATTGCTAAAAGCGGCGTAAAACCAAACTCACTCACCCACTCTTATACCCATTATACATTCGAAATAGCTGGGGACAGTAACGTTTCAATTACTGTGAGCATGGTTGGTGAATACCTGTAGTTTGCAAGCTGCCGTTTCGTTGTTGTCTGTAGGCTTCAATAGGAGCGTGATCACAATCAATTATAAAATTGTGCTGTGCTGGAGAGACACTTTAATATTTCAAGCTGTTGAACTGTGGGGCTGTCGTTGAAACTTCATGTCAATAAATTGATTTTTTTTTGTCGTCTGATACTGCATTGAAACCCCAAATGAAGATGTTGATACATATATCAATTTTTAGCTTGAACATGTTGAAAAGACTTGAGTTAATTATACGAGCATATGTGCCATATTGATTTTACAAAACGAGTGTCCGAATTCTTGTTTTTCCCAAGTGAGAGCTAGGGTAATACATGAATTTTTACATAAGTTTTGTAAAATCAGTATGACACACATGTGAGTGTAATACTTTCTTTATTACACTTTTTTTTTTATCTCCCACGCGGGGGAAGGGTGGCACAGTCGTCTAAGGCGCCGCTATTCACTGTGCAGAGTTGCGTCCCTTGGGCACGCCAGAAACCTATCATTGTGGGTTTGAATCCCGGTTCGTCCCGATTATGTTTCTAGGTTTGTCAGCACCGTACCCATGGGTTTCACTGAAGTGATAAACGTCTGAGACCTGCATCACTTCGGGTTTTTCTCACACATTAAGCTGACACTCGGCGATATAACTGGAATACTGTTAAAATCGGTGTTAAACCCAACTCACTCCCTCACTGTCATCCCGGCATGTTATGTGTGGATATATAGTCATCATATCGGCTCTGTCTCTCTGTATTTCGTTTCCGGAACATAACTTGAAAACTGTGGGAGAATTTTTATCCAAACTTGGTACATGTATTAACCAGGGGCTGAAGTGATGCCTTTTTACTGTTGTGGGGGTCGGGGAATTTGTCATCTTCTGATGACTCTTGCATTAATCCTTTTGAGCTCCTCTTTAGAAACATGCACTGATCAAAACAAGAGTTGTCGAATGACGTCAACAGTGTTCGGTTATGACATTGTTTCTTGTGTGATGTCATTTTGACCTTACGTCACAAAAAGATCTGAATGATGTCCGGATAAAGTATACAACACACTAGTGCATGTAAAGTGATATTTGTGCAAGTGCACATACATTTTTATGAACTCGGTTATTTCTATCCATCCAATTTGAAATCCTGTCTCAAATATGTTACAGTGTTCCCTCGTTATTGCACCCTTCAATATAGCGCTAACTCGGTTATAGCGCGCGGTAAAGCATGGCTCCCAAAATTTACTAACATTTTTTTAATACTCAAGTTTTCAAATGAAACGATGTTTTCCCCCCATCTCAGAAAACATTATCAGCTGATCACCACAATCACCTAACACCGGAAATACCAGTCAACAAATCTGAATTGAAGTACGCAATTTAATCCTATTATTATCATATCTGGTAATAAAAAAAATGTTCATCTGGACTAATGTTTGCAATATATAATGTTTAATTATATTCAAAATCTCATTCAATAATTATAATAATGTTTACAATAATTTCAGCGAAATCGTATGCGAAGTGATCGATAGATCGCACAACTCACTGTTATTAACTGCAACTTGTGTCAGATTACCGGTATTGACGCCTTGAAACAAACTTTAGTTGCAAGAGAATAAATGCCGTAGCAAGACTCGCTAAAAGTCATCTTTGAGCCAGTTTGACTATTAAATACAGTGAGGTGAAATGGATTTTATAGGCACATTCAAGATTATTGTTTTTGCGTTGCATGTTTGTGCTTTGGCCCATCAGTCCTTGTGTTGTCCCCTAACTGGCAAGCACCAGGTATGTTTTAAAATCGGTTGCTATAAACCAGCCTATAATTGGACCACCGACCTTCCTCCCTTCAGGGACCGCCTCCGTGGTCTTGTGGTAGAGCGTCCGCCTGGAGAGCGGAAAGTCCAGGGTTCGATCCCGGGCCGCGTCATACAAAAAGACGTTAAAAGATTGTACTTGTTGTTACCCTGTCTGACGCTCGGCATTAAGGGGCTTAAACAAGGACTGGTCGGCTCGGAGTCAGTATACTGTGTCTGAGTGGGGTATTCGTGTTAAACTGCGGCATGGTATCTCAGTGAGCTAGCACTATAAATCGGCATCAGTCCGGACTAGTACAAGCAGCCACACACACACATACACGTACATGCACGTCGCTATATAAGTGCAACAATCTTGGACGCGACGTTAAACCCAATTTCACCTCACCTCACCTCCTCCCTTCAGGCGAACGCTCTTTCCATGCACTGGTTGATTAAGCAATACACTGTCTCATGATTCTGTCTGAATATCATTGATTGCCCAGGTCAGTGGGAAGTCAAGTCTTTTCAGGTAAAATCCTGATTTGTATTGAATCTGTCACAGCTGGCCAACCACATGTGTAGAGGGTGACAGCTGAGGTTGTTCTGTTTAACAGTTGAAAGCTGTTGTCAATATAACTCAGATGTGTCGAATCCCCAGTTGTCTCAATTTATGGTCCCAAGATAGGTTTGTTTGTTTGTTGTTTAACGCCGCACTCAGCAATATTCCAGCTATATGACAGCGGTCTGTAAATAATCAAGTCTGGACCAGACAATCCAGTGATTAATATCATGAGCATCGATCCACACAATTGGGATATGATGACATGATTCAACCAAGTCAGCGGGTCTGACCACCCGATCCCGTTAGTCGCCTCTTACGACAAACATAGTCACCTTTTACGGCAAGCATTGGTTGCTGAAGACCTATTCTACCCCGGATCTTCACGGGTCTATAGTCCCAAGAGTTAGAAATAAGAGATCATGAAAGTGACAGTTGGAATGTGATTTCTCATCATGCAGCCTCGAAAACTTTAAAACGGAGTATTCCGAACGATAGTTACGGGCTTAACGACCGAATCTATACAATCTAGACCATATATTTGCCATTCGAGAATGTTCTTTTGTTCTGGTTTCAATTTTTTTTAGCAAGAACTTGTCAAATTATGTTTCGAAGCGTAGTCATCGATTTGAAATTAGTGCCGTAAAGCACGAGAAAGCTGCCTTCTGATTGGCTAATGTCGACTTCTTGTCAGTAATTCCATTGGTCGGTCAGAGTTCGCGAAAGGTCGGTCTGATGTGACCTGTAATGAGATGTCCTCAGATCTTTGTTTAGCGGCAGCAAGGACTAAGATCTGATTTTAATGAGATTGGTCAGTTCATTATAAGTGTGTTCGTTATAAACGAAGTTAACTGTGTCCGAGGGGTTGTTGGTGTGTCCCAGTTCAAGTGAGAGAGTGAAACACTGTTTAGAGTTACAAACGGCTGTTTATACCAGGAAGCACCACTCCAAGTGGAATAGTTTGGCATGGATCTTTGCAAGATATAAATATTGCAAGTGTTTACAAGTCATTCATTTGCTTACCAATAAATAGGGTTCCATAAACCAGAACAAATTTGCCACACCCACTCCTGGGCTAGTGTTTCATTATTGGCTGATATCAGAATGATGAGGCTTGTGTTGCGTTACTTGGCTAGGCATTATCATTGATTTCATATAGTTGTCTACATTTTGTTTATAACAGTGTTCAAATAAGAAGTCTGTGAAGGTTGACATTTATTCCTAAGAAGGGACTTCAATATATTTCTGGGTTCAGGAAGGTATTAACATTAAACTGGTGTAGATACCTCCACAAAAGAGGTCACACTGGTTTTATATATATCTCCATAAATGCACAAAATATTGAAGTCCGTTAGAGACTTTAGAGAATAGTTAAATAGAGATAAAGCTTGCTCTGCTTCTTTTTTTAGTACTAAAGCTTTCAACCTTTACCTACCAAACTGAAGTGGGTTATGTCCTTCTTTCAAGTAGAGTCCTGATACGGGGTGACTGATAACCCTGCTCTGACTCTAGGTAAAGATTGGGCAGCTGCAGCCTGCGTGTCCCAGTTCTCCTTGTACTGCCCTAGTATTGCCCAATTTCTAGTACTGCCCCAGTTCTCCTAGTACTGCCCTAGTACTGCCCCAGTTCTCCTAGAACTGTCCTAGTTCTCCTAGTACTGCCCCATTTCTCCTAGTGCTGCCCTAGTACTGCCCCAGTTCTCCTTGTACTGCCCTCGTACTGCCCCAGTTCTCCTAATACTACCCTAGTACTGCCCCCATTCTCCTAGTACTGCCCTCGTACTGCCTAAGTTCTCCTAGTACTGCCCTAGTATTGCCCAAGTTCTAGTACTGCCCCAGTTCTCCTAGTTCTTCTCTAGTACTGCCCCAGTTCTCCTAATACTACCCTAGTACTGCCCCCATTCTCCTAGTACTGCCCCAGTTCTCCTAGTTCTTCTCTAGTACTGCCCCAGTTCTCCTAATACTACCCTAGTACTGCCCCCATTCTCCTAGTACTGCCCCAGTTCTCCTAGTACTTCCCTAGTACTGCCCCAGTTCTCCTAATACTACCCTAGTACTGCCCCCATTCTCCTAGTACTGCCCCAGTTCTCCTAGTTCTTCTCTAGTACTGCCCCAGTTCTCCTAATACTACCCTAGTACTGCCCCCATTCTCCTAGTACTGCCCCAGTTCTCCTAGTACTTCCCTAGTACTGCCCCAGTTCTCCTAATACTACCCTAGTACTGCCCCCATTCTCCTAGTACTGCCCCAGTTCTCCTAGTACTTCCCTAGTACTGCCCCAGTTCTCCTAATACTACCCTAGTACTGCCCCCATTCTCCAAGTACTGCCCCAGTTCTCCTAGTTCTTCTCTAGTACTGCCCCAGTTCTCCTTATACTACCCTAGTACTGCCCCCAATTCTCCTAGTACTGCCCAACTACTGCTCCAGTTCTCCCCAGTGGTCTGCTATTACCGATACATGTATGTTGTGATCCTTTCAGAGAGTGGTGGAAGTATGCAAACAACACCTCCCGAGTATGGCGTCGTGTCTGTCAAACCCACGCGCTGTTCTCCACATCGGCGATGGCATCAAGTATCTACAGCAACACAAAGGAGAGTTTGATGTGATAATTACTGATGCCCCTGACCCCATAGGTGAGACGATGTGTTCAACTAGGTTCATTTGATCCTTTTGTGACAACCACTAAATGCGGCGTGAAACAATACTCCCTCACTCTGCTAATGACGGCAATGAATGGGTATGGGTAGCCTCATTGTCCAAGGTGCCAGAGTTTGTTGAACAGAGTTGCATCCCTTGGTCAAAGCAGGATCTGCAGATTATGGGTTTGAGTCCCAGATTCAGTGTTGGTTGCCCTATGGCATCTTTTCAGACTTGCCTCCCTCATTAGGACGATGCAATATGATATACAGTAACTGAAATATGGTTTTAAGCTGGGTTTAAGCCAACACACTACCTCACTCACTGGAGGTTAGGGAAATCTTAGCTTTTCAAAGGTCAGGGCCCCATTCCACAAGGCAATCTTAGCATTACGACTGTTATAAGTCTTTGTTAACATAGGGGAGTTTTGATAATCTTAGCGCTACGACTGTCATATGTCTATGTTAAAGTATGGGAGTTACGATTGTCTTAGCGCTACAACTGTCGGAAGTCTATGTTAAAGTTTGGGTGTTACGATCGTCTTAACGCTATGACTGTCAGAAGTCTATGTTAAAGTATGGGAGTTTTGATCATCTTAGGGCTATGACTGTCATATGTCTATGTTAAAGTATGGGAGTTACGATCGTCTTAGCGCTACAACTGTCGGAAGTCTATGTTAAAGTTTGGGTGTTACGATCGTCTTAACGCTATGACTGTCAGAAGTCTATGTTTAAGTATGGGAGTTTTGATCATCTTAGGGCTATGACTGTCGTATGTCTATGTTAAAGTATGGGAGTTACGATCGTCTTAGCACTACAACTGTTGGAAGTCTCTGTTAAAGTTTGGGTGTTACGATCGTCTTAGCGCTACAACTGTCGGAAGTCTATGTTAAAGTTTGGGTGTTACGATCGTCTTAACGCTATGACTGTCGGAAGTATATTAGTTTCAACTGTCTTAACGCTAGGATCGCTTTGTGAAACGGGGCGAAGGGATGGAAGGGGAGGCCACTGTGGTATAGCATCAATATTTGATGACTGCATTCAATAACATTTACTCACTTGCTCCACGACAGGTCCTGCTGAAGGCTTATACCAGAAGGAATATTATGAAAACCTGAAGAAGTCACTGAAACCTAATGGAATCATCTCTTGCCAAGGTAAGAGCCAAAACTGGCAAGGAGCAATCTTATTAAAAAGACATTTTTTCACTTCGATACAGTACCTCTGCATGAAGGTCTGACAACCACTGCATTGGAGGTCAGACCCGTGAAGAGTCCGGGGTAGAATAGGTCTTCAGCAACCCATACTTGCCGTAAAAGGTGACTATGCTTGTCGTAAAAGGCGACTAACGGGATCGGGTGGTCAGGCTCGCTGACTTGGTTGATGCATGTCATCGATCCCAATTGCGTGGATCGATGCTCATGATGTTAATCACTGGATTGTCTGGTCCAGACTCGATTATTTACAGACCGCCGTCATATAGCTGGAATATTGCTGAGTGTGGCGTTAAACAACAAACCAACCAACATTGGAGGTCACGTCAGCTAAACTTTCTAATCAGTTAATCAGCATCAAGGCTCTGTATGAGTGAGTGTGACATTTTGACCAGCATATGTGATTTCTGTATCTTGGCCAGTTCTGAATGTAAATAATTAAGGCAATACCTGATATATTTGTGGATATCTGAAAGCCATGGCGTCTACACCCAAAGGGGAGTACCATCAAAGGAATATTTGTGTTCTGGGTGGCTTTTCTTTTGTTAAAACTGAAATTTCTTAATCAAATTGGTAATAAAATGAAGCTGAAATGTTATTTTAAGCTGACATCTGATTGGCTCAAGTACCTGCACATCCTTCATTTTGATTGGGCAGTATGGGTTACTCTAGGTTAACCTGACCTGGGGTCACCTTGATGGGGGATATCAGATCTTCACAAGGAGAGGTATCATATCGGAGCAAGGGTCTGATTTTAATGAGAGATGTCTTGTTCTTACATCAACAATATCTCTGTAACTCATGGTATCCATGTCTTACTAAATTTTGATGGATGTAAAATATGGAATTTCTCCATTTGCAGCACGGAATTGACTTATGTTAGTCATGAATTAGCAGAGATGCCAACCTTTACGATTTTGAGCCTAAATTTACGCCATTATTCTTGTCATCCCCAAATTATGATTTTTGACATTTTTTTCACGAATGATTTACATGCATAACATATCAAAGAGATCGAATTGTTACTGCACCAGTCATGTGACGCATTCTACAGGGCATAAAATATCACATGCCTTGACTATGTGTTTCGGCAAGAATGCAGTGTAACAGACATGTCTAACACCTTCCGCAAGTTTGTGTGATGCCTTTTTTTTGTCACTTTGCTTCAATAACAGGAGGGTTATGGGTCTTGACCCCTCATAACAGCTTGAATTAAATGCTTTACAAATTTATACAAGATACTAGATGTTTTCTTAAGATGGCCCATTAAGCGGCTAAATGACGGACTGGTCGGCTCGGAGTCAGTATACTGTGTCTGAGTGGGGTATTCATGTTAAACTGCTAGCACTATAAAATCGGCATTAGTCAGGACTAGTATGAACAGACAAACACACGCACACATGCAGGCATGCACCTCACTATGTAAGTGCAATGTAAGGGCAGAAGGTTATGTTAAATGCATGCTCTGACATCTGCACAAGAGACTATAACACACTCAAACCCAGTGACATACACATAAATAAATAGAATTAAATTTGTGTAAACAGATGACATTGATGATGATGTTAATGATGATGATGATGATGATGATGTTAATGATGATGATAATGATGTTAATGATGTTGATGATGATGATGATGATGATGATGATGATGATGATAAATTGTTTGGTTAAAAAAAAGTACAATGACTTCTTTTCAGGTGAAACCCTGTGGTTTGATCTTCCTCTCATTAAGAAAATGATTGGGTACTGTCGCGAGGTATTCCCCAACGTGGCATATGCGTCGGGGAACACGCCCACCTATCCCGGGGGTCACATGGGCTTCTTGCTGTGTAGTACCAACCCAGTGAGTATATACACTGATTTATCCACACCAGATCTGCAGCAAATGTCAGTAAAATTCCCAAGATAAGAATTCACCGTCCCTAAAACTTTTGAGATACAATCGAGCATGGTCTTTCCATGAAGATTTGAAAGAGCAACATAAGACTCTGGCTAAAATGTTTTGTGGGAGACATGTGGACGACATTTCCAAATTTGACGCATCAGTGACAAAAATGATGTCCGATGCAATTCCCTATTTTGACTTGTACCATATGTACCCCAGTTTGTTTTGGTAATTAATTTCTTTGCATATGTTTGTAATGGGTGCTACTGTGGGACAGGATACGCTCACCTTTTCACTAAGACCAGGTATCGTCACTGTTTGAAAGTCATTCATAAACACATGCTCATGATTTATTGTATGACTATGTTATCACAGGCTCTATATTATCACGATATCTGTACAATTCGTAATTCACATCCCCTGTCGACTGTTTACTAATGCAAATCTAAGCATGATATTTCATGGCTTGATCGAATACAGGACTCGTTGGAGTATATCTTTGTTACTTGTAAGTATACACGTTAACTTTTTTTATGATAGTTTCTGGAATGTTTTTGAAGTGGAATTACCCCTACTTCCGTTCGAAATTGGTTAGAAAAGAACTCATTTGTTTAGGCAAAGTCACTTGGTGGTATGCATAGTGATTATGCATAATCCAAAACAGGAAGTGATGTAAAGCATATAGCGTATATATATACACGTATCACACCACAAAATAGCCATACTGTGATATATAGAGTTGCCTGCCCTTGGTAATGAAAATCAGCTTCGATCAATCAGCATCTAGTTGATGTGTCATAAAAATTGAACAAAGATGAGAACAAGAAACATTTTGTGCAAGACATATTTGATAGGTTAGTAAGCAATCTCCATTCTGATCCATTATAAATTAACAAAAGTGATAATATCGCATACCATGCTTGTCAGAAGCATACAATCAACGCTGCTTTTAGCAGATATTTCACATGAGTATGATTTGTTTGTTTGTTTGTTTGTTTGTTGTTTAACGCCGCACTCAGTAATATTCTAGCTATATGATGGTAGTCTGTAGATAAACGAATATGGATCAGCAAATCCAGTGATTGACATCATGAGACTCAATCTGTGCAATTGGGATACAATGACATTAATCAACCAAGTCAGCGAGCCTGACCACTCAATCCCATTAGTCGCGTCTTACGATATGCATAGTCGCCTTTTACGGGAAGTATGGGTTGCTAAAGACCTATTCTACCCCGGATCTTCAGGGGTCAGGGAAAGGGTTCTGGCGCACGGGGGGCGAAAACTGGTTTTGAATGATTTTTCTCGCCGTGTTGGTTGCAATCGCGATAAATCGAAAGAGAAAAGCATTTCAAAAGCATTTTTATCTACATTTTATATGAATGCGTGAGAATTTCTCAACCTTGCGTGTGAGCGTGACATAGGTGATAAATACATGAGAATCACGCGAGATGCGTGAGAGTTGACAGGTATGTTGTTATAAAAAAAAAATGAATATAAACTGTGATGTACATCAATGTGTAGGCTCATGTAGGGTATATAATGATGCATCTATTTTGGTGAACCCCGAATTATTTACACTTTGCTTTAAAGATGACCACCCTCTTAATCCGAATTAAGCAAGACACTTGCATTACTTATTTCCTTGCAGTAGGGGATTAATGAAAAATCATTTGGTCACCATCCTACGAATGCACCATGTGCAATGACCCCATTTTTTTTTCAATTTTTAGTTTTTTATTATCTTGTGTTTCCATGGCAACAATTTGGACTTTGTCTCAAACAACTAGAGTTTGTTTCACGCCAAAACTCAACAGCTAAAGAATATTTCCGCATGAAACCATTATCATTCCTGGCTATAATTTGCTATTATTGTTTTCGGATTCGCAAACACATTCAAAGAAACAACTAGAATTAATGTACGAAAAAATGGAGTAGGGGAGACATGTGTTTGAGTTAAAACACATTCTAGTAATTTATTTCTTTTAAAATTTATATTAGTTTATCTGTTGCAATATCCAGTTTCATATTATCAAATATAAGTTGTATGGGTCTTATTCTGTAGGTATGTTTCAGTCAGGCGACATCAAGGAATGTCGGATCGTGTATAGAGTTGGGTCCCCTAATGTGTCTTTGATGTCCCCTCTGGGTGCAGATTACCTTTCAACCTTGACATGTTGATGGGTTGTGGGAAGAATTGGGTCACGGAGGTGGGTCATGGAACTGGGTCAGTTCGACCTGGATGGCATTAACATATGCATGATATGGGGCTGGGTCTGCTGACTGTTAGACAAGCACATTCAGACCTGATTTGTTTCGCCACATGGGGTCACCTCACTGTGCCCTCACTCATTGTTCTGGTTAGAACTGCAGTCAGCCATGGTAATGAGCTATAGTCTGTTGCAGAATACCAGGTATATGTTTTTTCGTTTATACCTGATACACAAATGCAGTGTTTTATGCATATATCCTAACAGTGAAATAGATTGTCTTATCACTAACTTTGTTAAACAATTATGAATATTTTTAACTTTGTTAAAAAAAAATATGAAGAAGTTATATTTTGTTCTGAAACAATTATGACTGTTTTACTTTGTTTTAAAAAAAAATATGAAGAAGTTATATTTTGTTCTAATCAAATATGACTGTTTTACTGTGTTCTGAGTTTACAACAAGTTTACTTCTAAAACAATTGAATAAGTTTTCATTCTAAAACAATTATTAATACCGGTAAACTAAGAGTGCAGCTGACTGTAAGTCTTACCTAACTTGGTCCAGCCATTGAGACTCATTATTAGCAATTGTGCTGAAATGTCGTATACCGTATTCGACGTAACAAGCGCCCAGGGTGCTCTCAAAATTAGCATATTCTTTTGGTGAAAAAAAAACAGAGTTGAAAGATCGTAAATTTCGTGGTTTATGCTGACAGCCTGAAATGTATATATACAACAGATATATTTTTCCAGAATTTAATTGCCCATAATTAAGGGTGCATATAACACACGAGTGCATATTATACACAAATAAATAAGTCTTGTGTACCTTTGTCAATTGGAAGGGGTGCTAATTGGGATTGTTCACTAGCCAATATATTAGCTAATATCACCGTGGGTGCTTATAAGAGCAGGGCGCTTACTACGTCGAATACGGTATTCATGACCTTGTCATAATACTAGATTACTGATGTTATTTAAAATATAAACACACGCTGATCAGGAAAATGTTTTGAATTTTCTTTTGGAATAGGCTTTATTCTACGAGACAGCCATCTTTAAACAACAAGAGACTGCAGCCATATTGAAATGTCTATTTATGGCCATTTTCATGACTGCTCAGCCATTTTTGTACAAAATGTGATGAAATTTTGAGTATGATTAATTCACAAGCTTACAGGAGGGTCTTGTTGTTTTATTTTGTGCCTTGTCTCATTTAGTCTTGACACAATCTTATGATCTAGCTAGAGTAAATTGTGATTTTTATATAGTTCTACCAAGGTTCCGTCCGTCTGTCCGTCCGTCCGAAAACTTTGTCAGTGCGATTTCTCTTAAACTGTTCAGTGGATTCATCTCAAACTTAGTACATATATAATCTGTGTCATATGGAGGGGTGCAGTCAAAAGAAAAAAAATTGTTATTATTAATTTTCCATTTTTTTATGAATTTTTCAAACCCTAACCCTATCCTAGCTTTTTAATTTGAAACTACTGACACACTAGGCGGGTCGGGGGTATTAGTGAGCCACGCTCACTTTTCCCCTTGTTCTTTTGTGTAATGCTGATATTTTAGGTCAGTGAATGTTTGGGGTTAGTTTTCCCTTAACAGAAACACCCACGATTTTGACAAACAAATTCCTAAAACAGATCAGTGCAGCTGTGCTAGTTTTTAGGGCAGGTGCACCTGTGCTAGTTTTTAGGGCAGGTGCACCTGTGAGGTGTGTGTCACATCAGGTTACTGTGGTGGCCATGGTTGATTGCTGCCTCACAGCAGTGTTTCAAGCTGTCAATAGCAGGCCCTTCTATCTATTGGAATGCAAAGAAGCATCGCAATCAGAGCTACAGATAAGCTGGGTATTTGCGTAAAATAACCCCAAAAAACATTCAAAACCCAATTACTTTCAATAAACTTGCGTACAGAAACGCATGCATTAAATGAAAAACTCAAATGTATAAGAACATCATTCGTAAATATCCAATGAAGCTTTTTCAGCATGCGTTCAATGGAGCTAATTTCCAAAACCGAATTACGAGCTAATTTACTTTCCGAGTCAAGCCTTTAGTTGGAACCCTTATATATACATCTACAACATAATTTTATTGTTTTTAAAATCTCAATATGTTAGCTCATTTGGGGGGAAAAAACAAGAGTGATGAATAGATGAGTGAAAAAATATTGGTTACCAAATGAAAAATGTAATAATCCAATTAAAACAGAAACCTTCAAGTAAAAACTCAATTGCTCAAAAGTTATCTGGAGCTCTGATCGGAATTAATATAAGCATAATCGTGTTTATAGCTGGCAAGTGTGAAGGAATAGTTTCAAATGTGATATAAATGTAGTAGCTAACATCCTAACAGCTGCTGTTGGAACCAACAGCATCGGTAACCGAACACATTCGGTCATAACCGTTAAATTCCACATTTCTCCAAACTACAACACTTACTGTCGCTACAACGTGCAAGTCCCGTGAAGATTCCGGGGTAGAATAGGTCTTCAGCAACCCATACTTACCGTAAAAGGCGACCATGCTTGTCGTAAAAGGCGACTAACGGGATCGGGTGGTCAGGCTCACTGACTTGGTTGATACATGTCATCGATTCCAATTGCGTGGATCGATGCTCATGATGTCAATCCCTGGATTGTCTGGTCCAGACTCGATTATTTTACAGACCACCGTCATATAGCTGGAATATTGCTGAGTGCGGCGTTAAACAACAAACAAACAAACAACATGCAAAACATGGCTGACAGTAGGAGAGAAGAGAAACAGGGAAGTGTTTCAACCAACACTTACTTCCAGTGAATGTAATTCTTATAAAGAAGTTTATTCACATTGAACGTAAATTATAATTTGCCTTCGATACAGATTGTTTATTTTTAGCAAAAAATGTATTTTGAGAGTATTAGAAGAAAACATGTCTCCAAATTTAGATAACAAATTCTGATGCATGTGAATACTAGTCGCCCAATGCCATGGATTTTATGCTTTATAGTCCAGACTTCGCGTCAGACAAACCAAAAGAAATTACTTCACTTGTTGCTTGTTTGTTTATCACCGCCATTATTAGCACACTGTTTTTCTGGAAAAGGTGTTGTCAATTAACTACGATTGGCTATTTACGGATACAGCCAAAGTTATTCTGCTGCATTTGGCAAGTTTCCCATTGCGGCTGTGCACATTTTCTGCTAACGACCGCTGTCAGATACGATGGTGTTTCTTTTTGTACGCATTATACATGCATTGGGTTCCAATACGCCTTCATTCTAAAACCATTCAACGTTTTTTATCCAAATAGATAGGAGGGCCTGAATAGGTCAGTTGGTAGAGATGTCTTTGTGGTGCCTAACGATGAAGATGTCTCTTGTTAGGTAAACAGCAGGTTGAACTTGTTTGTAAATTGTTTGTTGTTTAACACTGCACTGAGCAGTATTCGAGCTATATCTTGGCTGTCTGTAAATAATCAAGTCAGGACCATGCAATCAAGTGATTGATGTCATGAGCATCAATCTATCTGTTTAGTATGTATTTATTTATTTTTTCAGCCTTGTCTAGTTTCTTACAATACAGAGATGGTTTGATGGCAGGTGATGGTTTGATCACTTCTATGCTTCTCCTGGCCCTTCATTCAGAATCGTCCGTGAACAATCACATTTCTTCTCTGTATCAAGTTACTGTTTATTATCCCAGAATGCAATATTTTTTCTACAGAGCATGCTCAGTACTACGGATGTGATGTCATTTTGTTTTGAGGCAATCATTCTGTAAACTATCATTATATGGCTTGCGGCCCCCAAAGTATTTTCATTTTCACTCATACCTGCAGGGTATCACCCTTTCTACATATTTTCATTTTACCTTTTTAGATCTACCCGCAGGGTTCTAAATCATTTTCATATATATTTCAAATTTACTTATGCAACCGGCACGGCTGCCTTTTTATACTACTTACCTGCAGCGTAAGTTACCTTTCCAACACCGAGTCAGCCCCCGAATCTCTCATTCACCTGTTCTTATGATTCAACTTTTTTTTATCTCTTTCAGTAGTCATATGATGTCAGTCTCAGATAGTTATAGATGTACAAAATATTCAGTTGTTTTGCATAATGTGGTCCAGTGCTTGATATTGCTATGTCAAACATGCATGTTTAAACCCGTGAAGATTTGGGTGAGAATAGGTCTTCAGCAACCCATGCTTCTCCTAACATGTGACTAACAGAATTTGGTGGTCAGGCTTGCTGACTTGGGTGATGGAGGTCATCACATCCCAATTGCCTGGATCAATGCTCAATATGTCAATCACTGGATTGTCTGGTCCAGACACGATTATTTACAGACTGCCTTCATATAGCTGAAAAAGATTGATGGATGCGGCGTTTAACATTAAGCAACAAAACAAACAAAACAAACAAAACATGCATGTTTTGCTTCCTAAATTAAACCATGTAAACGTTAGGTGTGTTTTTGAGTTTTCTTTAAAAACATTTTTCTATCATATGCTGATAGACTGCAGGTTTCATTTTTGTCCTAACATTATGCTAACATTTTGTGCACTGAACATTGGTGTATTTGTTCAAAAGGCCCCCTTTGCATTGAGGTTAATGATGCACAACATCTTTATGAGTCATAAATTGTCGATGTGTTCTATGCCACTCTCCACACTAGGCTGGTTCAAGAACATCACAAAGCGTCAGTGTGCGTTATAATTGCATTTCCAGCCAACCGTTGACTGCACCACGCAAGCTGTGCATTCACACAACAGTTACATGCAGCTTGGTTTCACGCCTGTTCTGTTAAAGAAGCACAACCCTTGCTGTGACAAGTCAGTTCAAGTGTTTTGTTTTGTTGCACAGAGTCTGGACTTGAAGAAGCCCCAGCAGAACTTCACCTCCGATCAGCTGGACAGCATGGCTCTCAAGTACTACAGCCCCGAGATCCACCGCGCTGCCTTCGCCCTGCCCCACCATGCCAGAAAAGTAGGCCTTGTAACACCTCAGTATGCGTGTGCACCTGCTGCACAGTTGTACAGTTGGTAGTAAATATGCAGTTTGTCTTGGTAATAGGTTTCCACTGTTGCCCTGGTAACAAGTATGCACTGTTGACCAGGTTACAAGTTTGCACTGCTGCCAAGGTGGAAACTGGTTAATGTTTCTCCTGGTAACAAGTGTAAATAGTTGCCCTGGTAACATGTATGCGCTGTTGCCCAGGTTACAAGTTTGCACTGTTGCCCAGGTTACAAGTATTCACTGTTGCCCAGGTTACAAGTATGCACTGTTGCCCAGGTTACAAGTATGCACTGTTGCCCAGGTTACAAGTATGCGCTGTTACCCAGGTAACAAGTATGCACAGCTGCCATGGTGGAAACTGATTAACGTTTCTCCTGGTAACAAGTGTGAATTGTTGCCCTGGTAACAAGTATGCACTGCTGCCATGGTGGAAACTGGTTAATGTTTCTCCTGGTAACAAGTGTGAATTGCTAACAGGCATCCACCGTTGCCCTGTTAACAAGTATGCGCTTTTGCCCTTGTAGAAAGTATCCACTGTTGCCCTGGTAAGACATATGCCCTGTTGCCCTGGTAAGACATCTGCATTGTTGCCCTGGTAAGACATATGCACTGTTGCCCTGGTAAGACATATCCACTGTTGCCCTGGTAAGACATCGGCACTGTTGCCCTTAAACTGATACCATCCCTGTGCAGTTGTAAACTTTTTCTCAAGAAAGAGTTTATTCTTTGAAGAGTTAGCCATGTGTTTCTTGACAGGAAACAGCTGAAGGACATTAAGAGATTTTATGAACAAAATTCAACTCTCAGGCGGTATATATACCAGAGTTACAGATAAGCTGCGTATTTGCGTAAATATATCCCCCCAAAATATTCAAAACCCAATTACTTTCAATTAACATGCGTACAGAAATGCATGCATTAAATGAAAAACTAAAATGTATAAAAACAGCATGTGTACAACAGAGCTAATTTCCGAAACACAATTACGAGCTAATTTACATTCAGAATCAGGCCTATATTTAGAACCGTTATATACATCTGAAACATCATTTCAGTTTTTTGAAACCTTTAAATGTTAACTCATTTTTGGAAAAACCCAATAGAGATGAATGTATGAGTGAATAAACTATTGGTTACCCAATGAAAAATGTAATAACTGAAATAAAGTAGAAAAGGATAGCAAGGATATACCTATATAATATAGTAACATAAATTGCATCATTGTTCGAGTCACAAATAACAAGAATCAAGTACAGTTTTCACTTATATACAATAGTAGTTATTTGATTAAAAATAATTTCAAATGCTTTTGGCTACCAACACTATTGGCCTGACTTTATTGGCCCAAAAACTTTGAGGCCTGGCCGTACATAATGGATATGTAAAGGGATTTCTAGTGGAACTCAATGATGCCTATGCTTGACACTTTGGACAGGAACTTCGCTAATAAATGCCGAAACTATTTGAACAAATTTGGAACAGATTTCTACATAAAATTCACAAAGGAACAAAGTTCAACACTCCTCAGTTTTTTTAATTAAGATGATGGAACTTTGGGGACTGACCTATATTACAAAGACACAGACACGTATCAATTCCAAGGCTTTCATTCATGTCACCTTACCACACTAAGCATAGTATTCCATATTGTCTAGACAGGAGAGTATGTTCTATTGTGTCTAGGGGCGGTCGGGTAGCCTAGTGGTTAAAGCGTTCGCTCGTCACGCCGAAGACCCGAGCTCGATTCCCGACATGGGTACAATGTGTGAAGCCCATTTCTGGTGTCCCACGCCGTGATATTCCTGGAATATTGTTAAAAGCAGCATAAAACCATACTCACTTATTCAACTGAGTGATGTGGTGATTCACGCTGCTGCATGTAAAAGTAATTGAAGGATGATCTGTGCACATAAAAATGATAAGGCAATTTCTGCTATAAAAAATCTGAAAATTGTAATTATTTTATAGGTTATTATAAGTAATTATAAGTATTTTGGAAAAAAGGGAAGTACCCATGAATTTGCACAGCATGGAAACAGCGATTTACAGTTATGAACAAGCTTAATATTGACATGGATAAGTTGTTACAAAATAAAGAAAACAGGTTCATTAGTCTGTTTTTGCTGAAGTTAAATTCTTGAGTATAAAACGTCATGATTATTGGAGCTGTAAGTGCTCATCTTTAGAATGATAATAAAATGAAGCGGCATACATCATATAAGGTATGTTAGATTTACAGGAAGTGTAGCTAATGCAACAACAGACCGCCTACATGGTCTAGTGGTAGAGCGTCCGCCCGGAGATCGGAAGGTCCGGGGTTCGATCCCCAGCCGCATCATACCTAAAGACGTTAAAAGATGGTACTTGTTGTTACCCTGTCTAGCGCTCGGCGTCAAGGGGCTAAAACAAGGACTGGTTGGCTCGGAGTCAGTATACTGTGTCTGAGTGGGGTATTCATGTTAACCTGCCGCATAGTATCTCAGTGAGCTAGCACTATAAATCCGCATCAGTCCGGACTAGTACAAGCAGCCACACACACACGTGCATGCATGTCGCTATATAAGTGCAATAATCTTGGACGCGAGGTTAACCCATTTCACCTCACCTAATGCAACAACATCGTTGAAATATTAAAGCCTATCTCTCATCATTTCTGGGCCTCCATTACCCGCCATGTTTGGAACCTCGTTCAAAGAATAAGCACCCCGCGATGAGAGGAAATAGGGTATTTCATGTGATCTTTTGTTTCTTGCAGGCCCTGCAGGAAGTGCTTGACACATGAGGAACTTGGCACATCCCAGGAACCGGTTGCTATGGTGATTGAGCATACACATGTTGGTGTAATACTGCTTTAACAGCTTCGGCAAGGCATCACAATCCCACTGCAGCCATTTGTGCAACTTAATATTTCCCTTGCTTACATAAATGTTTACTAAATGTTTACTGAATATTTGTTTACTAAATGTTTCTTTTAGTGACACACATGTCTCACTTAATATAGAAATTAATTCTGGGGTTTTATTGAAGTTTTATTGATCATATGATGACAAGTGGGTGTGAGGCTCTTGTGATTTACTGCACAGCTATTTATTATGGTTGCCATGGAAATCCATAGCTGACTGTTCAGAATGTTCTAAAAGTGGTGCGATCATATGAGTTATTATGAACTGATATCTTTAATGCACATTGATATTATATGTTCAGTCCCATATATGTTCCCCAGGATAAGTGTATCATGGAATGAGTGTGTAATCTAGCTCTGTCCTGTGTCCATAATAAACCTATTCACACGATTGAGATGGCATCGTTAACAGAGCAAGTAAAAAAGCAGGAGGCGGATTTAGTGCAGTAAAAGCCTACTTTTCAAATGGTAATTACCGTATTTGACGTAATAAGCGCCCGGGGCGCTCTCAAAATTAGAAATAGGGAGCTTTTATTAGAATATTATTTTGAAAGAGTTGAAAGATAAATTTTGTGGTTTATGCTGACAGCCTGAAATGTTTATATATGAGAGATACATTTTTCAAGAATTTAAATGCCCATAATTAAGGGTGCATATAACACACAAGTATGTATTATACGCGAATAAATAAGTGTTGTGTACATTGATCAATCGGAAGGGGTGCTAATTGGTATTGTTCACTAGCCAATATGTTAGCAAATATCGCCGTGGGCGCTTATTAGAGCAGGGCGCTTATTACGTCGAATACGGTAAGTGTTGGCATATTGAGATGTTGGGACTTGAGATGAGGGTTAGTCAAGAATTGGAGGGGAGGAGGGGCAGATGCTCAGTACCAAAGGAAGTTCCTTAGTTTGATAAGGTCCATTATAGTTATTATACAGATTACCGAGAACTTGTGACTGAAATGAGTGAAAAACGTGTCTATCCTCATTCCTATGCAAGCTCATCTTCCCAAGGCAAGGGAGTTAACTGACTGTAAAAGTCCAGTTTCCAACCTTGCCGAACAAGCCTGCATTTCTGGAATTATATTTGGGCTGCACTAACAGGTCTATGCTTTGTCCAATCAAAACCATGTTACTACTCATAGGCCAGTTCGTAAACAACATGGCGAGTTTCGGTCTTTATGATTTGGAGAGCATGAGTACTGTCACCTTGGCATCCATAGATGTTTCTCAAATCTTTTCATGTTTTTAATCAAGCTGCTCAAGTGATATGATGCACTAAGTGAGGTAAGACTTGTTTATGGTTTTATTACAATAAAGATTTTTATTATCAATGAAATCTTCTTCACTGCCGCCATTTTGTTTGAAGCAAATGCAAGTGATATGAGAGATGGAATCTGATTGGTCAATAGGAGGGACATAGAAGGGACGTAACTTGTAATAGCCATTGGTGGCACTACGTTTCAGCCTAAGTATTCCAGCCTAGTTCAGCAAGCATGGAAACTGGACTTTTATAGTCAGTGGCGCCCTTTCCTCAGGAAGATGGTGCAAGCGGGGAGGATATTCACTTGGAGTTATGATAGTGTCAAGAATAGCATCATTCATTTGCCTGGTTAAATGGCCAGATCAAACACACTGCCAGAAGTACATGTACCATATTCAGTGCCTATGGAGGTAGAGGGTTCAGCAAGAAGGTTCGGGGTGTGTAGAGCAGGCTGTGTAGAGCAGGCTGGGGGACTGGGGGTGAGTGTTGTTGCATCTCACAATGAAGCTGGGATGAAGAATGGTGTTGTCCTGTGTCAGTTAGCAGCCACTGAAATCATCTGGAGAATTTTTCCAAGGTTCAGAATACCAGGGTTTCAGAAAATGTATTAGGCCTTTTAGAATATAACTACATCTTATGATTCACAGGGGGCGGTCGGGTAGCCTAGTGGTTAAAGCGTTCGCTCCGGGTTCGATTCCCGACATGGGTACAATGTGTGGAGCCCATTTCTGGTGTCCCCCGCCATGATATTGCTGAAATATTGCTAAAAGCGGCGTAAAACCATACTCACTCACTCACTCACTCACTCACTATGATTCACATTGGGTATTTGATTGTTTTATTTTGGTATTGAATATTTAACTCCCTTGGATCCAGTCTATTGGAATTTTTAAACCAATCAGTAGACATCTTACTGCTAATGATAATTCTGCTTAAAATGCTTTTTCTGGTAACTTCTAGTTTTCTTCTGTTCGTGTACTGCCCCAAATGTAACTGATGTCACCTAGCTCACAACAGCCATACAAGAGTCAGTTGTATATTGATGCAGGGTGATGCCTTCATTTGATCAGTAAACAAAGTAAAGATATTTATGTACGCAAGCTTAAAGGGCTACTTTGGGTGATTCCACACAGCATTGTTTTACTATTGGGTTTTATTATATTGTTCCAGCATATTTGTATGCAAGAAACTCCAAATTATTAGGGTTTTGGTGATTTATTATGCATATTTTAAGGAAATACACAGCTTATCTGGAGATCTGGAATACTTCTGGGTCAAATAGTCCTT
Source organism: Haliotis rufescens (assembly GCF_023055435.1). Taxonomy (NCBI): domain Eukaryota; kingdom Metazoa; phylum Mollusca; class Gastropoda; order Lepetellida; family Haliotidae; genus Haliotis; species Haliotis rufescens. The sequence continues at coordinate 24,482,240 of NW_025963835.1, read as the reverse complement.
TAGTTTGAGTAGTGTTAATCACTGTAACAATTTTCATACCCTCATTGCTTACCTTGTTCCATGATATGTGTATCGTTTGATCAAGTGATGTATTGATACAGTATTATAATAATACATTTATGTATCATTGAAATGTTGGTGCATTGTATAACTTTGTACCAGGATAATTGTATCTTTTGATCCAGTGATGTACGGATACAGTATAATACATCTATGTATCACTGCAATGTTGGTGCATTGTACAACTTTGTTCCAGAATAATTGTATCGTTTGATAAAGTGATGTATCGATACAGTATTATAATAATACATTTATGTATCATTGGAATGTTGGTGCATTGTATAACTTTGTACCAGGATAATTGTATCTTTTGATCCAGTGATGTACGGATACAGTATAATACATCTATGTATCACTGCAATGTAGGTGCATTGTACAACTTTGTTCCAGAATAATTGTATCGTTTGATCAAGTGATGTATCGATACAGTATTATAATAATAAATTTATGTATCATTGGAATGTTGGTGCATTGTATAACTTTGTACCAGGATAATTGTATCGTTTGATCCAGTGATGTACGGATACAGTATAATACATCTATGTATCACTGGAATGTTGGTGATTTGTATTACCTTGTTCAATGATATGTGTATCGTTTTATCAGATGATGTACCGATACAAGATGATACATGAATGTCAAAGTGGGACTAGTTGTAGAGTACTGTATGATTTGTAAAATGTTCAATGGTATATACAAAACCTATCTAGCAGCTGTTCAGTTGACATCTGTGAAGTACTTATTGGCACATCTATCATATTGTGCATTATATCATGACCTTACTATCGAGATAAACATCATATTGCATCAATATTACCATTAGGGGCTTGGATATTGGTGAAATTATATTCAGTGTTCTCTCTTAGCATCATAAAGCATTAGGGGGCACGGGTGGCCCAGTCGTCTAAGGCGCAGCAAATCACTGTGCAGAGTTGCGTCCCTTAGGCACGCCAGAAACCTATGATTGTGGGTTCGAATCCCCATAGACCCCGATTATGTTTCTAGGGTTGCCAGCACCACACCCGTGCTCGTGGGTTTCACTGAAGTGGTAAACGTCTGAGACCTGCATCACTTCGGGCTTTCCTCCCACATTAAGCTGACACGCCGTGATATAACTGGAATACTGTTAAAAGCGGCGTTAAATCCAACGCGCTCACTCACTCACTCACTCACTCACTCACTCACTCACTCACTACCATTGGTCCATTGTTTTCATTGTTTGCAAGAGGCCCGTAACACAGTGACGTCTTATCAGTACATAGTCAGAAACAATTGAAGATGTCATCCGTTGTTCTTAACATCATGACAAAAATATTATGTGACACTGCTCCAACAAGAGACAGGCCGACCAAAGAAAACCTGTAGAGAGCAACCAAACTATGGAATATGTGCCCACTTTAAATAGAATAGCCACACAAATTACAACAAGACACAATCCCCATGTCGTATGTCATGATTGAGTATGGGAGTTACGGACGTCTTAGCGCTACGATTGTCGTATGTCATGGTTGAGTATGGGAGTTACGGATGTCTTAGCGCTACGATTGTCGTATGTCATGGTTGAGTATGCAAGTTATGGACGTCTAGTGCTACCATTGTCGTATGTCATGGTTGAGTATGGGAGTTATGGACGTCTTAGTGATACAGCTGTCGTATTTCATAGTTGAGTATGTGAGTTATGGACATCTTAGGGCTACGACTGTCGTATGTCATTGTTGAGTATTGGAGCTATTGATGTCTTAGCGATATGACAGTTGTATATCATAATTGAGCATGGATGTAACAGACGTCTTAGCACTATGACTGTCGTTTGTCATAGTTGAGTATGGGAGTTACAGACGTCTTAGCGCTACGACTGTCGTATGTCATAGTTGAGAATGGGAGTTCAGGACGTCTTAGTGTTATGACAGTTGTGTGTCATAGTTAAGTATGGAAGTTACAGACATCTTTAAAGCTACGACTGTCGTATGTCACAGTCGAGTATGGGACTTACGGTTGTCCTAGTGCTAAGATGTCTTTATGGAACTGGGCTGTGGCTCTATAACAATAATAATAATAATAATGTGCATATTTATAATGCACCAAATCAACACCCTTGGGCATGCTCAAAATTCTACATTCTACCCCGGTCAATGAATCAGTGTGCACTCGATTTTCATTCTCATTCCCCTGAGGAGTATACAATCATGAGGTGGAATACCGAGTGAAATGCTGTTTACCAAATGTGATAGTTGGAATGTTTTGAAGATGGTCTGGTTTGTGACATATCCCTGTGCAGATGTCCAGACATCAATGTTATTCAATTCAGATCTTTCACTCCTTTACATTGCCTCTCTGCATGAAGATCTGACAACACATTCATGGGAGATCTAGTCAGGTGAACCTTCTAATCAGCCTATCTATGTTAAGGAAGCATCCAGAACAGCATATTTCAATTCCTGATCTCGAAAAAATGAACTTAAAGGACCAGTTCCAAGTATTAATAATAAAGGCAGTGCCTATAATATTGTGAATATTTTATACGCCCTGTTGTTTCTGAGAGCCATGACATCTACACTGAAATGGAAGTACCATCAAATGAATGTTTGTGTTCTGTATGAATATTGTTTTGTTAAAATCGATTTTTCTGAATTCATGTGGCGAAGATCGACAAATAGCAGAATTGGTTTAGAAATCTGAGATCCGCTCAAGAACACACACATCCTGCATTTAGATTTGGCAGTCTACGTTTTCTCAGGGTTTAGATGACACGACCTTCCATGAAAGTATCTTCTGGTCTTCATGCACTGACGTATCGTAAAGATATTGAGTGTTAATGGTTTATAACATGAGCAATCTCATTAAAATCAGATCATAGTTCTCGCTACCGCTAAACAAAGATCTGAGAATACCCCATAACACGTCACGTCAGACCCACCTTGCGCGAACTTTGACTGACCAATGGAATGACTGACAAGAAGTCGACTAAACCAATCAGAAGGCAGATTTCTTGTGCTTTACAGCACTAATTTCAAATTGGCGACTTCGCTTGGGAACATATTTTGACAAATTCTCGATTAAAAATTTGAAACCTGAACAAAAGAACATTCTGGGATGGCTAATAGATGGTCTAGTTTGTATGGATTGTCGTTAAGCCCGTAACTATCGTTCGGAATACCTTGTGTTAAGGTTTTCGAGGTTGCATGATTAGAAATCACATTCCGACTGTCACTTTCATGATCTGGTAAGCGATGCTCTGATTGGTCGGATTAAAGGACATTCTGACGTAACCCCTAATGGGATGTCCTCTTTGTTTAGCGGTAGCGAGAACTAGGATCCGATTTTAATGAGATTGTAACATGAGAGATCTTTGGAATAATTGTTCATGCAATGTCAGCAAAACATGCCTGCATGTTTATGTTGTATAACTCTTGTTATGGATTTTTCTCAAACTGCTTTTAACATTGTTGACCTGTTGAGATGTAAGGCGTATGATTTGGTCGAAAAATTTGAAGCTTGCCGACTGCGTGTCATGATATATGCTCTGTTATTTTGTGATTTACAAATGTATTTTATTTCAATTTTTAAGGCAATACCCTTTTAGCTGTTTAAGATGTGTGTAAATTTACCTGTATTCTCACTGTTGTGACAAGTACATCGTCATGATGTAGGAGTTTGTGTTGTTGGGTTTCTTGTTGCTATGTTCATAATAATCAGCGAGATTTCTCATACACTTTTGTTTCATATCTGTTTCCGATATGTTTTCACTGTGAAAAATATGCGACCATTTTTATACATTGTCTTCGTTAAAACAATTGATTTAATGGTTTTTTTTTCAATTTTGAATACAGCAGTTGGTACTGTTTACAATTTTGAATAATGACTGTGTCCATATGCCTATTGTACGGAGATAATTAAACAATAAAAATCATCCATATTTATCGTTGTACCAGCCTTTGAATATTTTCCAGATGAACTCCTTAATTGTCCAGGGCCCCGTTCCACAAAGCGATCTTAGGGCTAAGTTGATTGTAACTCACTAAGTATGCGATCTTAAATTTTTGTTACGATCAGCCGCCCGTTCCACAAAGCAATCCTAACTAAGAGAGTTGTAAGTTAAGATCAAAATGCTAAGTTGCTCCGGACCAACTTAGGATTGCTAAAATCGATCTTAAATATTGTACCATAACAACAAAGATGGCGACTTTTATTATGGTGTGCAAGGAAATGCGTCGTCTGCTAAACATGACCAAGGGAGGCCACTCCAAGGGAAAATTTCGTATCTTTATGGCTGAAGATTCCGATCTTTGTTAAGTTACAATCACCCTAAGATTGCTTTGTGGAACGGGGCCCAGGGCATTGTGGTAAATAACTTGCCACCACAGATTCGTTTTGAGTCTGGTTTGAATGACACGATGCTACAAGTAACCATCAAATCAAATTATACAGTTTTGTCAAGGATGCGACCATATCACTGGAATTGATTTGGGCTTGTCTCCACGACAAGTGGGAATGCATGGTAGCAAAAGGACTTCTCTTCCTTGCCTTAATACTCAGGATACCATCTTTTCCAACATAAGGTTAATTTAGAAATTCTTCTGATTATTTTCGGGGGAGCCTTGTGGTTAACGCACTCCCTCGTCATACTGAAGACCTGGGTTTGATTCCCTCATTGGTACCATATGTGAAGCCCAATTCTCTGATTTTGCTGGAATATTGCTAGAAGTCAATAAAACCTCACCCACTCACTCACTCTGATTCTTTGCATCACATTTACTTTTACTAGGTCTGTTGATGTAGATTATGCTGAATTTCAGAAGACTTCATTCTGATTAGGTGTAGAATTCAAATTCTTTCAGAAGACTTATTTTGTTTGGTTGTTGAATTCAAGTTCATGAAATTCTGTTGGAAATGAGAAACTCTGTGCTAAGTTGGTGATAACTTTGCTAACTGGAGATGGTGTCGTTACTTCGAAACCTGGTGGGGGCTGGTTGGCCCAGTTGGCTAAAGCGCCGCGATTCGCTGTGCAGAGTTGCATCCCTTGGGCACGCCGGAAACCTATGATTGTGGGTTCGAATCCCGGTTTGCCCCGATTATGTTTCTAAGTTTTTTCAGCCTGAATCACTTCGGGCTTTCCTCCCACATTAAGCTGACACGCCGCGATATAACTGGAATACTGTTAAAAGCGGTGTTAAAACAAACTCACTCACTCTCCTATGGTAACTGAATCTAGGGATGCCTTATACCTTTAAGTTTTATCTTAGGGTTATGACAAAGACCCCTTGACGTACCTACTTAAGTTAAGATACTGCACCTGCTTGATCATTGTGGATCTATCTCTGTGCAGTGATAGGAGAATGGAGATTGAAACACTTATTTCTTCAGTGTGTGCATACTATGCCCTATTTCTTTGTACAAAGGGCACATTTTTCTTTTGTCATGGTTTGTTAATCAGCTGACCCTAAACTTTGAGAAATTTAATAAAACAAAAAACATTGTGTTTATTCCCAGTTTTCATCATCATCGATGTAAGAGGTTGCCAAGCAATTACCGTAAATGTTTTTGCCCTCACCCTTAACTGAGAAGTATTTCAATGCATTTTAATTTTTTAAACTTTCCACACTGAGGTTATTTTTTACCCCAAGACCCCGTTTATTCGTTAACCAAGATGAAATAATAAAGGCTTGAGCTTGAGTCTTACATTCCAGGTCCTGAGTGTGTGCATGTGTTATATACTATTTCTAATGTGGGCATTTGCAAACCTTTTCTCACCAGTCAATTTTAAATCCTGTATATTTGTCACATGTATTACTGGTCTTACAACTACCTATATGTATGATTCATTTGTCATCAATATATCTGTTTTGGTTTTTTTCTCTGAAAACAGAGAAATGGTGTATGTCAATGTTTTCAGACGAAGACATGTATTTGTGTTGTGCCTGAAAGGTTATAAACAGATAACACGATCAATAAAAGTCATATTTTTAAACTTATCCTATCTCATACTGCATTTCTTCCTTCTTTCGAATCTTATGTGGAAATGTGCTTGAACAAAGTTTCCAGCCAGGAACATTTGCGGATTTCGGTGATCGTCTTCAAACTGTACATAGAACACACTCATGCTGATCCTGACATCCTCGTGCCACATCTAGAGTTTATACAACAGCTTCTACATCAGCTAGGTTGGTTGTCAAAGTTCCAAAGTCCCAAGACGATTTCCACTCAACGACTCTATTTGACACCAGACTGAGCATGACGTAGTTCTTCTGGACAGGTGTCGAAGATACAATGTTTCGTACTGTTGGCACTCAATCAGCACCTTCTTCTACACTCTACACCAATGGAAACAGCTGCCAGGTCTTCTGACGTCGACACAAGCATTCGCTCAGAGAGTTCAACTTTAGTGGCTGAAGGTTGATTCCGGCCGCCCACTTGGGATCTTAACGTCATCCCCCGCCTTGTGTCCTCTGCAGAGTATGAACCACTTGCTGGGAGGACTTTGAGCTGACCACACTCAAGACTGTCTTTCTCACTGCTGCTATAGTGAGTTACATGCACGCACTTGATGTTAACAGGGTCTAGGTTTACAGAATACAGAATAGGGTCTTCCCGGGCCTGGGACTTCATCGCGAGATGCAGCTGGCTCACTTGTTTACCATGTTGTTGTTGGCGTCCATCCTGAGCCCAGTTGATCTTGAGATATCTCCATATGCCCGGTTACAGCGCTCCGTACCTACCTTGAGACTCTGTGGCCACTTCATCCCACATTTGGGGCGGTTGGGGAGCCTAGTGGTTAAAGCGTTCGCTCGTCACGCCAAAGACCCGGGTTCAAATCCTGACATGGGTACAATGAGTGAAGCCCATTTCTGGTGTTCCCCGCCGTGATATTGCTGGAATATTGCTAAAGTAGGTGTAAAACCAAACTCACTCATCCCACATTTCTACTGCGGCCACCACGAAAGTCTCCCGCACCTCTTCGACCATCCTGCGAGCCTACACCTTCGCTGGGTTGCCTGCCCCTGTGACGTCCAATCCACATTGACTAGAGCCAACACCTCGACCATGGCCTTACGCAGCAGTTGCACCCTGTCTGCCATCATTGAGGGTTTTTGTCATTACATTAAATTTTATATAATGTAATTATAATTGTATATACTTATCCTATCTCACATGCTTTATGCCCACCCAACCCCTGCATCACAGCTTTTCTAGCCTGTCAGCTCTAAGAAAGAGTGAGTGAGTGAGTTTGTTTTTGGGCGCTTTTAGCAATATTCCAGCAATATCACGGTGGGGGACAGCAGAAATGGGCTTCACACATTGTACCCATGTCGGGAATCGAACCCGGGTCTTCGGCGAGACGAGTGAACGCTTTAACCACTAGGCTACCCGACAGCCCTCTAGGAAAGAGAAAGATGTGGCAGGGGTGGTCATATCGTGTAAGGTCACAACACCCCGGATTACAGTGTGATACCCATTTGTTGGAGTGGTGACCATGTTGATGCTGGGATGTGTTTTTAGAAGCTGGGAACTTTGTTCAAGCACGTTCCACATAAGGATCGAAAGAAGAAGGATGAAATGCATAGTGTGAGGTAGGATAAGTGTATAAATATACAATTTCTTGTAAAATTTACAATATTTTTACAAGGATAAATATATAGTCTTCAGTAAGTGTTAGATGGTATACTTACATCCCCTGTAATGTAACCAATCTTTGCACACGCATTATTCAAGAGTTTCTATAATCTTAAATGTATTTCATTTCATCCTGTCCTACATTTCATAAAAAATCCTAAAACGACTGAAAACACCGTGTTCTATTAAACATATACTTATTAAAATCCCCATACTTAAAAACAAAAAATGAATAACCTCAAAATCAAATTTGGTGGTGTGTCTACCAAACATTTTTAACTAAGAACTACCCTAGAACTCGCTTTCACATGCTTATTTGAGGTGTGCCGGGAGCTGTGAATATAACTTGTATAATCCTCCTTGTTGCGAAAGGATGACCAGAATTCAGTCTGGTTCACCACAGCGAGTGAAGTGGATTGCTGTTTCAACATCCATCTGTAGTGCAGAGGATGGTGGGGGTAGCCCTGGTTCCATCCCCCAAATACATTGTGTGGAGAGTTTTCTCATCTCACCCACATATTGCTGGAACATTGCTTAAAGGAGCAGCATCGGGTACTGGTGACACCAACATACAATCCAGTACTAGTGACACCAGTATACTATCCGGTATTGATGACAGCAGCATACGTTCGGGTATTGATGACAGTAGAATACCACCCAGTACTAGTGACAACAGCATACCACCCTGTACTGGTGACATCAGCATACCATCCAGTACTAGTGACACCAGCATACCACCCGCTAATGGTGACACCAACATACGTTCGAGTATTGATGACAGTAGAATACCACCCAGTACTAGTGACAGCAGCATACCATCGGGTGTTGGTGAGACTAGCATACCACCCGCTATTGGTGACACCAACATACAATCAGCTACTGGTGACACTAACATACAATCCGGTACTGGTGACACCAGCATACGTTCGAGTATTGATGACAGTAGAATACCACCCAGTACTAGTGACAGCAGCATACCATCGGGTGTTGGTGAGACCAGAATACCACCCGCTACTGGGGACACCAGCATATCATCCGGTCCTGGTGACAGCATACCAACATTCAATCCAGGAATGTTTACACTTTAATCATGTTTTATTCTATAGTGTTTGCCATCAAGACTATGTTAAAGCGTTATGTGTTTGTATCTGGATATCCATCCACCCTTTCGTATCCCACCTTTGTGTTTACGTCACTTTGGCATGTACCTGGTTCGTAGGATTTACAGGTGTATCCTCTGACTATTTTATTGCAATAAACCTGCTACAATCAGTGCATATCTTGGATGTCTATTGAATCTACTGCTGTTGGCACCTCCAGGCCGGTGTGTCCTCACTACCACCTGCTTGTCAATGTTTGGCACTGATCAATATGCGTCAGTCGTCCTCAAGACCAGCAGATACTACTGTTTCAAATGCGTGAACAGGATTGGACGCCCTCTCTAAAACATATTTTCAACGAAAGATCCTCTCCAAAACACATCCACAAACAATATACGAAATTGCAACAATACTTAGGGAAGTAAATGGCGGCAAAGCATAGAATAATAATAGTTAACACTATTAGCTTTATAAAATCTTTTTATTCTTGATATATGTCTATGTACAATTATGAATACAGCTTTCTTCTCTTTCATTGGGGGCGGTCGGGTAGCCAGGTGGTTAAAGCGTTCGCTCGTCACGCCGAAGACCCGGGTTCGATTCCCGACATGGGTACAATGTGTGAAGCCCATTTCTGGTGTCCCCCGCCGTGATATTGCTGGAATATTGCCAAAAGCGGCGTAAAACCAAACTCACTCTCTCACTCACTCTTTTATTGTTAACAGTGCATTTGTTTTTGTCATAATTTAATAAGGTTATACGAAGGGTCGCTGAAAGTCTCACTTGGATGGTTTGTTAATTATTTTTTACAAAATAATCTCCGAGGTCCATGTACTTCTGCCAACGATGCTGGAGTGTCCGGACCCCAATGGTGTAGAAGGCTTCCTCCGTTTGGATGCGTGCCAGACAGTTCTTTCTTAAATTTTGTAAGAAGGTGGAATCTGATGGTGTCAAAACTAGTGAACATGGATGATGTTCAATGAGTTCAAAGTCACAGTCATACATTGCAGCCATGGCGACAACAGATTTGTGTACAGGTGCGTTGTCCTGGTGGCATTTAGCCTTGATATTCTCACGAAGATGCTTAAGCAGATTAGCATAATATTGGCCATTAATTGTCGGACCTTTCGGGAGGTAGTCCACTAGTAGGGTTTGGAATCACAGAAAAAAACACCGAAGTTTGCCTTATTCGACGGAGGAGACGTTAGATGTTTCCACTGCTTTGACTATTGTTTAGTCTCTGGCTGATAGTGGTGAACCAACCCCATCCCCACCCCCATAATTACAAATCGCTCAAGAGAATCAGCTGGGTTTGCTTCAAAAGGACGTAAACTCGCACAAGTGATGATGAACCTGAACTGTTCTGAACAAGAGTCTGAAGTCTGAAAAATGTTCTCAACTCACTCATAAGAGAATAAGAGATCCGGGGTAGAATAGATCTTCAGTAACCCATGCGTGCCGTAAAAGGCGACTATGCTTGCCTTCAGAGGCGACTAACGGGTCGGGTGGTCAGGCTCCCTAACCTGGTTGATGCATTTCATCGTATCCCAAATGCGTGGATCGATGCTCATGATGTCAGTCATTGGATTGTCTGGCGTTAAACAACAAACAAACAAACAAACACTCATAAGAGATGTCTCCGGGATGGTCAATGTGACGTGTCGTCGGTCATCCATAGTCATGTCATTTATTTTTTTCCATATAAGTTTCCATAGTGGTGGGAGTTTAAAGTCTTCCTGATCCTGGATCATCGTCAAGGCTATCTCTTCACCGCCCAGCCCTTAAACAGGGGCAAAGGAAGGAGCGTCATCCCCAAAGTTGACACCATGTTCGCCCTTTCAGTTGAATATACTTGACGACAGTACAGTAGCCAATGTGGTCCATTTCCATCAACAGACTAAAAGTTGTCCTGTAGAAATATGCTGCCGTATAGTTGGTTCAAATGTAGCATGTAAGCATGGAATGTATTGCACTGAATGCATGAAAACTGATAAGGGTGCACCATTCATCCTTCGTAGTTTTTACCTGCCTGGCGCTCGGCATTAAGTGGCTATAACAGGACTGGTAGGCTCGGAGCCATTATACTGTGTCTGAGTGGGGTATTCATGTTAAACTTAGACTTGGTATCTCAGTGGGCTAGTACCATAAAGTCGGCATTAGTTCAGACTAGTACAAGCGGCCACACACACACACACGTGCATGCACGTCGCTATATAAGTGCAATAATCTTGAACGCAACGTTAAACCCTATTTCACCTCAACTCATCTTCGGAGCAGGACCACTGTCCATCTCGGGAGGATAGGGAGGCTGCAGGCTAGTTTTTTTTAGAGAGTGAGCAAACTGCCATAACGCTTCATCAGTAACTTGACAGATAACTACGACTGTTTTTGTTTTATCGGCTCTTATCGATAGAAATACACGACCTCTGACATTGTAAACTGGCATTCATTCTTTATCAGGGTCAGCTGGGCGTCTCGCTGATCTGTTAAAAATCCACCAACCGGGCCCGTAAGTACCGTTATAAAGATTGATCCGAATATGTAGATGAACATCATTGTTTGTTTGTTTACACAGAGGTATCGATTAAACGTTATTGTTCATATTGTCTGTAATTGCTGGCTCTGTAATTTGTATTATTTTACTCGTAGATTGTTATGACATGCGACCTTTAGAACGGCGTTTCAAACGTGCAACTGTCCAAATGGGCCAATTTCGTATTCTATCACAAATTCGGAAAACTACAAATGACAACAAATCAGATCTAATCTCGATTATCTAGTCCATTTATTTTCATTTAATTTGGACAAATCAGCAAGACCCTTTCGTTTCGGAAGTGATCCCACCATTTCAGTTGATCTGTCGAGTTTCTGTCGGCCTCGAGTCGTGACATTCAACTTCTTTATTTCAATGACTGCGACATTTCGATGAAGATGCTATCACCGTTATCAAGCAAGTGATGATAAACATCAATTATCCACATGTATACAACCTCCCTACTTCACATATCTGTGAGTCACTTGCCTGATAAGGGTGTGAGTATCTACACCGAGATGTCGCGGTCATTGTGATGAAGAGGCTATGCATAACAAAATATTCAAAGAAATAAAGCATGACAGCTTGACCAAAGCTAAATAAAGTAATCTCTGTTACAATTAACGACGGAAGTATACTTTGTTATCTTATAAAATTCAGTGAGCTCCTTCTGTATGAGTGAGTGAGTGAGTTTGGTTTTACGCCACTTATAGCAATATTCCAGCAATATCACGGCTTCACACATCGTACCCATGTCGGGAATCGAACCCGGGTCTTCTGCGTGACGAGCGAACGCTTTAACCACTAGGCTACCCGACTGCATCCCCCCCCCTCTGTATGAATAGGAATGTTGGTGGATATTTCTTATCTCTAAAGTTGAAAATGATTCGTTTTGACAAATAATTATAAGGTTTAAAGGATTGTTATTTTCTATAAATAACCAAAAATAACTTTTTCTTTGTGAATTGTTACCGGGGTTTGCATTTTGTGCGATATCCAAGTTTCCATGTCTCGCCAGATTGTTCCTGTTCATGTTATTTTCGGGTGACTAATAACTGTGTGTTCTCCACCTGGATCGATGCATGCTACAGCACGGCGTCTTACTTATGTTGTCAGCCGCCCGGCCACGTCCTACAGTATTCTCCACCATTCCTCCTTGGTCTGTGATAAAATATAGGAGTTTACGACTGTCGTAAATCTATGTTAAAGTATTGCTGTAGAGATGCGACCTCTGTGTCAAACAAAGCCATAGGAAGCTCATCTATACTCTTCTCATAACGGTGTCTGAAGTAGAGCGGACGAGCTAATTCCGCCATTCCTCCTTGATCAATGATAAAATATAGGGGTTTACGACTGTCGTAAATCTCAGTTAAAGTATTGTTGCAGAGATGCGACCTCTGTGTCAAACAGGAAGCTTATCTATACTCTACCCATAACGGTGTCTGTAGCAGTGCGGACGAGGTAATTGAAACACGCGTGAGATGTTATTACATTTTTTAAAATGTACATTTGAACATTATTTAGGGACTGGTATTTTAGTTAAGGTGTGTGTGTGTGTGTGTGTGTGTGTGTGTGTGTGTGTGTGTGTGGTCCGGTGAGATTGTGTATGTGTGAGGATTGGGGTGGGGCGGGTTTTGTTGTTATGAAAAAAATCACCAAAGTATACATCTAAAGTCCATGCGGGACTTTGTGTTTTCTCTACTTGCTTCATCCTCGATTATCCAGTGTATTTTATCATCATTCTGTTTTGAGGAGTACCCAGGACCCATTCGCCACTATGCTTAGAAAGGAAGTGACGTCACCAACTGCGTCGATCCTATATCTAGCTCAGTACAGCGTTTCTTTCGCTCGTGAGTTTTATATTTTGATTGGAGTCCTGACATTCGAATCGGGCTCACCATGAAGCTATGGTTGCGAATAGGGCCATAGTATACAATGAATAATTTAGGATACGCTTCATTGTCATTCTTCGTAAACATTTGGTAAGGGAGCGGACATTTATAACAGTGGTGGATGGGTCAGTGTTTTTTTATGCACTAATGTACTGAAAATAATGACCCTCCTCTAATGCTTGTCATATTTTCTCATGCAAAAGCAGTTTACATTTTATTATCAAATGCCAATTTTCTCATGACCCTCCCCAAATATGTATATTAATTTTTATAACCCTCCCATAATATTATACTGTCAGTTTATTGTTGACCCTCCCCGATTACCTCTTACACCTACAGTGCCGTAGCCAGCCAGGGGGGCAGGGGGAAGAGAGGGGTGGGTGTGTGTGTGTGTGTGTGTGTGTGTGTGGGTGTGTGTGTGTGTGTGGGGGGGGGGGGGGGGGGGGGGAGGGGAGTTAACTACGGCCTTGACCTACCTTACTTTTGGAATGACCGGAGCATGAAACACACACATATATTGCTGAGCCTTAGACGACATATACCACCTTATTGGACAGTCTGAGATAGAAGACACACAAAAAACATAAAAATCTTAAAAATATTTGATAAATATTTACTCATACCGTTTGGCTTTGCTTCTAGGTTCGCTCACATTACGAATTATCAACTAAAATAACATTCCAATCTGCGCACAATGGCAGGAAACCGGGCTCCGTCTTGTCATCTGTGGTTCGATGACCGGGAGAAAGGCGACATCCTGATGCACGACGTGCATGTGCCTGGTCATGGGGTCACTCGGTGCACATATTACTGCTGCATGCAGTGGAATGGGGGTCGCAATGGTTTGGGTTATTGTGGTATTCAAGAACACCCGAATGGACAGTGCTACATCTTCTCAATCTGGGATCCTACAACAACCAACGAGGCCATAGAACCGGTTTACAGACATCCAGGAACCAAGACGGAAAAGTTTGGCGGAGAAGGAACCGGTCTGAAGTCGATGAATTTCAGCATCGGATGGAAGCCAGACCAGTGGTACACATTGGTTGCTAGGAGATGGGACTACAAAGAACACACCTACTTCGGGTTTTGGGCTCGGGACCAGATTGCCAACACGTGGTTCCATCTCGTTTCCATGGATTTCCCTGTGTCGGAAATATACTTTGAGACACCCACCGTGTGCTTCATCGAAGACTGGATTGGCAATGGGGACAAATACAGACGCGTCAACTTCAAGAATGGCTACAAGAGAACGACCGATGGTGCCTGGCTGCCCTTCCAGAAGGCGACGTTCAATGTGCTCCAAGAAGATGCTTGTAGGTTATACAACCACAATTATGACGGGGGGATAGACTGTAATGACTTCTTCATGCAGACTGGCAAGGGGACCACACCTTCTCCTATTTTGGCCACCGACCGGAAGTTCTCATGTCAATCCGCTGCAAGGTCAGAACCATCGAATGACCCCATTTACTTCACAATAGAGGAAGTGACGTCAAAAGAGGTCACGTGGTCCGTCCCAGAATCCTCGACACCCCAGTTCTCCTACAGGGTTATCGTTGATGGTGTAGATGTAGCTCGTGAAGTTGATCCAGGCAAAAGAAGCTGCATCATTAACGCAACTTGCAGGTCAGAGGTGAAGGTCGTTTTAGAGGACATCATTGGGAGAAGGCGATCGTCGACTGTGCGGGTTGAGTGACATTAGCCATGTGCGAAAAAAACACACATATCACACCTATTACTCCAGTGCAATTCTCAAGAAGTGTCCCTATCGAGAAGGATCTTAGTTGTAACAAAACTGTCTGAGGGTCAATAAACATAAACCCCAGAGTTCCTCACACATTGCCGAGCTAGGCACAATACAGTCTCATATAACCATAAGATCCGAGAAGATCCGGGGTAGAATAGGTCTTCAGCAACCCATGCTTGCCATAAAGGCGACTATGCTTGTCGTAAGAGGCGACTAACGGGATCGGGTCGTCAGGTGTGCTGACTTGGTTGATGCATGTCATCGATCCCAATTGCGTGGATCAATGCTCATGATATTAATCACTGGTTTGTCTGGTCCCGACCCGATTATTTACAGGGTCTGTTAGCTCAATAGCACAGTCCTCACTGACGTATTGTACTAATCAGGAATAACGGATACTCCTCATCGGCGATGTAACGAAAGGTTAATCCTCTTCAATAGTGAGATGAGGTGAACTGGGGTTTAACGTCAACATTATTTAACTGATCAAGCCGCATCGAACAAAACTGAAAGTACACATTCAATTGTCACTATTTTTTAAAGAGGTGAGGTGAGGAGAGAAGAGGCTGGTTGGTGTTTAACGTCGCGTTTATGATTATTTCACTTGCATACCGACGTGCATGTACGCGTGTGTGCGGTTGTTTTTTAACTCGGTGTTTTGCGTGTGTGATTCAACATTACAAGAGTACAGTAACCATGGTCCAGACACACAGTGTATGAAAATATGGTGTAGAAGTTGATTTAAATTGACATGTGAACACACATATATAACACATAATCACTGCGGCTAACACAATGTATATGCTGCAATCAAATTCACACTTACTTAAACGACAGACACACCAGGAACCAAGAGGCAATAATTATTCTTGTTGCTGGCCACACAGAGACAGACACACATTTCCCCAACACTTTGGTAGGATTGGTTGGTTGGTTTATTGTTTAACGCTTGGTGCAGAATAGTTCATGCAAAACAAGAAACTGTCACACTGTCCTGGTGGGAGATGACACAGACTTGCTCGTCCTCCCTCTTCATCATGTTAAAATGGAAGCACTTGACTTGTCCGGCCACCAGAACTCAAGCCAGCTTCAAGAAGGAATTATGTGCATGAAGCAATCAACGCTGCTGCTTGGCAGTGATGTATGTGTGCATGTGCTCTTTTTACATACAATGCTTGACTGTGAAACCACTCCTCGACTGTTTGGCTTGGGAAAGGGTCTAGCATTGAAGAATAATTCCTTGTTCTGTGATCAGGCTAAAACGTTCAGCCAAACAGAAGAAACAGGGGATGAAAAAAAGGTCATCCCTAAAGCAGGTAAACATGCAATAGTGTCTTATATGGCGGATGTAAGCAGGAAGGACTGGATAGCTTATGATACAAACGGTTTTTGGGGAAGGTGACTAAGATCCTATCACACGTAGAGCCAAAAACACTGCCACCATCCTCTGCAGCCACAAGATACCAAAGACCCCGTGTCTTCTACGAGATAATAGAGTGAAAAGGGTTCAATATGAATCCATTGGAGCGGGGATGGCACATGATAGATGGACGTCCCTTGCCAATACAGACAGATCAGCCTGCAGCACCTTCAGCACTCCAGGACATCATCTGATGTTATTTAAAAAAAGACTGTAACACACGAAGATGCACTTGCTGGAAATATGGTCTCGCTTGCAGTGTGGGGAATACCATGGTACAAGCTGTACCAATAAACAGTTGCCAGACTTCTCAGAGGATGCCAGACCTGTTGAGACTTTCGAGGTACATGAACATAATGAGCTTGCAACGTCAAGCTACAGCATTCACTTTGACAGTTCAATTGTTCATCACGTACTAATGATCATGAAGCACACCATTGTGTAACTGAATGAGCACTTTTTAGATTTATATTAAAATACCCGTGAAGATCCGGGGTAGAATAGGTCACAGCAACCCATGCTTGCCGCAAGCGGCAACTTACAGGATCGGGTGGCCAAGCCAGCTGACTTGGTTGATGCATGCCATCGTATCCCAATTGCGTGGATCGTTACTCATGATGTCAATCACTGGATTATCTGGTTCTGACTCGATTATTTACAGACCGTCGTCATAAAGGTGGAATATTGCTGAATGCGGCTTACCCAAATGTGTCCTTACCCATATCTATGTTTGGATGCGAGCTCTGGTCAGATTTAAATAAAAAGGAATTAATTGCTCTGAACGTGCTCAGAGATTCTCTGTAAAACTTGTTCAAGGCCTACCTAAAACAACGCGAACAGATATCTGTAACGCTCTGATAGGTTACTATCCAATTGAATCTTACATCGATGCTAAAAAGTTGCTGTTTCTGGGACAACTGTGTAATAACCCAACACACTACCTCAGCAGAACATTGTTCACCACACGCTTATTCCTGCTAAGAAATGGATGTTCCAAAATGTCTCGTGGCTTTGTACCAAACATTGTTCAGATTCTACAGAAGTACAACATGTTTGAGCATCTAACAGCATTCATGGACACAGGGCAGTTTTGCAAACCATCACTCTGGAAGAAAAAGGTCAAGAAGCAAATCGAAGAACATCATGACTCGGAGTGGCAACAGCGTCTACAAACAGACCCGGACCTACACCATTTTTCAAAAATACACAACAAAATCAAACAAAGCATGGAAAGTTGCTAAGCATTGGCCCTTACTAAAGGACTCCTGCAAATTTGTTGTGGACATGTGCGCACTCTGGCGGCCAGGAAAAGTACATGGTCACTGCAAACGTTGTGACAAAGGTTATAATGATCTTCTGGTCCATATGATATGCCACTGCAGAGCATCAGAATTCATCAGGGATCGTATGTGGTGTGAAATTGTCAACTGTTGTCCAGTTGAATTGAGTGTTACCTTACACTCTATGTGTGTCGTTGACCTAGTGTGCAGTCTGTTGTCATGCACACCTCCTGTACAAGCGAGTGACGAAGACAATGAACTGTTTGCAAGAACTGTGATCCAGAACATACACAAACGATGTTTGACACTATATCCTGACCCCTAACCTAATCTTGTTATTTCTCTTGTTAATATCTGTATAACCGTAATGAATTGCATGTAACTCTCCTATGGAGGAATAAAGATGATAATAATGCTTGCCGAAAGCGGCCAGACCTGTTGAGACTTTCGAGGACATCATGGACATCCAGGACATCATCTGATGTTATTTCAAAAAAGACTGTAACACACGAAGATGCACTTGCTGGAAATATGGTCTTTCTTGCAGTGTGGGGAATACCATGGTACAAGCTGTACCAATAAACAGTTGCCAGACTTCTCAGAGGATGCCAGACCTGTTGAGACTTTCGAGGTACATGTACATAATGAGCCTGCAACGTCAAGCTACAGCATTCACTTTGACAGTTGTTCCATTGTTCATCACGTACTAATGATCATGAATCACACCATTGTGTAACTGAATGAGCAATTTTTAGATTTATATTAAAATACCCGTGAAGATCCGGGGTAGAATAGCTCACATCAACCCATGCTTGCCGCAAAGGGCGACTTACGGGATCGGGTGGCCAAGCCAGCTGACTTGGTTGATGCATGCCATCGTACCCCAATTGCGTGGATCGTTACTCATGATGTCAATCACTGGATTGTCTGGTTCTGACTCGACAATTTACAGACCGTCGTCATATAGGTGGAATACTGCTGAATGCGGCTTTAAACAAATAAACAAACAATCAAATATTGGTATGTGGTGATTATATTGGATTTCCGCAAATGAACTTCAAGGGAGATGACTCATCCACTACTTGTGAAAAAAATGGTTTGGATTAATTCTGAGAGGACCTCATGTGGACACTGTTTTTCGAACTGGTATTTATATTAATGAAAACAAGTGTTTTATTAGTGTTCATTCCAGTGTTTATTGTCATGGTAATAAGGAGATACAGAAAATAACAATCAATATTGATATATTAATTCGCCAAAACATGTCATTTACGAGATATGTTGTGGTTATATTGATTTATGCAAATGATTGAGTAGTCTACATGCATCCTTGGGTCTGTTTACCCCAATGTAGAAGTTCAAATTACTCAAGTATGTCATCAGAGACCAACAGTGTATTGATATTTCATGTCTATGCAGCAATCTCTTGGTGGCAATCTTGGAATTTTTGGCCGTTAGGGGGTAATGGTGACAGAGTTCATTATCTAAAAGTGCAAACTACACTTCAGTGAGTTTGTGTGCCAAGTAATAATCATGCATATAAGTCCTATTACGCTGAGTTAAAGGTGAGGTGAAGTGAAATGAGGTTTAACGTCGCGTCCAAGATTATTGCACTTATATAGCGACGTGAATGCACGTGTGTTTGTGTGTGTGTGTGTGTGTGTGGCTGCTTGTACTAGTCCGACCAGTCCTTGTTTTAGCCCCTTAATGCCGAGCGCCAGACAGGGTAACAATAAGTATAATCTTTTAACGTCTTTTGATATGACCCGGACAGGGATCGAACCCCGGACCTTCCTCTAGGCACAATACAGTCTCATATAACCATAAGATCCGAGAAGATCCGGGGTAGAATAGGTCTTCAGCAACCCATGCTTGCCATAAAGGCGACTATGCTTGTCGTAAGAGGCGACTAACGGGATCGGGTCGTCAGGTGTGCTGACTTGGTTGATGCATGTCATCGATCCCAATTGCGTGGATCAATGCTCATGATATTAATCACTGGTTTGTCTGGTCCCGACCCGATTATTTACAGGGTCTGTTAGCTCAATAGCACAGTCCTCACTGACGTATTGTACTAATCAGGAATAACGGATACTCCTCATCGGCGATGTAACGAAAGGTTAATCCTCTTCAATAGTGAGATGGGGTGAACTGGGGTTTAACGTCAACATTATTTAACTGATCAAGCCGCATCGAACAAAACTGAAAGTACACATTCAATTGTCACTATTTTTTAAAGAGGTGAGGTGAGGAGAGAAGAGGCTGGGTGGTGTTTAACGTCGCGTTTATGATTATTTCACTTGCATACCGACGTGCATGTACGCGTGTGTGCCGTTGTTTTTTAACTCGGTGTTTTGCGTGTGTGATTCAACATTACAAGAGTACAGTAACCATGGTCCAGACATGGTCCATGGTGTATGAAAATATGGTGTAGAAGTTGATTTAAATTGACATGTGAACACACATATATAACACATAATCACTGTGGCTAACACAATGTATATGCTGCAATCAAATTCACACTTACTTAAACGACAGACACACCAGGAACCAAGAGGCAATAATTATTCTTGTTGCTGGCCACACAGAGACAGACACACATTTCCCCAACACTTTGGTAGGATTGGTTGGTTGGTTTATTGTTTAACGCCGCACTCAGCAATATTCCAGCTATATGACGGCGGTCTGTAAATAATCCAGTCTGGATGTCGCTTGATAAAGGTGTTAGGATCTACACCGAAACGTCGCACTAATTGTAATAAAAAAGTTGTTCATCCATAGAACTCGTCTTACTTCATCACACCAACTTCTAAATGCCACTGAAAGAAGATCACTTGTACCTTTAACTACTCAGCCCTTCCGTCTTACATCCGCCATATAAAGACCCAAGATAATGTTCGCCCGTTTTGCATGTACAGAACTACACCCGAGTCTATCCAGATTGTCACCCAGATGGGCAATAAAGATTGTTTTTGCGTTGTTCAAGAATGCTTCTTCGATCGTATGACCATTTCCTCCGTGAAATAAACTGTCACACCAGTATAGTACAAGATCTACCAGCACTGTTCATGTATGAACTTTGAAGTCACCCACCATCATTGTCTGAATCCTCCTCCCTTGCACTGCAGGCCAGTAAGGTAACCCTTGATGATGTTATCTGGGACACCATTCAAGTGAAAGAACGAGTACCTTCAAATGTCCAGAACTTTCGTTGTGGTAGTGCTTTACTTCACCGGCTACTCTGACCATGTTACGCATGTTAACTATATACCATCTATATGTTGTACATACATATGCTGCTGCTAACATTGTCTTTAATGGCCACAATGATGATCTATCAACGAAAGATGCAACACAGGGGCCTGTTCTGGCAAGACAGATTATTTCACGGGGGAAATGGTTATTCAATCGTAGAAGGAAGAACTCTAGAACAAAGCAAAACACAAACGGCGCTTTATTGCCTGCCTGGGTGACAGACCAGGGAGAGCTTGGTGCAGAATAGTTCATGCAAAACAAGAAACTGTCACACTGTCCTGGTGGGAGATGACACAGACTTGCTCGTCCTCCCTCTTCATCATGTTAAAATGGAAGCACTTGACTTGTCCGGCCACCAGAACTCAAGCCAGCTTCAAGAAGGAATTATGTGCATGAAGCAATCAACGCTGCTGCTTGGCAGTGATGTATGTGTGCATGTGCTCTTTTTACATACAATGCGTGGCTGTGAAACCACTCCTCGACTGTTTGGCTTGGGAAAGGGTCTAGCATTGAAGAATAATTCCTTGTTCTGTGATCAGGCTAAAACGTTCAGCCAAACAGAAGAAACAGGAGATGAAAAAAAGGTCATCCCGGAAGCAGGTAAACATGCAATAGTGTCTTATATGGCGGATGTAAGAAGGAAGGACTGGATAGCTTATGATACAAACGATTTTTGGGGAAGGTGACGAAGATCCTATCACACGTAGAGCCAAAAACACTGCCACCATCCTCTGCAGCCACAAGATACCAAAGACCCCGTGTCTTCTACGAGATAATAGAGTGAAAAGGGTTCAATATGAATCCATTGGAGCGGGGATGGCACATGATAGATGGACGTCCCTTGCCAATACAGACAGATCAGCCTGCAGCACCTTCAGCACTCCAGGACATCATCTGATGTTATTTCAAAAAAGACTGTAACACACGAAGATTCACTTGCTGGAAATATGGTCTCGCTTGCAGTGTGGGGAATACCATGGTACAAGCTGTACCAATAAACAGTTGCCAGACTTCTCAGAGGATGCCAGACCTGTTGAGACTTTCGAGGTACATGAACATAATGAGCCTGCAACGTCAAGCTACAGCATTCACTTTGACAGTTCAATTGTTCATCACGTACTAATGATCATGAATCACACCATTGTGTAACTGAATGAGCACTTTTTAGATTTATATTAAAATACCCGTGAAGATCCGGGGTAGAATAGGTCACAGCAACCCATGCTTGCCGCAAGCGGCAACTTACAGGATCGGGTGGCCAAGCCAGCTGACTTGGTTGATGCATGCCATCGTATCCCAATTGCGTGGATCGTTACTCATGATGTCAATCACTGGATTATCTGGTTCTGACTCGATTATTTACA
The DNA here is from genome assembly GCF_023055435.1 of Haliotis rufescens. Lineage (NCBI taxonomy): Eukaryota > Metazoa > Mollusca > Gastropoda > Lepetellida > Haliotidae > Haliotis > Haliotis rufescens. The sequence continues at coordinate 24,459,975 of NW_025963835.1, read as the reverse complement.
GACCGTCGTCATATAGGTGGAATATTGCTGAATGCGGCTTACCCAAATGTGTCCTTACCCATATCTATGTTTGGATGCGAGCTCTGGTCAGATTTAAATAAAAAGGAATTAATTGCTCTAGAACGTGCTCAGAGATTCTCTGTAAAACTTGTTCAAGGCCTACCTAAAACAACGCGAACAGATATCTGTAACGCTCTGATAGGTTACTATCCAATTGAATCTTACATCGATGCTAAAAAGTTGCTGTTTCTGGGACAACTGTGTAATAACCCAACACACTACCTCAGCAGAACATTGTTCACCACACGCTTATTCCTGCTAAGAAATGGATGTTCCAAAATGTCTCGTGGCTTTGTACCAAACATTGTTCAGATTCTACAGAAGTACAACATGTTTGAGCATCTAACAGCATTCATGGACACAGGGCAGTTTTGCAAACCATCACTCTGGAAGAAAAAGGTCAAGAAGCAAATCGAAGAACATCTTGACTCGGAGTGGCAACAGCGTCTACAAACAGACCCGGACCTACACCATTTTTTCAAAAATACACAACAAAATCAAACAAAGCATGGAAAGTTGCTAAGCATTGGCCCTTACTAAACGACTCCTGCAAATTTGTTGTGGACATGTGCGCACTCTGGCGTCCAGGCAAAGTACATGGTCACTGCAAACGTTGTGACAAAGGTTATAATGATCTTCTGGTCCATATGATATGCCACTGCAGAGCATCAGAATTCATCAGGGATCGTATGTGGTGTGAAATTGTCAACTGTTGTCCAGTTGAATTGAGTGTTACCTTACACTCTATGTGTGTCGTTGACCTAGTGTGCAGTCTGTTGTCATGCACACCTCCTGTACAAGCGAGTGAAGAAGACAATGAACTGTTTGCAAGAACTGTGATCCAGAACATACACAAACTGTGTTTGACACTATATCCTGACCCTTAACCTAATCTTCTTATTTCTCTTGTTAATATCTGTATAACCGTAATGAACTGCATGTAACTCTCCTATGGAGGAATAAAGATGATAATCTGGTTCTGACTCGATTATTTACAGACCGTCGTCATATAGGTGGAATATTGCTGAATGCGGCTTTAAACAAATAAACAAACAATCAAATATTGGTATGTGGTGATTATATTGGATTTCCGCAAATGAACTTCAAGGGAGATGATTCATCCACTACTTGTGAAAAAAATGGTTTGGATTAATTCTGAGAGGACCTCATGTGGACATTGTTTTTCCAACTGGTATTTATATTAATGAAAACAAGTGTTTTATTAGTGTTCATTCCAGTGTTTATTGTCATGGTAATAAGGAGATACAGAAAATAACAATCAATATTGATATATTAATTCGCCAAAACATGTCATTTACGAGATATGTTGTGGTTATATTGATTTATGCAAATGATTGAGTATTCTACATGCATCCTTGGGTCTGTTTACCCAAATGTAGAAGTTCAAGTTACTCAAGTATGTCATCAGAGACCAACAGTGTATTGATATTTCATGTCTATGCAGCAATCTCTGGGGGGCAATCTTGGAATTTTTGGCCGTTAGGGGGTAATGGTGACAGAGTTCATTATCTAAAAGTGCAAACTACACTTCAGTGAGTTTGTGTGCCAAGTAATATTCTTGCATATAAGTCCTATTACGCTGAGTTAAAGGTGAGGTGAAGTGAAATGGGGTTTAACGTCGCGTCCAAGATTAATTGTTGACCCATCCGAATGTTATTGTGACGAAAGATATGAATGACGTCTCACTACAAACAACGTCATAGCCGAAGATTGACGTCATTCGACAATTCTGACACTCGTTTCGTAAAATCAGTATGTTTGTTGGTTTGTTTGTTGTTTAACGCCGCACTCAGCAATATTCCAGCTATATGACGGCGGTCCGTAAATGATCGAGCCTGAAACAGTCAATCCAGTGATTGACATCATGAGCATCGATCCACTCAATTGGGATCGATGAAATGCATCAACCAAGTCAGCGAGCCTGACCACCCGATCTCGTTAGTCGCCTCTTACGACAAGCATAATCGCCTTTTACGGCACGCAAGGGTTGCTGAAAGTCAGTATGACACACACACGAGTGGAATAATCTCTATATATGGTCTTTGACCTGTTTATCTTCGACAGAAAGACAGAACACGGGGTCCTCGAGATCTGCAGAAGCGACCCTAATTCTGACTCACTTACTCACTTTTTCCTTCAAACAATGCAGTATGTCCTTTTATAACAATTTTTATATCTGCCCCAATGATAAAATACAGTTTATGAATGTTTTATCTGCTATGGACAACATATTGACGTACAACACCAGAAGTGCAATCTCAGACGTTGTAACGTGTGATGTTAGCAATTATTAGTGGTGTCCCATGTAAGTAGCGATGCCAGAGTTACCCCCCTTATACTGTCCGCGTTTGCTGACGAGTCATTAGCTACAAACACGGAAGCCGCAAACGTGATACGTGGACGGTAAGGTTTTACTTTGATTATGCGTGTACTTCACGTGTAACTCGACTCCCCGGCACGCAAGACGAAGAAATAACCTCCAATTTTAAATTTCTCTTAACAAACTGTCAGGGACATCCGCTATAACGTATCATCGCGAGTGTCAGAGATTTTACATGAGCTTCCTACAGTTGAACAGTGGTAAATTCTCGATGTACATATTTACACAGTTACTCGAAGATAGCGTAAAAAGTAGGGCTTGGACGGGTAACTCGTGTACCCGGGTCGGGTGGGTACTGATCCATGAGTAGGACCTGGGTACCCATAGGACTACCCGGACTCGTGTTTAGTTACGTGATTATATTGTTTAATGGCAAAAATTATCTAGAACCCTATGGTTACACTATAAGTGATAAATGTTCACATTTCTTTCTGACTTTACACACATTCCTTCTGACTTTATATGTTTGCATAATGATAAGACATCAGTCAACTTCAGTGTATGCATGACCAGATCGGTTTATACGTGTATCTAAATTATTTGGACAGGAGTACGGTCAAACGTTTCTCAATCGGACATTTTGTACCTTTCTCTTGATACCTACAGCGGGTACCCGGGTAGGGTCGGGTAGTATCGGGGTCGGTACCCGGGTAGTAAATTTGGACTCGTCCCAGCCCTAGTAAAAAGCATAATATATTCGTATCGAAAACATATCACACCCCTCTATACATATAGACTATATGTATAGAGGGGTGTGATTTTTTTACGTATATGTTATGCTCTTCACGCTATCATCGAGTTCTTGTGCATACATAGGACTTTTCTATGAGGCAAAATAAGACGTACAAGGTAAGGCAAGACACTGGCGTATACGTGTGTGATGACGTGGATAGCCCATCCCAGTATTGTTAATGTTGTTTGCATGCAGATATCGATCATTGTCACGTTTGATTACACAGCCTGAGCAAGGCTTTACACCTGAATAAACATTTCATGATATCTCTATTCTCATCAAACTGTTTATGTATATGTGTTTTGGGGCCGTTATAAAATATTCTAACGGTTTTCCATGTGACAACTTGATTTTCTACGGTGTGTGGTTTTACGAAATACATTTCCGTGTGAAATTCCATGTGAAAATTGGGCAACAGCGGTACCTGATATTCAACTGATAGAAATGTCAGTGAAATGAGGTGAAATGTTATTGTACTTGTACGGCTACATGCATGCATGCGTGCGTGCGTGCGTGCGTGCGTGCGTGTGTGTGTGTGTTGTTTTTTTACAGAGCTAGCCCACTGAGATACAATGTCGCAGTTAAACATGATTACCCCACTCAGACACAGTATACTGAAAGCACGTCATTGCTTGTTTTATCCCTTGAATGCCGATCGCTAGGAAGGTAACAACAATCACCATCTTTTAACCTTCTATGGGATGACGCGACCACGGACCTTCCACTCTCCGGGCTGACGCTCGGAGGCTCGGAGGCGGTGTTTTGTTGATTCACATTTATAGGGTAGCTAGTAACAAGTGGGTTCGTACTGAGTAAGTTTGGTAAATAACGGAAGTGAGCTTTTAACAGTATAATAGTTGTATCACCGTTTGTCATGCTTATTGTTACAAAAAACAGCAAAAGGGACGCAAGTCATCGAGCTTTACCTCTTTGGAGACATTAACGAGCACAGGTCATAATCGCGATGGTATCACGACCAACGAATCCTTGCAGAACTCTAAAGAAGCCACACTTTGAAATATGAATAACGAAACCGGGCCCAAACTGGCAATATGACGACCTAAACTGGTTACATGACACTAACTGGTTACATGACGACCTAAACTGGTTACATGACGACCGAAACGGGTTACATGAAGACCGAAACTGGTTACATGACGACACTTCCTGGTTACTTGACGACCTAAACTGGTTACATGACGACCGAAACTGGTTACATAACGACCGAAACTGGTTACATGACGACCAACATTGGTTACATGACGATCGACCGAAACTGGTTACAGGATGACTGAAACTGGTTATATGACGACCGAAACTGGTTACATGACGACCGAAACTGATTACATAACGACCGAAACTGGTTACATGACGACCAAAATTGGTTACATGATGACCGAAACTGGTTACATGACGACCGAAACTGGTTACAGGATGACTGAAACTGGTTATATGACGACCGAAACTGGTTACATGACGATCGATGAAACTTGTTACATGACGAACCAAAGTGGTTACATGACGATTCAAACTGGTTAAATGACGACCGAAACTGGTTACATGACGACCATTCTGATATTAAGACGATCCAAACTGATACGTAACATAACGACCTAAATTGGTAACATAACGACTGAAACTAATGACATAACTACCCAATATGGTAACATGACGTCCAACTGAGTCCTCGTGTTATCGGTTTGTTTTGTCATGTTGTCATGCTACCCGTTTGACATGACAAAACACACAGATAATCCGACAACAGCACGAAGACACTTCGCTCTCAATGTCCAAATTATTCCTCAGTCATTTAATTTATGTTGTTGCAGTAGATAGTTTGTTGTTTCTTGTTGTTTAACATGAAGATCTTGTCCAGCGCTTTCATGACGCAAATTTTACTCCAAATTCTTCGTTATTCCTATTGATTATATAATCCCCTAATTATGTAAGATTTATGACCACAAAAAACACGTTCTGAACCCATGAAAAGATAACACAAACGCCATATATCAGCCATTCTATTGCCCAGAGAATGATCAAAGGCAGAAGGTCATAAATTACTGCAAGATGTGTCGTCGCAGAATCTTGCTATTTGTCTGAGACACAAGTTACAAGTTCACAGTTGTTTTGTGATGTGTTTGTGTCCACAGTGAAGATATAACATCCGTTGACGTTGTCCTTTAATGAAGGTAGTAACTTACGATCAGTAATATCGCCTGGTAGTAACGTGGGAGGGAATAAATGTTCGATCGTAGGATGTTCCAGGACACGAGCGACCCAGTCGGGAGTGCTGGACCCGACCATCGTGATTACGTGAGTGAGTAGGTTGAAATTTAACGTCGCATCGGCATTATTTCAGCAATATAGCGACCATCAGGATTACGATATTAAGATTCGTCCCAATTAAGATCCTAGGTTTGTCCGAATCACCATGTCTCGGGAATTTCCCTACTACTACTACTACTACTACTACTACTACTACTACTATTACTACTACTACTACTACTACTACTACTACTACTACTACTACTACTACTGACCAGTGAAGATCCCGTGATGATATCCGGGGTAGAATAGGTCTTCAGCAGCCCATACTTGTCGTAAGAGGCGACTAACGGGATCTGCTGGTCAGGCTCGCTGACTCGGTTGATGCATGTCACCGTTTCTCAATTGCGTGGATTGATGCTCAATCACTTGATTATGTACGGACCGCCGTCATATAGGTGGAATATTGCTGAGTGCGGCGTTAAACAACAAACAAACAAACTACTACTACTGCTACTACTACGACTTTTTTGTTGTTGTTTAACGCCGCTCTCAGCAATATTCCAGCTATAAGGCGGCGGTCTGTAAAAAGTCTTGTCTTGACCAGACAATCCAGTGATTGATCTTGTGAGCAAAGATCCACGCCGTCGGGTATGATGACACGCAATCAACCCCGTCAGGGTAGTAGCCGGGTAGTAGCCTGACCACCCGGGTAGTAGCCTGACCACCCGGGTAGTAGTCTGACCACCCGGGTAGTAGCCTGACCACCCGGGTAGTAGCCTGACCACCCGGGTAGTAGCCTAGCCACCCGGGTAGTAGCCTGACCACCCGGGTAGTAGCCTGACCACCCGGGTAGTAGTCTGACCACCCGGGCAGTAGTCTGACCACCCGGGCAGTAGCCTGACCACCCGGGTAGTAGCCTGACCACCCGGGTAGTAGTCTGACCACCCGGGTAGTAGCCTGACCACCCGGGTAGTAGCCTAGCCACCCGGGTAGTAGCCTGACCACCCGGGTAGTAGCCTGACCACCCGGGTAGTAGTCTGACCACCCGGGTAGTAGTCTGACCACCCGGGTAGTTTGAGATCGCAAGAACAACGGGTATGGATCCAGGGGTTAGTGGAAGTGTAACCTGGAGACTAGAGGATGCGTACATGTCATATCTTTAGTCAATTTCTCTTGCATGGATTCAAGTTCATACCTTGATGTGATTGGGGTTAGCAGCACATATTAAACAGTATTTCAGTTATATCACGTCAGGTTGATGCGAGGAGAGTGAAGTGATGCAGGTATTTGGTGAAACCCAAGAGCACAGGTATCGTTCTGAAAAATGTCATTTACATTATCGGGGCGACTCTGGGATTCGAACCCACGGCCATAGTTGTATGGCACGCCTAAGGGGGCAAGTCTGCACAGCGAATTTGAGCGCTTTGCCGACCTGATCCCTACTTTGATGTGAACTTGAGATAGCATTGTCACGGTATCTTAGTTTAATGCTAGCTCCAAGGGCTGAAATTTGACAGTAATAACCACAGCTGTGTCATTTAGCGCTTCAATTGTACCAGCAGTACTTTTGAGCTTACACACATTGAATGTGAACCACACTATACCCCCCAGATATATTTTTGATGCTTTCTGCCCAGTTGACACGAGGTATTGAATCTCAGATCAGAGATTTATTGCTGCACATCTAACCGGTCTTCGAAGGAGAAGACATCTAGAACATAACATCGATGTTGTGTTGAATTTTAAAAGCTTTTGCACTGAAGTCGATACCAGCTGGCGCCAGTAGACGAGCGTGCTAATAGCACTGAGGCTGTCTGGAATACATACAGCTCCATTCCGGCCACGACGTGCGGGCTAACATTGGTGAGTAGACGCATCTTACACGTACTTCCTATATTTATTGTCTCAATATGTTGTTAGTTTTAGGGAAATACTACATCATATGGGCTTTGTTCTTTGGAGGTGAGGTGAAATTGGGTTTAACGTCGCGTCCAAGATTATTGCTCTTATAAAGCGCCGTGCATGCACGTGTGTGTGTGGCTGCTTGTACGAGTCCGGACTGATGCCGATTTATAGTGCTAGCTCACTGAGATACCATGCCGCAGTTTAACATGAATACCCCACTCAGACACAGTATACTGACTCCGAGCCGACCAGTCCTTGTTTAAGCCCCTTAATGCCGAGCGCCAGACAGGGTAACAACAAGTACTATCTTTTAACGTCTTTTGGTATGACGCGGTCGGGAATCGGACCACGGACCTTCCGCTCTCCGGGCGGACGCTCTACCACTAGACCACGGAGGCAGTCCTTGTTCTTTGGAAGTGGTTTGCGTTTTTAGGCTGCTTTGAACAGTATTTCAGTTACATCACGGCGTGGTAGCTTGGTGTGACAATGGTAACTCATAGAGACTCAGATAGTAGACATTCTACATTTTGATGAAATCAGCGAGCACAGGTGATGCTCACAATCCAGGGATCATAATCGGCACGGATCTGGTATACAAACCTACGGTCAAACCATCTTTGCACTTCGCAATTTAATAACATATTTCTGAATAATGTAATGGAAGGCGTTTACAAAATAATCGTGAAACGGGTGCTACGACACCCCGTGCAGAGTTGTGGCCCTTATCTGTGACAGGATCCATTCATGTTCTTTTGAAACCCAGATCGTCTCGGTTATACTCCTTGGTCGTCAGTATCATACATGTACGTGTTGGTTTCATCAGCATGTAACCGTCTCCGAAATGAGTTTCCCTCTCACGTTCTGGAATAGTATTCAAAGGTGCGTCAAATCGAATTCGCTAATCGTAAGACAGACGTTTTTGACCTCTCCGACACTGAATTAGTAAGAAGCAATAATTTCTCTCTGTACCTTAGGCGGTGGGGTAACCTAGTGGTTAAAGCGTTCGCTCGTCACGCCAAAGACCCGGGTTAGATTCCACATATGTGTACAATGTGTGAAGCCCATTACTGGTGTCCCCCGCCGTGATATTGCTGAAATATTGCTTAAAACGGCGTAAAACCATACAAACTCACTTACTCTCTCTGCACCTGAACTCATTCGCGCCGTTTTTGTTTCAGATCGTTCATAATTCATTGCAAAGAGGATCAGGTGACGATGGCAGGAAAGAGAGCTCCGTCCTGTCACCTGACTTTTGACGACCACAAGAAAGGTGACATCCTGATGCACGACGTGCACGTGCCCGGTCACGGGGTCACAATGTACACTTATTACTGCTGCATGCAGTGGAACCCATGTCTGAACGGCGGAGGGTACTGTGGGATCCAAGAGCATCCAAACGGTCGGTGCTACATCTTCTCCATCTGGGACCCACAGACAACAAAGGAAGCCATTACACACGTGTATAAACACCCTGGAACTAAGGTGGAAAACTTTGGTGGAGAGGGTACGGGATTGAAGTCCATGAACTTCGACATTGGCTGGAAAGAAGACCAATGGTTCACGCTGGTCACAAGAAGGTGGGACTTCAGAGGGCATTCGTACTTCGGGTTTTGGGTCCGGAACCATTCCTGCGACAAGTGGGAGCATGTGGTTACCATGGATTTCCCGGTTCCGGGTATCTGGTTCCAGACAAGGACGAAATCTTTCATTGAAGATTGGAGAGGCAATGGGGAAAAATACAGGCGAGTCCATTTTCAGAATGGATACAAGAGAGGAGAAGACCAAACCTGGCACCCCTTTGCCAATGCCAAGTTCCACGTCGTGCAGGAAAAGGCATGCGAAATGTACAACCACAACTACGACGGAGGGCGTCACTGTGACGGCTTCTTCATGCAGACGGGGTGCGGAACGACTCCGTGTGCGGAGCTGGTTCAATGTCGTGACGTCTGCGGGGGTAAAGTGGCAGCGCCAGAGCCCTGTAACGCTCCTATTTCTTTCACACTAGCAGCGACGAGAGACAAGGTCACGTGGGTTGTGCCCGATTCAGCTACACCACAGTTTGCATACACTATCATTGTTGACGGCAAAGAAGTAGCGAGTGATGTTGATCCCGAAATGAGGTCACGTGACATCACAATTCCTGGAAAAGAGGTCGAGGTCATCCTTGAGGACATTCTCGGAAGGAAAACATCCTCGAAGGCTTCTGTGAAGGAAAGGTCCTCTTCAGATGACTCGTAGTAACCCTTGTCACAGTTTAGGCCCACGGAGAATTAGTTTCTGGTAGAAGTAAAAATATTTCAGATTTTCAGTGGAGACAGGACAGTTCAGTTGATAACATCCGATTCCTTTGAATGAAACATTTCACCGTACGCTGACGTGCTGACGAATAGACTGTTTTTTAAAAATTAATATTTTACACGTGTTAAATCTAAATCTTTATTCAGTACTTGTGTAGACCTACAGCCCATGGTACATTTGAGGGTCGACAGAAGACAGTATGACCAAACGGTGATTCATTGCGTGATGTACAACCATGGCTGTATTTCTAATTAAAGATTTTTCTCGGTTTGGCGTTAGAATATTGAACTCAGATAACGTTAGATGGACATGGAACCTTTCTGGAATACACTGCTGTCGAATGTAACCATATGCGTTATAAATCAACAAGAAAAGATATTCGTCCTCCACATACACGTGTTATAGGTCTTCATTCTCAGGATGCTTCAGACAGGAACGTCTTATTTATGTTTCTTCAAATTTAAATAAATACACTGGTTAGTTCCCGAGTCCAGGCTTCATGTTTTATTCAATTTTGCACTGCTGTACTGTTTATGTGATAATGTCTACACAACCACTATGATTGTTGTGTACAACATCAATATCATCGACAAATGTTTTCCACAAACGTATACAGTAGGAATATGCACAGCTGTCCTTTTGTCGTGTATCGAGTATAGTTTTATGACACGACCAGTCCGTTGTTAACATTGGCAGGACATCAATAACCGAAACTTGCCATGATTACTGACACGGGGCTCTGTCCGATGTAATACAAGACATTTACAGATAAATTTAGGTCGCCATTCATAGATGTTAGTCGCATTTTGCCACCACTACATCGAGGGCTGAGCGGACACTGTTCTCGGCAGTTTCATTGTTTTGGTAGAATAGGTCTTCAGCAACCCATGCTTGTCACAAAAAGGCGACTTTGCTTATCGTACGAGACGACTAACAGGATCGGGTGGTCAGGCTCGCTGACTTGCTTGATGCATGTCATCGTATCCCAATGGTGTGGATCGATGCTCATGATGTCAATCACTGGATTGTTTGGTCCAGACTCGATTGTTTACAGACCGCCGTCATGTAGCTGGAATATTGCTGAGTGCGGCGTTAAATAATAAACAAACAAACAAACAAACACATGCTTGTCGTAAGAGCGACCACATCAGAGATCTATTGGTAACTATGATTTTTATGCGTGCTTTTAATCACCGGTTTGTCTAGTCCAGATGCGCATACATCCACCCACATTATTCAGTACATAAGCCAGAGAGTGAGTGGGTGAGTTTGACTTTACGCCGTTTGTAGCAATATTCCAGCAATATCACGGCGGTGGACACCAGAAATGGTCTTCACACAATGTACCCATGTGGGGAATCGAATCCAGGCCTTCGGCGTGACGGGGGAACGCTTTAACCACTGAGCTACCCCACCGCCCCGTGAAGCCAGAGAACAATTATAATAACTCCATGAAATGTTTCGTATAATTAATATACTGCATTTCTAAAGAACATATCGTAATGTATAGAACACGTTGTTTTGTTCAAGCTCTTATTCTTGTGCACATTTACCTTTTAACCTATGAAAAAAGAGAAAGGGAATCAAGATTTTATCTTCATATCTTATATCACACGTATGTGTACCAGTATGACCGGGCAGAAAAGGGTCTAGATTGCTGGGCACTGAAAGTTAAAAATCTGTTATTTTCCTTTGGATATGGTGAAATTTGGAATAGACAATCAGTTTCTGGTATCCATTCATTTATATCCGCTTTTAGAACAAGATGTATTGATATTGATAACCAGTGTCTCTTGGAATCTTTGGACAAATTATCTTCATTATATTTGTATAAAACAATTAAGCTATCAAATGAATATGAAAATTATTTAAGTGTTGTGAATATTGCTGCATTTAGGATTATTCTCTCACAGTTTCGCACGTCGAGCAGTGATCTTATAGTATCACAGGGTAGAAAGTTAGGTATTCCAAAGTGTGAAAGACTTTGTCCATTTTGTATCATTCCAAGTGTAGAAACAGAATACCATGTTTGTTTAGTTTGTCCGTTTTATGACGATCTTAGAAGAAAAATTCTGCCAAGTTATTATTATACATCTCCATCAGAGCATAAATGTAAAGTTTTATTTACCACCAGTAATGCTTTCACAATCAATAATCTTGCCAAGTTTACATTCTTTGCTCTTAAAATGAGGAGCAATTAGTTGTCCATTATATAAACTACTAATTCTACCACCATATGTATATGGTCTCAGATACCCTTGTACTGATTAGTATTGATATTACTACATGCACTTGTGGCGCAACATGTTTGAATGCTTGAATATATATATTGTAAAATGGGCCTGTGGCCTGATTTACTGAAATAAACCACTACTGCTTCATAGTCAAAAGGATATCATTCTGAAATTTGGATATTGTAGTGCAGTGCTAATATTGATTAAACTGATAATTGCTACATATTTACTCATACCGCTTGTCTTTGCTTGCAGAGTAGCTTACTCTACGAACTGGTCAACTGAAATCAACTGGTCAACTGAAAATACGTTTTAATCTGCGCACAATGGCCGGAAACCGGGCTCCGTCTTGTCATCTGTGGTTCGATGACCGGGAGAAAGGCGACATCCTGATGCACGACGTGCATGTGCCTGGCCATGGGGTCACTCAGTGCACATATTACTGCTGCATGCAGTGGAATGGGGGCCGCAATGGCGGAGGGTACTGTGGTATCCAAGAGCACCCGGATGGACAGTGCTACATCTTCTCAATCTGGGATCCTACAACAACCAACGAGGCCATAGAACCGGTTTACAGACATCCAGGAACCAAGACGGAAAAGTTTGGCGGAGAAGGAACCGGTCTGAAGTCGATGAATTTCAGCATCGGATGGAAGCCAGATCAGTGGTACACATTGGTTGCTAGGAGATGGGACTACAAAGGACACACCTACTTCGGGTTTTGGGCCCGGGACCAGATTGCCAACACGTGGTTCCATCTCGTTTCCATGGATTTCCCTGTGTCGGAAATATACTTTGAGACACCCACCGTGTGCTTCATCGAAGACTGGATTGGCAATGGGGACAAATACAGACGCGTCAACTTCAAGAATGGCTACAAGAGAACGCCCGATGGTGCCTGGCTGCCCTTCCAGAAGGCGACGTTCAATGTGCTCCAAGAAGATGCTTGTAGGTTATACAACGACAATTACGATGGTGGTATAGACTGTGATGACTTCTTCATGCAGACTGGCAAGGGGACCACACCCAATCCCATTTTGGCCACTGACAGGCAATTCCCACGTTCATCTGCAGCTGAATCAGAACCGTCCAATTGTACCACGGACTTTACAATACAGGAAGTGACGTCAAAGAAAGTCACGTGGTCCGTCCCAGAATCCTCGACACCTCAGTTTGCGTTCAGGGTTTCTGTTGATGGCGCGGAAATAATTCGTGATATTGATCCCGAAATAAGAAGTTGTAAAATTGTAGCCACTCGGAGGTCAGAGGTGAAAGTTATTTTGGAGGACATTCTTGGGCGGGAGGTCACGCGGACTGCACGGGTTGAACGTAGATGTGGTTGCTGTGTATGTATGTAGGCTGGATATGACAATGCATATATGTATATATGAACGGTTCGGTTATCGACGGCGTATTTGTGTTGGGTTGATTGTTCAAAATGTTTTACGAGAATTTACATTCCATGGTTCGTGAATGTTTATTTAACAAAAGGGGCAGCTTTGAAAAGGCCACGTACAGATGATATTGATTCGAGGGGTTTTGTTCTATTTGACATTTACGTTAACGTTCTTGATGTATGACGCTATTAAATGTCATGTTATGGGAGACACGGTTTTGTTTTGATAAGCGAAATTCTGCAATTAATTAAGGTAATATGTAAGTCGATGCTGGATACAACTGACGCGTCTCACCTACGACAAAGGTGGCAGAAGGTGTCGATGTGCGATCATATTTGATGTCGATATTTGAGACTTATTTTCCCTCCGCAAAAATTATGCATTTATGCATTAGCCAATTTCCTTCCACTGATTTACTCACCTAAACTAGAAGTATCAGAGACCAATGAAACCGCCTCATCTGTTTCATATTTGGATCCATGCATCCCTCCACTGATTGTATGACAAGAGGGATGACTTAGCTTCAGTGACATCCCTTTATTTCGTGCAATGTCCCAGCAGCTCCAATCAAAACTCATATGCCTTGATTTCAGAGAGCGTCAAACGACTCTTGTTAAAAAGTTGTTTGATCAAAGTTGGAAAAAGCTTGCAAAACGTTTTATGGTAGAAATGTGGAGATTTGTTCCATATTTGACGCATCAGTAACAAAACTGATGTCCGAAGCAATTCCCTATTTTGACTAGTTGTACCATATGTTCCTGTGTTTTTTTTCAGGTGAACTATTGACTTGCCTTTGCATGTGTGTGTGTAATGGGTACAACCGGTGGGTCAGGATACGCTCACCTTTTCACGAACACGTGGTATCCTCATTACTTGACAGTGATTTATAAGCACATACGTATGATATAGTCGGCATCGTACAGTGAACCTTTTAGTAGATATCTCTTTTGATTCTGTTGACCGCCTCCGTGGTCTAGTGGTAGAGCGTCCGCCCGTTATGCCCAAACACACACACGTACATGCACGTCGCTATATAAGGGCAATAATCTTGGACGCGACGTTAAACCCCATTTCACCTCACCTGATTCTGCAAATGTTTTTTATCACTAGAGGCACTATGAATCGATCACATTGGTTCAATGTCTAAAGCCCTTTCAAGTTGATAGTGTTGAAAACGTAGCGAGACATATTATCAATATCCTACAGAAAACATAATGTGACGTCCGAGAGCTTTTTCTCACAGCACTAAAGCAAAAGCCGTGCTCTTCTTGTTCCTTAATTCAATCATCGGTCATTTGCGTCTCTCCTTAAATTACTTCACAAACGCATACCAATTCCTGCATAGCCATTTTTATGTAAAGTAATATAATTCATATATCTATTTAAACGCATTTCATATTCTATCAGGGGCGGTCGGGTAGCCTAGTGGTTAAAGCGTTCGCTAGTCACGCCGAAGACCCGGGCTAGATTCCCGACATGGATACAATGTGTGAAACCCATTTCTGGTGTAGGGGCGGTCGGGTAGCCTAGTGGTTAAAGCCTTCGCTCGTCACGCCGAAGACCCCGGTTCGATTCCCGACATGGGTACAATGTGTGAAGCCCATTTCTGGTGTCCCCCGCCGTGATATTGCTGGAATATTGCTAAAAGCGGCGTAAAACCATACTCACTCACTCACTCATTTCTGGTGTCCCCCCCGTGATATTGCTGGAATATTGCTAAAAGCGGCGTAAAACTGCACTCACTCACTCACTCATATTCTGTCAGTCAGTGCTGTCATACCTCACGAGGGCACATTATCGCACAGAGGTCAACAGTCTAACGCCCCCGGGGGTTCAGTCGTTCCTGTTTGGGTAACTTTTATCTGGAAAGTGTACAGGCGGTCAGACAAACAGGATGTTCTGTTTTAAACATACACCCACGATTGTAAAGATTTAGCAAACGCCTAGGATTACAACAAGCGTTGTAAGGCGTTGCTACGTCAGTCACATCGAGGGCGGCTGTGTTTGTATGTATGTACATATTTGGCGGTCATCGACTGGCGATATCATGCAGGGCGCTAACGACCCGGCGAACAACACTGGACTCCAGTAGACTTGGACCTGTCTCTGTGTCTATGATACAATAACCGAGGTGTGTGGTATGCCATTGGAATATTAAACATGAAATACTATTAAATTTTGGTCCATGCTTGTTTAATAATTATCTTGACTGTTTGAAACTGTTTGTCACTCAGAGAAAGATGTATCGTTTATCTGATCGAAATGTGTATATTTGAAACGATATTTATTTTGATAATATGAATTTAAATTCTGTTTTGGTTAGACACATTCCACTCAGTAAAGACCGTCCTTATCTTGTCAGTAGCCGGTTTTTAAGTTGTTTTCTAAACTTCTATTCTCTTTGTTGCTGATTTAAGATGTGGCATTAAACACAAACCTGCACCCCGTAGTCATGCTAGGATCCGCTTGTGATCGAATCCGAGACTGGCCTCACATGATTCTTGGTCGGGAGCACAGTGCTTGCGACCATGCTAATTTGTGTCTTTTGGTTGGAAATTTGCGAAAGGTCAGCAAAGCCCTCGTTTTACACAGTCGGCAATAAATGAGAATATATTTTTCATCATGCCTTTATGTGGCATTCAATATATTCAAGATACTTTGATTAATGCCATGTGTCAGTCGTTCACACATGGAATGACATGTAAATAGTGTGAATACGACTGTATTTCAACTTTGTTACAGACAAAGTAATAATAAAACTATGTTTGTAACACTACCTATGTGGCAAGTTTGCAGCTTATGGCTGAGATTGAAGGTCAAGGTAACTAGACCGGAAGTGAATATATCTTTCTTAGTAAGGTACATTCGTGACCAACTGGTGTTATTCCGGGACAAGCCGAATAGCGACTCGTGCCCCGCTCATGACTATTTTTACGACCGGGTTCCGTCTTAGCGCAAACGGGCATACCTAAAACAATTGTCAACTCGTTGCGTAATGGTTCACATATATTTCCCCATACATTATATATATTTCAGATGCAATTTAAAGCACATCAGGTCGTGCGGAATTATACAGTATGATTGAACACATGTAACTGTGTCTTGGGTGTATTTTTAGATGCAAGACGTATGTAAAATCAAAAATTATTTCTGAGGGATTCTTTGACGAAGAACTTGAAATCATGCGCGCATTCTGATTGGTTTGTCGTATTTTCGCACATAACATTCATCGATAGGGGGACGAGTCCTCTTGCAGGTTACGGAAAGGGGCGAGTGGTGACGAATGAGTAAGGTAGAAACTGGACTTCTATACTCAGTTACTTCCCTTGGCGCGGGAAGATGTGCATCAATAGACCAACAGTGCAAGTAACTTTCTTGTAAGGTTGTCTGCAACCATTTGACTATTTGTGGTATTAGGCAAGGCTTTACATTTGCAATAGTGTGACGTTCTATTTGATTAGCTTTGTATTATTTTGATCAACCTATTGTATAAACTGATATGTAACAGGAGGGATATCCTGAAAAGTAAAAGTTAAGGGTCATGCAGGAAAAGGTGATGATAGGGTTGCTTTCTTGTGTAACGCAAACATCGGAAATTATTTTGAAACAAAGTACAACAACACGCTAAGCTGATATACCAAATACTTTACATCATTATCAGTAAAAATGGCGGAGTTTGGGCTTGTTGGGTTACGAGTTAGAATAGGCCGCCAGTCACCGACGCTCGTCGACGTATTAAATCGGGTGGTCAGGTTCGGTGACTTGGTTGATTGCGCACTCCGACGACGTGGGACGTGCTCATGATATCAATCACTATTTTGTGGCGTTAAGCAACAAGCAAACGGGAAAATCTAACTCCGGTGTTAACGTGTTAAATTTCTGCTCAACGGTTTAGGAAAAGCGAGTAAGTTTGCGTAATATGTCAAGAAAAGATGCTTATATACCACATACACAATCCTCTACTTTTAGAAGAGGGCATTTCAATATGCATCAGACATAAAATGGAATGCGTTGTCATGACATTAAATCTTCGCAACATCTGACAATCGTCAAGAAGATAACGATAACTCTACTTTCAAAATATCATTTCCTAATTGATCACCACTGTCCTTCATATTATTATCTGTATCAAAAACTTACAAAACACAATGAGTGTGTTCATGTTGAGCTCTACAAATGAATTAATAACTATTATTTTATTACCATGTACAGATTAAAATACATTAATGCAGCAAAGAGGGTTTGGGTGATCCTGGCAAAGTCAGGCTGGTTAGGCTCATCATCACCTCAGTGCCCTTGCCCCCACTACACGCAGCCCAGACAACGAATAGGACTTCCGAGAACTTTTCGGAGCAAGTATAGACTCCCCCACACTGCAGCCTTCTGCATGACCCAGATTATCAGAAGGGCTGTATTCTTGGCGGTAAACCCGGGTACTGTCCCAATGTCAGACAACTGATTTGCGAGGTACCAAACCTAAAGGATTATATTGTCGCGGGTCAAGGACCTTTATTGCTCAAGAAATATCCAAGGGTAAGCTACTGATATGATCACGTTTTGATTTGAAACGACCAGTAAAACATCGTCACACATACAGACACACAAGCACACACAAGAACGCACACCAGCTAAAGGTTCAAGGTCTTCGACAGTGACATACGCTTGCGAAACAGGCAATGGCGTTTAGTCTTTCCTCAAAGTGATCTTATATCAGATGAGTGTATTGGAAGTGGACAAGGATAGTCTTGACACATTGTACATATGCGTGTTTCGAACTGACCTCCGGGCATCTACCCAACCTTACAATGAGATACCGAGGAACAGATATCCCATGAATGTGTGGCATGTATGGTAATACCGTCCTTATACTCCCATTAACGGCGATCCAGCTGATGTAGACTTTACCCCGTGAAGATACGCGTTACAATTGGGTTTCAGCAACCGATGCTTGTCGTAAGAGGCAACTGATTAACGGGATTGGGTGGTCAGGCTCGCTGACTTGGTTTACTGCATGTCATCGTATCCCAATAGCGTAGATCGATGCTAATGATGTCAATCACTGGATTGTCTGATCCAGACTCGATTATGTACAGACCGTAGGTAAAATACCTGGAATATTGCTGAGTGCGGCGTTAAACAACAAACAAATGTAGTGTGTGTTCATGCCCCGGTGAATTATCACACTTTGAACCCTGACAAGTTGCTATGGCCTCTCTGTGATACTGATAACGACCGCCTAAATCTGGTATCCTTTAGTTTGTTTGTGAGTGAGTGAGTGAGTGAGTGAGTGAGTAAGTGAGTGAATATAGAGAATCTCACCTGAGTGTCTTTTGATATCAAATATTTCAACACTAGTTGATAAAAGTGGAAAAATTCCGAGGCTTGCCGAAGATTTGTGCCACTTTTATCAACGATTGATGATATTGTTGATATCAAAAGACATGAGGGTGAGATTTTATTTATCATCCAACATCATTCTTCCAACTTTTTCAATTTGTAGACAGTAATTAGCAGTGTCTACACTGTAAAAAGTACTGCTAACAGCTTCAGTAGCAGAGCCATAGTGATGTCATTTGATTGTGACGTCATGGTAGCCATTGACGTCACAATGGCCTGCAAAGCATTGTGATGTAATTTCATTGCAGCGATATCTACAGTGTAGATATCGCTTGATCTCATCCAAGCGATATCTCCTGTGGGAGCCAGTTTTGGATGATAATGTGTTTTACGCCACCTTTAAAATATTCCAGTCATACAACCGCGGGATCGGCCCTGGGTGACGAGCGAACTCTTTCACCACTAGGCTTCCCCAACCACCCATCTATGTTTCAATAATAACACAATACATAATTATTTTCTATAAATGAGTTTCATGCGCTTTTTAGCTCAGGTTCAGTTCTAACCATTACAATATTGCAGAAATGATTCATACAAACAATTGCACCATCTGTATATGACCCAGTACTGTGCATGCCATTTGTAGATTGCAATGGAAATCTCCACATCGGAAAATTAAATACAATCTTTGGAAATGGATGACAAGACGTTTATTAGTGTTCTGCCAATCAAGCAGCGCCCACTGTCAAACATTTGTCCTTATAAGAACACGTCCAATTTAAGCATTTTTTCGTAGGTTTTCACTTGTATGATGGCTTCGTGGCGTGAGTCTCCGCTTGGACAAGTTCTACGAATGTTTGTCTTGCGTGTCCTGATTGGACGATACACTATGACGTCATGACGTGACTATTTTGTAGGAGAACCTGACGCCACTGTTCATGGTCCAGATTTCATCGGAATGGAAGTGTAGCAGGAGGGAGCTTGAGTTGTAGACGATCGGGTTCTTCACATACGTGCCGCAGTACCTAAACCAAAGCATGAGAGTGAGTGAGTATGGTTTTACGCAATATTCCAGCAATACCACGGCGGGGGACACCAGGAATTGGCTTCACACATTGTGCCCATGTCGGGAATCTAACGCGGGTCTTTGGCGTGACGAGCGAACTCTTTAAACACTAGGCTACCCGACCGCCTCCCAATGCATGAGAATAAGGTTGACTGTTTTATATGGCAGTGAGTGAGATACATTTAACGCCGCTTTAAACACAATTTCACTCGCCTTTAAACAGTTTGGATGCTTGATGCGGAATAAAAGCCCAAACTGATCTTAGACTTTTACTTTGGTAAAATCCACGAGCACGGGTATGGTGCTGACAAACCTAGAAACATCAGGGTGAATCTGGGATTCGAACCCACGATCATAGGTTTCTTGCACACCTAAGGGATGCAACTGTGCACAGCCTAGGACGACTGATTTGCGGTTTCTGATTTCTTTATCAGGTTGGTAGGTCTCAAAAGCATATATATCTCAACAAAGGAGATGTAATGACCAAGGAAAATCAATCCATATTTTTAAAAAAATTTCCACTCCAAATTGTTTTTTGGATGATGACAGCAAAAGCGACTTACCTTTGACCCACTTTGTTTAAGCCGTACACTTTGACCTCCAAATAGTCACAAGCACACCACTGGCAGTCCAATTCGTTGTCTGTGTCAAACGCGTCGAAGGTCAACACGATGTTGGAACGAGGAGGACCCTAAAATGACAGGAGATATTGACGTAGAGGATACTGTTATAGCATTGACATGAGGAAACATTATAAACATCCGGTGACGTCATCCCATTGTTCCCTACCGGGTTTTTCTCCTTTGAGCAAGTACCTGGACGGCGGGGGACATTGGCTTATCACTTTGTACCCATGGGGAATCGAACCCGGGTCTTCGGCGTGACGAGCGAACGCTTTAACCACTAGGCTACCCTGCCGCCCTGGAGCCACTTTGAATATACACTGGCAGGTTTCACCTTCCCATTAAGTCCTGATTTGAGGTTTAAGTAAAACCTAAGGTTTTACTTTGACTCACAATTTATTAGGTTTTACTATTATTAGGTGAACTATATCAATTAACTCGCATCGAATGTTGAGTTTTGAATGGTTGAAAGTCAAAATTTTGTCACACGAAAATCCACATTGTTTTTAACATATCTTTTTCAGGGTCTATTATCCCATTGCTACAAAAAAATCGAAGTTCAAAATTATCATCATGTTGGTTGATGTGTAAGATTGACATGAATAATAAAAAAAAATTCTCTTTGGTGCTACAACTATTCTTGCAGCGTATCAGCCCACATTCGAGGATAAAAAATCTGAACTTTTGACCTTGAATTTATAGGCTCACAGAAGTACTTCTTGAGCCAATGAAATCCATTCTTTCATAAACTCACCTGAATCAACCAATAGCAGTCAGCGTTTTGTGGATAATCCATAGGGTAGTCAGGTGTTTGAAGTGACCCGGATGTGGCGTTCAGCACGCCCCCACAATCTGCAATAGTAACAGGATTGAGTATACACACTTCACGTCGTCTATTCGTTCAAATGCCAAGAAATAGTCAATGGTCCTTTATATTTGAGCATTTACAAAACCTACGACGCACAGGGAACCAGACAGACACAAACCCCACTTGGTAATAACCTTGAATTTCAATGGTAAAGATATAACGGGACATTAAATAAGGGGTTCACACTTACAATGAAACAGGGTTACTTTTTTCGGTCATCAGGGAACCTATGTGTTAACTATTACAAACAATTAATCACGTGGTTAGGACATATTTTCGGCATATATATATAGCTATTTGCGTTAGCAGTCGCTCTATATATGCCAAAAATATGGATAAAATGTATCTGGCACCAGTGTTTACAAAATGTGCCTCCTTTGAAGGAGAGGCAGATCAATGACACACAATCACAACGCCTATTCAGTGAGAGATATACCTCTACACATTTAATTGCTATTACATACGTCGCTAAAAGGGTCGATAATTTGAATTATTTGGCTCTTCAGAGAATACACTGACTGAAAATATATCTGTCTCAGGCTGCCCAGGAATATTAGGTAGGCCCCTGTCATAAAAGAGTTTGTCCATTGTGTAATCTAGAGATAGAAAATGAAATTCATTTTGTGTTTGTCTGTCCATTTTACAATGATCTCCGAAAGAAATATATAAAAGATTATTTAATAGCAATGTCATCGATAAACGCCTTTGTAGTTATGCTGACGACAAAGAACGAATCACATATATTAAATCTTTCTCTTTATATTAAGCATGCATTAGCCAAAAGAAATGAATTAATCAAACAACGTGTATATCCCAATGTGTAACATTTATGATTGTATCTATATGCCTAACTCTTTCTTGTACCATGTTTTTGGGCGGGAGGCCTTTTTTACAATAAACTTCTTTTGACTTGACTCATACAGTCCAACCTGTCTAAACTGGAATCAGTCTAATCCGGATCTCTGTCAAGACGGTCCCGACTTATCTACGTTCATTTATTATCGATATTTTTAATACGATATTTAATAAATGTATGGAAAATCTGAATATAAAAAAAAGCAAAAATAATGAAAGCAATTTGTATTTATATTTTCAACTGACTTTTATCCGAGGCCATCAGCTGATCGCACGTGTCGCCGGTCAGTCCTTCTGGACACACGCACGTGCAGTCAGGACCCACGTAGCCATTATTGTTGCAGATCTTGTGGGTGGTGCAGTGGTCTGAAAAAACAATCCCGACTTATCAACATTTTGAGTTGGTGAATTTAACGCTTTGAATAGTATTCCGGACATAATGGGGAGTTATAGCATGGTAGAAAATCTGAAGATGACGTAGACATTACAACTTGATCAGTTAACTACTGTTTGTTTGTTTGTTGTTTAACTCAGCAATATTCCAGCTATATGACGGCGGTCTGTAAATAATCAAGTCTGGACCACACAATCCAGTGATTGACAGCATGAACATGGGTCCACGCAATTGGGATCGATGACGTGTAACAACCAAGTCAGCGAGCCTGACCACCCGATCCCGTTAGTCGCCTCTTACGACAAGCATAGGCACCTTTTACGGCAAGTATGGGTTGCTGAAGACCTATTCTACCCCGGAATCTTCACGGGTCAGTTAACTACTGAGTCTTTATTTCAACCATATTGTAACTTCAACTTTGGTAGAATCCACGAACAGGGTATCAGTGCGCTTCAATCAAGGAACTAAATTCAGGGCGAGTCTGGGATTGAAACCTGGTATCCTGGAACTCTTAAGGGACGCAACTCTGCACAGCGAATTGTTGCCCCATGGAGGATGGAGCTGTGGATTCAGGCGTACTCATCTATGTGTTAATTTGTTGTTTAACGCCGCACGCAGCATTATACCAGCTGTATGACGGCGGCATGCAAATAATCGAATCTGGACCAGACAATCAAGTGATTATCCAGTGAAAGTTCAATTTATGAGCAACCATCCACGCCGCCGGGGCACGACAACGCGCAATCGAGCCTGACCACCCGGTCCATTTACTCTGTTCTGTTAAAGGGGGCACGGGTGGCTCAGTCGTGTAAAGCGCCGCGATTCGCTGTGCAGAGTTGCGTCCCTTAGGCACGCCAGAAACCTATGATTGTGGGTTCGAATCCCGGTTCGCCCCGATTATGTTTCTAGGGTTGTCAGCACCATACCCGTGCTCGTGGGTTTCACCGAAGTGGTAAACGTCTGAGACCTGCATCACTTCGGGCTTTCCTCCCACATTAAGCTGACACGCCGCGATATAACTGGAATACTGTTAAAAGCGGCGTTAAATCAAACTCACTCATTCACTCACTATTCTGTTATACCACCAGCGAAGGCTGCAGGGGAGCAACTGTATCCCGGAATTTGTTGTATGTTCTTTGTATGGACAAACCCATAGAAGAAAGTGGGTGAGTGAGTGAGTTTAGTTGAATTCCAGTTATATCGCGGCTTGTCAGGTAAATGTGGGAGAAAAGCCCGAAGTGATGCAGGTCTTAGACGTTTACCACTTCGGTGAAACCCACGAGCACGCGTATGGTGCTGACAAACCTAGAAACAAAATCGGGGCGAACCAGGATTCGAACCAACAATCATAGGTTTCTGGCGTGCCAAAGGGACGCAATTCTGCACAGCGAATCGCGGCGCCTTACAAGACTGGGCCACCCGTGCCCCCCATAATAGAAAGCCCCGAAAGGATGTAGTGTTGACTTACCGTTACATTTATACAAGTCATTAGCCAGCTGCACGTCCAGGAAGCTAAGGTCCTTTCTCTGACCAATGACCATCTGTAGATGGGGGTCATGTGTCCGGACAGTCAATCCGCCATTCTTGGAGAACGCCTGCATAAAAAATGGCATTGAGATATTGAATCCCTAGTTGTCATGAAGGTGAATGAGTGAGTATGGTTTTACGCCGCTTTAGCAATATCACGGCGAGGGACAGCAGAAATTGGCTTCACACATTTTACCTATGTGGGTAATCGAACCCGGGCCTACGGCGTGACGAGCGAACGCTTTAACCACTAGGCTACCCAACCGCCTAGTTGTCATAGGAACCACGGTGATGCTGCAGTAGCATGTGGTTAAAAAACGCTTTAAAACCTGGAACCGCATGTTTATACCAAATATAAAATTACATGTGATAATGATTGTCACAAATCGCAAGATAGACGGCTGTGCCCAAAGAAACTGTTTCCTCGGTGTTAAATCCATGCACGTTCTCCGCTTCCTGGGGAGTGTACATTTGTGATCTGACCTCTAAATAATACAATCATGGACCTACTGCACGTATCTCATTATCATGATCATGATGGTTTTACAACGACAAGATACGAGAGGTGGAGCGTAAGGCATGGTGAATGACTTACGGAGCAGCTGTAGATATGAGAACTTGAGTAACAACTTACGATGGGTCTGTATGAGAGAGTAACAACTTACGATGGGTCTGTATGAGAGAGTAACAACTTACGATGGGTCTGTATGAAAAAGTAACAACGCAGATGGACGTGCATGAGATTAAAACGTATGCTGGAGTTGTATGAGTGAGTAACAACTTACGATGGCTCTCTATAAGGGATTACAACATTACGATGGCTCTATAGTAGAGAGATTGCCACATTACGATGGCTCTATAGTAGAGAGTAACAACTTGCGATGGTGCTGTATAAGAGAGTAAACACTTACGGTAACAACTTACAATGGCTCTGTATAAGCGTGTAACAACTTACGATGGCTCTGTATGAGAGAGTAACAACTTACGACGGCTCTGTAGGAGAGTAACAACTTACGATCGCTATGTAGAAAGAGAGTAACAACTTACGAAGGCTCTGCATGAGAAAGTAACAACTTACGATGGCTCTGTATGAGAGAATAACAACTTACGATCTCTATGTAAGAGAGAGTAACAACTTACGGTAGAGCTGTAATGCATTATGGAGCCATAGTCGTAAGGGAGGCCAAAGGTCCTGACCAGCTTGGACGTGTACTTCTTGAAGTCAGACTCTCTGGTGGGTATGATGTTGTTCTCGATGATGTCCACGTTAGCGTCACGGTCGGGTCGCGACTGTTCGTGAACGTAGCCTATCGTGTGACCCAACTCGTGCATGATCGAACCTTTCTGATATGTAAAAACGTAAAAAATAAATTTACACAGGGAGTTTACTTTTTTTTTTTTTTTGAGTCTAGGTGGCTCTAGATTATTATTTTGGGGGTCGCAGTGTGAATTAATTGCATGTATTCACAATATGTATGAGTAATACCCTGTTAAATATGAAATCCAACCATTTTATATCTTTTCTTTGATGATGTAAAAGCAGTTACTGTACAGTTTTAAATACGTTTATATAACTCGCTAGGCTAACACCAGTTAGGCAAAGATTATTATGATCTTATTAAACCTTCTCAGGTATGACATGATGCATCGTTTGAAAATTAACGTTGTAAATTGTATGCAATCCATTTCGTTTTGTTTTATTTGTTGTTTAACGCTACACTTAGTAATATTCTTGCAATATGACGGCGATCTAAAAATAACTAAATTTGTACCAGACAATCCAGTGACTGATATCAAGAGCATAATCTACGCAATTGGGATACGATATTGATCAACAAAGTCTGCGAGCCTGACCACCCGATCCCGTTAGTCGCCTCTTACGACAAGCATGGCTGCTGAAGATCAATTCTAACCCAGATCTTCACAGGGGTATCCGTTATGCTACTTACGCTGCACTGACCAACAGAAAGGTCTTGACCACCGGGTACCCTCCCAACCATTGTTCTACAGCTGGAAAGAAATCAACATATTTCAGGTCGTACATATAAATTACAAGAAATTGTGTAAATATTCTTGTCTTTAGAGCTAATTATTTTACAAAATAGAAGTAGAAGCTGACAAACATGTACAGTGAAGCTCGTGTTGGAAAAGCTAGGGTGCTTCCTTAAATAACAGACTGGTGAAAGTCAACTACTGTTTATGTGGCCAACTGATTGATGCCTGAAGGTGGCATTTTTGTGTGTGTGTCTCTTGCAATGAGAGACTAGAACTAGAAAGGAAGGACTACGCGGTTTCTTCCTGGACATGTTATATGGGGTTTAAGGCTGCCTTCAGGAATATGCTATCAATACCACTGCTGTGGACCCCAAAATGGGATTCACATATTGTACCAATGTGGAGAATCGAACTCAGGGTGCTCATGTACAAAATAACCTTATCACTACGACAGTCGTAAGTCTGCGTTAAGGTATGGGAGTTACGATCACCTTAGCGCTAAGATCGTTTCGTACAACAACGCCCTGGACCTCGGCGCGAGGAGGCAACACTTTAAGCATAAGGTGACCCCACCGCTGAGGACATTTTGTGACATATTGTATCGTATTGTGGCGTACCTGGAGCCGTTGGTGAAGCTGACGTAGTCGTCGTGTCCGAGCTGGGAGGCCAGGAGGGGTGACCTGGGGTAGAACCTGATACAGGTGCTGTTCTCCCACAGAGACATGGCATCTATCGCCCACTGGATCTGGTACTGCTCTGAAAAAGTAAGTAACTGAGTGAGTATGGTTTTACGCCGCTTTTAACAATATTCAAACAATAGCCTGTCATCCAGGTATTCTTTGCATCTAAGAACGCAAACCCCACAACGAGTTGGTCACCTATGCCTACGTCAGGGGTGAATGAAGAACATATACAGTAAAATGAGTGAGTGAGTTTGGTTTTACGCCCCTTTTAGCAATATTCCAGCAAAATATCATGCGGGGGCACCCATGTCGGGAATCGAATCCGGATCTTCGGCGTGACCAGCGAACGCTTTAACTTCTAGGCTACCCGACCGCCCCTACAGTAGACTGAGTATACAAATCATTTTGAGATAGCTGTGAGAGAGCATCATCAAGAATGGGCTTCACACATTGTACACATGTTGGAATTCGAATGCTTTGACCATGTACCAGCCTGCCCCGAGGTCAATACAGTGACACAGAGAATACACATGCGCCCTCCTCCAGGATATATGATACCGCCTCGGTGGTGATGCGGTTATATCTTGTGCCCGGTGAGCGGAATGTCGAAGGTTCGATTCCCGTCGGCGTCATAAAGACGGTGTTACACTGCCTGGCCCTCGGCATTCAGGGGATACCACAGGGACATCTTCCCGAGGCAAGAGAGTTAACTGACTATAAAAGTCCAGTTTCCACCCTTGCCGAACTAGGCTGGTATTATGGAGTTGCAAAGCATGTGCACCGCCAACTCGTTGTCAACATATATTTTCCCAATCTTTTAATGTTTTTAATCAAGGTGCTCACGTGATTTGATGCACTTGGCGATGTAAAACACGTTTCTTACACAATATAGATCTTGATTATCGATCAGATCGTCTTGACCGGGCGCCGCAATTTTTGTTTGAAGCAAATGCAAGTGGTACGAGAGGTGAAATCTGACTGGTCAATAGGAGAGGCATAGAAGGGACATAGCTCGTAATAGCCACTAGTGGCGCTACGATCGAGCCCAGGAATTCCAGCCAAGTTCGGTAAGGGTGGAAACTGGACTTTTAAAGTCAGTTAACTCTCTTACCTCGGGAAGATGCCACAGGAACTGCTCGACTTGAATCAGTTTTCTGTCTGAATGGTGTATTCATGTTAAACTGGGGCATGATATCTCAATGGGCTAGCACACACACACACGCACGCACGCACGCACGCAGGCACGCACGCACGCAGGCAAGCACGCACACACACACGCACGTGCATGCATGTCACTGTGTAAGTGCAATAATTGTAGACGTTAAGCCCCATTTCACCTCACTTCTCAGGACTATGTCAATACATGTCAATACGACTGTCCCAAACATCAACACTACATAGCGCTACATCTGTGACAATGTCATACAAATAAATGCGACTTGCTCTACGTACTGAGGCCCGATGTTATCTGGTACGGTACGGTGGCCTGCGGCCAGTGTCTCGTCACGTCAACGATGGCCTTCCGCTTCCACGCCTCACTGGGTTCCGTCTCGCCGGAATGAGTGGCGATGTACAAGCGCTGGAGCGGCGTCAGCACCATGTCAAACTCAAACTCAGGACTGTCCACATCAAGCTCCTCGTCTGGCTTCGGCAGACCATGTGAACTACGCAGTTGTAGGCGGGCAAGCGGGTCTCGCACATTCAGGGGCTGCGAAACAAAATGAACATCATAGTGAGTGAGTATGTTTTTACGCCGCTGTTAGCAATATTCCAGCAATATCACGGCGGGGAACACCAGAAATGGGCTTCACACAATGTACCAATGTCTGGAATCTAGCCCGGTCGACGAGCAAACGCGGCGTAAAACCATACTCACCCACTCAGTCATGTAAGCAGTGGCTTCAGCCACTACGCTTGTCGTATTTTGGGACTTGCGTAGATTCATTGTCATGATGTCAATCACTGGAGTGTCTGAACCAGACACAATTATTTACAGACCGCCGTCATATAGCTGGAATATTGCGTTAGACAACAAACAAACAAACAAACAAAAGAAATGGTCCGGAAGGAAGGTCTTCCGTACTGAAGGGGTCGCGAGTTTTACTTTATAAAATACTGTTACATTTACAATTAAAGCAACGTTTAACCGAATGTATTTGTCAGTCACCCCTTCACCTGTAAAATCGCCTAAGGATTCTCTAACACTATAAACTATACCGTAAACTACGGGTATAACGAACACAAAGGGACCATTAAGTTTAGTTCGTTATAACCGTAGCTCGTTATAAGCATATATACATCATATATACAGCAGATGTTGGACAAAAATAGGTTCGTTAAATCCGTCAGTTCGTTATAAACGTGTTCGTTATAAAAGTAGTTTACTGTATTCTAAAGATTTGCGGGTGAGTATGATTTAACGCTGCTTTAAAAGTATTTCAGTTACATGTATACCACGGCGCGCCAGCTTGATGTGGGAAATAAACAGACGTTTAACACTTCATTGAAACCAACAGCTGACAAACCAAGGATCATTATTAGGGCGAATGAGGGATTCGAATCTATAGTCATAGGATACTGGCACGCATAAGGGACAGAACTCTACACCGCGAATTGCTGTGCATTAGACGACTGGTCCATACTGAAACAAGGATGCTTTTAGTAGTGGTAAGATTGGTTGGTTGGTTGGTTGGTTGTTTAAAGCCGCACTCAGCAATATTCCAGCTATATGACGGCGGTCTGTAAATAATCGAGTCTGGGCCAGACAATCCAGTGATTAACATCATGAGCATCGATCCACGCAATTGGGATCGATGACATGCATCAACCAAGTCAGCGAGCTTGACCACCCGATCCCGTTAGTCGCCTCTTACGACAAGCATGGTCACCTTTTACGGCAAGCATGGGTTGCTGAAGATCTATTCTACCCCGGAATCTTCACGGGTCAGTGGTAAGAAGGAATATACACGCTGTTTACCTGGTTATATCTAGGAGCTCCCAACGTAGCAGAAACAAAACATACCAGAATCAACAATGTCATGCAAGTGTCCATAGTCCAGTCACAGCAGGAATAATCTCTCTTCAAATATTCAAACGCGGAAACCGCTTCTTCTCCAATATTTTCACCGACCAGGTTTAATGAACACTTAAATTCACAAACAAATCTCTTCTGTCACAAGTTCAATCAATGAGCCTTAATGTCTGCCTTTGAAATGTCGTAAACTGGACAAGAAACCAATATAATCTCTCTAATATCCGCCAAAGTGTTTCTTCCAGTATGAGGATAAGCTTCTTGCCAATGTGTTGTTCAATGTCGTGATGGGTTCGTCTACCGCTGTGGCAATGGCCCGGGTTTTTATACCTTCGTTATCGGGATTAGTTGCGTGGGGATGGAAAACAATCGATAAACTCGTAAAAATGCAAGGAATCTCATTAGAAGAATTCTTAACTTTCCAGAATAAATCATTGCATTGACGTAGTCCTGTGACGTTGGCTATTTATATCGTTTTCTTTATATTTGGAAACTACCTCTTACGCCTCATTCATTTTCACCTAGACACTGTGGCATTCTCTAATCGCCTTGTTAATCGGATTAGGTATTCGACTTAACATTAAAGAGATAGTCAACTAATTAATTATACTTTTTCGTCACTGTTTGCTCGGGATGGGACAGCTATGCCAACAGGTAAAGCGTCAAGGAGTGACGTAAATCCCCATGTTAAACTACCTGTCGTATCAGACAAGGTGCAGTCATACGCCCCTTTCTTTGTATGCTTCTGGAATAACCTAAGTCTATCGCTCATTTGCCATTGACAAATTGTGTGGAGCGTTTGACAGCAAGCTGTTAACAAAACTAATCGTCTCGATCTAATTAAAGTCAGATCTTTTATTTCTGTTGATACCTTTCTCCGTTAAGAGAGCGGTATCGAGTCGGAATAAAATATCTGATTATAATGAGATTGGCGATCGTCTGTATAACACCGAGTCATTCACGGAATTGTTCATGTATTTTATCATCATGTGTAAATTGACATTTTCAATGAATGTAAATCGAGAGTCACCGATAACAGTAAATGTTATTGATAGTAGCATTAGGTGCAAATCGATACGAAACAAACAGGTTTGGTTTCTTGTTCAAAGCCGCACTCAGCAATATTCCGGCTATATGACCGCGGCCTGTAAATAATCGAGTCTGGACCAGACAGTCCAGTGATTGATATCATGAGCATCGATCCACGCAATTGGGATCGATGACATGCATCAACCAAGTCAGCAAACCTGACCACCCGATCCCATTAGTCGCCTTTTACGACAAGCATAGTCGCCTTTTACGACAAGCATGGGTTGCTGAAGACCTTTTCTACCCCGGGATCTTAACGGGTCCAATCACATTTGAAATGGATGTTGTCGTGATTCGTATTTAATACATGACAATATATCAACAATGTATTCAAATGATAAGGAAGAGAATATATGGATGTCAACTTCTTTATTATTAGGAACACAGCGTTTCGGAGTTTATACTTACTCCTTCATCAGGTGAGTGAATGCCAAGAGGCAGAGAGCATATATATGTACAGGTAAGGACAACAAAATTAATAAGATAACAAAAGGTGGAAAATAACAAAGGGTAGAAACTAACTAGGGGAGCCAACGGGTGATTGACGCTGATAGGCGATTAACAATAGACAATGGAAGCCAACACTTTACAGTATTTAGCGCTGAAGGTATGGAAGCCAGTACTTAAATATCATAGATAAGTGATTCCAATGATGTGAAAAAATTATACATTATGCATTACAAATTTCTTTCTCGTATTTCTGCTCGATTTCGAATGTACCATGACAGATCATTTTTAAAAAGTGCATTTGCGTCAATGCATGTTCACATCTTGGAAACACCTGTTGAAAGAATAATTAATGTTATCAAATCCGGAATTCGTGTTGACAGAAATTGAACGGAACGCATAATTTATCTTGGTTTGCGTTTCCTCAAGTGAAAAGCAAGCTTAAGACTCGAGTGTTTCCAGCAGGTGTACTGATATTTTAGATATAGTGATTGACTGGTTTTGAGACCGTCTTTTACTTTTCAAGCAGTGCGCTGATTAGGAGACGGAAACCAGTAACATAAATCTTATTTGAAATCTCCGTTGCTGGGATCCGCGCATGTTGGAAATGCAGAACACTCGTGTTGTGGTTTCACCCTATTGAATTGAACAGGTGAGCTGGATGTCGATGCTTCAACTTTTCATATTTAAACTAATTTTACCATTATGAATGTTGCAGTACATCATAAAACATCTTCAACATGCCATGCTACAAGCATGTTAGGGAGTGTGTGTAGACCCGTGAATGTCCGGGTTAGGGTCGGTTTGTGGCTACCCATGCTTGCCGTAGGAGGGGTATCTGTTTGTCGTATGAGGCGACTAACGGGATCGGGTGGTCAGCGTCTCCACCTGCACCAATACTCCGCCATACAGAAAATGGTCGGAAAGTAACCGATTTACAAATTAGTGATGATTGGTAATGCCCTTAGTGATGTACATTTGTCTTCAGCAACCCGTGTGTTCGTAAGAGGCGACTAACGGGATCGGGTGGTCAGGTTCATTGAATTGTTCAATGCATGTCATCGTATCCAAACTGCGTAGATCGATGCTCATGATGTCAATCACTGGATTGTCTGGTTCATGCTCGATTATTTACAGACCACCGTCATATAGCTGGAATATTGTTGGGTGCGGTGTTAAACAACAAACAAACAAATAGTGAGTTGGGTTTAGCTCCGCGTTGAGCAGTATTCCAGTCTTTTCACGGCGAGTGTACATATACATATACTATAAATAAAAGAGACACAACAATTTCCACAATCATAAGAAATCTCTGCTAAAAGCAAACTCCATTGTACGATTCCGATTGTATCAGGAATATATGTTTATTAACCACTATCAAAGAGGGATGATGCCAGGCATTCGCGAAAAGGTGAGCGTGGAAGGACCACTTTTAAGAAAGACATTACTCATAAAACGTTAAGTTTCCTGAGTGATAACTGTTCTAACTGATGAGCAAGTTGATTTTCTTAAACGTACAGTAAACTACGGTCATAACTAACTCAAAGGGACCACTTATTTTAGTTCGTTATAAGCATATATACAGCATAACTACAGCAATTGTTAGAGACAAAAAAATCAGTTCGTTATATCCGTCAGTTCGTTATAAGCGTGTTCGTTATAAACGTAGTTGACTGTATCTTAAGTTAGAGATATTATATCCAAACAATGAACAGTGCTGGTTTCAGGCAGCACTCAAAGAATATACATGGTTTTATTTTTTTAAATATAATTTTATTTTAAGTTTTAAAAAATGATTCGCACAATACACAACTGTTGATTGGTTTCTTAGACATGTTAGCACACTGAGATACAGTATACTGACTCCGAGCCGACCAGTCCTTGTTTTAGCCCCTTAATGCCGAGCGCCAGACAGGGTAACAACAAATACCATCTTTTAACGTCTTTTGGTATGATGCGGCTGGAGATCGAACCCCGGACCTTCCGCTCTCCGGGCGGACGCTCTACCACTAGATCACGGAGGCGTTCCCAATCCTAATAAATATCCTCACACGCAAAAGTTTTAGCATGTAGTGAAGCCTGATGGTGTTATCAATATTTTTGGTTGCATTTTGGAAGCCCCAAGTAAAAACGCAACTTAAAAAATTAATCGCCAAAACGCACCATTTCAATGAATATGTGGGTATCATGCACCCATTTCTCGCGAAATCGAAAATGCACGAACTGTCACGAACTGTAGTGGGTATAAAACTGTGGCCGATTCTTGGACCTACCACTCCTTGGTCAACAATGCCACGCCTTACTCAAATTCAGAGAAACCAGGCTATCGGACGTTTGGAAGCTGGAGAGTCTGTCCAAGATGTTGCCCGTCATTTCAACGTTAACATAACCACAATTTACCGTCTCCTACATCGATACAATGCTACACAGACCACAGATGACCTTCCTCGGAGCGGTCGTCCTAGGGTCACCACACCTCGACAAGATCGGCAGATTACCCGTCAACGACAGCGACATCCGTTCCTAACTGCAAGTGAAAGTGCTCGACACACACAGGAACACATAATCGACACATTAGCCGGGACACTGTGATCCGACGTCTCCGTTCTAACAACCTCAGATGTCGCCGACCAGCACGTCGCCCTGTTCTCCAACCACGGCATCGACAAGCTCGACCTCAGTGGGCACAGGGTCATCGCAATTAGCGTCATCGTGAGTGGAGGCGTGTCATCTTCTCTGATGAAAGTCGCTTTTGTGTCTCCCATGCAGACGGAAGAGTCAGAATTTGGCGGCGTCGAGTGGATCGTTTCGCTGACAGAAACGTTGTGGAAAGGGATCCATGGGGTGGGCCTAGTGTCATGATATGGGCAGGGATTGGACTTAATGCGAGTCTTGGACCCATGTTCTTTCTGAATGTTGGTCAAGGTCGGGGACACGGCGTCACTGCTCAGCGGTATATCCACCAAGTGATCAGACCCCACGTTGTTCCATCTTTTGCACAACATCAACAACACATTTTCCAGCATCGTCCCCATGTTGCCAGAGCTACCATGGCCTTTCTGCAACAACACAACATCCGTGTTCTACCGTGGCCAGCCCTCAGCCCTGATCTGAACCCCATCGAACACTTGTGGGATGAGGTTCAAAGGCGTCTGCACAATGTGCGCGCAGTCCCTACAACTGCCGATGAACTACGCACAGCTGCTCTGGATGTGTGCACTCAATATACAGGAGATGTGTGACAGTGGTCACACCAGGTATTGACTGACTTTTTGGGTATTGACCCGAAACTGTGTAAGCCCTTAACATTTGAAAAAAATCAATTATGTCATCTGCCTTTTAATCCATTTAACTGTCTTCAGTCAAATTTTTGTTAATCTTGCCCTATTAGTATTTCTTGTCTTTACTGTTGAAAATAAATAACATGTATACTGCATACTCGACTTGCGTTTCGTTTGCGTGTGAGTATACATTAGGGACAATTTGCATGTGACTTACTTCAAAACAATTATTTGTATCGGCACCAGAATTAGGAAAGTTCCTTATATTCACCTACGACCTGTGTCCCAACCTCCTAGCATCTGATATGAGAGTGAGTGAGTAGTATTCCAGTTATATCACAGTGTGTCAGCTTAATGTGGGAGAAAAGCCCGAAGTGATGCAGGTCAATTGCGGCGCCTCAGACGACTGGGCCACCCGTGCCCCCGCATCTGATATGAAATTGAGTAGTCATAGAATGATTTTCAGGTATAGTCGACGATGCCACATATGTCATGAATTATCATCACAACTAACAGCACCATATTCGGGCTCATGGGTTTGTCCAAACTGGTGAATGTCGAAGACCACACATCAAGCTAACGCGCCGTCATTAACTGAAATACTGTTCAAAGCGGTGCTAAACTCACACACTTCTCACAAGGAAAGCGGTCCCATTCGAGAACAATGTCCGAGATCTGGATGCCGTACGACTCTACTATTGCTATATCATATAGCGCAGTGCACTCGTATTCCATACTTGACTTCTCGATGGAGCACAAACTATGTCGACGTGCTTCAGAATATTGAAAAAAAGTCTGCCACATGTCTTTAAAGTAGAAATTGAGCTACTTTGTTAGTAGCGCAATTGTGTGTGTTTGTTGTTTAACGCCACACTCGGCGTTATAGTCTGAATCGCACAATCGATTCTGATTTAAGCAGATATTTCATGTGGCTATGGTTTGTTTGATTGTTTGTTGTTTAACGCCACATTCAGCGATATTCTAGCTATATGACGGCATCCTGTAAATAATCGAGTCTGGACCAGACAATCCTGAGATTGACATCATGAGCATCATCTGCGCAATTGGGATACGATGGCATGCATCAACCACGTCAGCGAGCCTGACAACCCGATCCCGTTAGTCGCCTCTTACGACAAGCACGGTCGCCTTTTATGGCAAGCATGGGTTGCTGAAGACCTATTCTACCCCGGATCATCACGGCTTGTGAAGACGAATACGAGGCCAAATGGAAAGTAACTTAAGCCTCCTTTTTAAAGAGTTTAAGAAAATAGATAGAAGGTTTAACATACAGAACTCTTTATTAATTGTTCTATCCAGATTTTAAGGCACACAAATAGTAATATGATTGCCAATCATTATTGCATCATCATTGTCAGAAACAAACAACATGTTAGTTACGCATTATGTGAACCGTATTCTTTATTAAACACACTACACACTGTCCTGTGTCATCATGAAGTTTAAACCCCGGTGCTCCTTTAAAACATATATGTATTTTCGCATTTGATTAGAAATTGGTGAGCAGTATAAACAGATTAAACGATGGCCACTTCAACACTAGTTTACTAACATATCAAGGCAACTGGTATCTATATGATGGACTTTTCGCAATCCCGGAAGTGGTCTAATAAATATTCTGTGCCATCTGTGCCCGTCAGGAATATGTAAAGGTTTGAACATAAATGTTGCAAAATATATTTAAAGGCTCATGGTTTCACTTGAGAAATTAGATTTGATTTTGCAGATATAGCTGACAAGTATCCAGTCGCCATACACAATCCCAGCTCCCTCTACCCTATAATATATCAATTGGTGGGTCCTTTATGTATGTGTATTAAAGTATGTATCGTTAGCAACAACTAAATACAATATACAATGTACTAGACGATAGAACACGATACTTTCATGTGTCCAGGACAGCGACAAGAGACATCAGAGATCTTCACAGACCTCGCTTCGCAGCCACCCATAATGTCTTCAAGGGTTACCGTGACAACGTCTCCAGGATCACATCCGGTCAGTGCTTGACCCCTAACTTCAGGCTGGATGTCCGATGCAACTGTCCGACCTCCCACAGAGACGCTGAACCTGAATTGAGGTGTGGATGAA
Organism: Haliotis rufescens; assembly: GCF_023055435.1. Classification (NCBI taxonomy): domain Eukaryota; kingdom Metazoa; phylum Mollusca; class Gastropoda; order Lepetellida; family Haliotidae; genus Haliotis; species Haliotis rufescens. The sequence goes on along the minus strand of NW_025963835.1, from coordinate 24,423,371 downwards.
GATGGTACAGCCCATTCAACACCCGAAGGACTTGCCTTGGTGATGGCGAAGTCAATATACGGCTCTTTTGGCTCCCTCGCAGTTGACAGATGGAACGTATGGCTGGTACCAATTCCTGGCGTGGGTTTAATGTCACCACCGCTCGCCAGATAGAAGTAGTCCTTGATGGTACCAGCGTCGTAGTTGTGGGCGTGTTTGGCGCTGGGGGGTTCCATGACGACGCTGAAGGTGCCGACAGAGAAAGGGTACCATCCTTTTATTTGACGCTTGAATCCAGAGCGGTAGAATGCCCGTCTTGCGTTGTTCCCTGTCCCGACCCAGTCTTCAACAAAGCTGCCAGTGGATGTGCTGAATTGTACGTTGCTGTGCGGGAAATCCATAGTCACGACATGGCTCCACTTCTTCTGCGTTTCATCGTGTACCCAGAAACCGTAATACGTATGCTCCTTATATGGCCAGACTCTTGAGACAAGGGTATACCAGTTATCTGTCTGCCAACCCAACGATAGGTTGAAGGCATGCAGGCCTGTTCCCTCTCCACCAAAATGGCTGATTTCCGTTCCCTCTCCCGCGTATACAGCCGTTATAGGTTGTTTGGCTTGAGCAGGATCCCACAGAGAATAGATGAAGGCTTTACCTTGAGGGTGGTCCTGGATGCCACAGTATCCGCCTCCCAGCAGACCGGCATTCCACTGCATGCAGCAGTAGTAGGTATCTACGGTGGCGCCATCTTCCGGCACACATACGCTCTGCTGGATTATGTCCCCTGGGAAGTTGTCCTGATAATGGTACCAGATTGATGGCGCTCTCGACATGGTTGTACACCTACAAATGGGAAACAGGCGAGTGAGTGAGGTGAGGTGAAATAGGGTTTAACGTCGCGTCCAAGATTATTGCACTTATATAGCGACGTGCATGCACAGGTGTGTGTGTGTGTGGCTGCTTATACTAGTCCGGACTGATGCCGATTTATAATGCTAGCTCACTGAGATACCATGCCGCAGTTTAACATGAATACCCCACTCAGACACAGTATACTGACTCCGAGCCGACCAGTCCTTGTTTTAGCCCCTTAAAGCCGAGCGCCAGACAGGGCAACAACAAGTACCATCTTTTAACGTCTTTTGGTATGACGCGGCCGGGGATCGAACCCCGGACCTTCCGCTCTCCGGGTGGACGCTCTACCTATAGACCACGGAGGCGGTCGGCGAGTGAGTGAGTGAATGTGTGAGGAAAGGAGGAAGGGAAGGAGGGATGGGGAGCGAGGGGTTTATCAACGTTTGGCGATATCCCAGCCGTGTCTCATCGGAAGAGGGGCGGTCGGGTAGCCTAGTGGTTAAAGCGTTCCCTCGTCACGCCGAAGACCCGCGTTCGATTCCCGACATGGGTACAGTGTGTGAAGCCCATTTCTGGTGTCCCCCGCCGTGATATTGCTGGAATATTGCTAAAAGTGGCGTAAAATCAAACTCACTCACTCTTCGGAGAACACAGAGGGTCAGGGATGATAGATTATTGAAAGAATCCTCGATCAAGCACAGACCGGGAATGTATCCAGCATTCACTCATGTTATTAAACACATGTCCATAATGTTATTATAATCAAATTGCAACACAACAAAAACAGGATACCTGTACACTGTAATGCAATGACTGCTCCCTTGTTAAATGTGAGGTCAAATGGGGTTAACGTCCAAGAGTATTGCACTTATATAGCGACGTGAATGCACGTGCGTGCGTGCGCGCGCACGTGTGTGTGTGAGAGAGAGAGCGAGAGAGAGTGAGTGAGTTGGGTTTAACGCCGCTTTTAACATTACTCCAGTTATATCACAGTGTGTAGCTTAATGTGGGAGGAAAGCCCGAAGTGATGCAGGTGTCAGACGTTTACCACTTCGGTGAAACCCACGAGCACGGGTATGGTGCTGACAAACCTAGAAACCTAGAGAGAGAGAGAGAGAGAGAGAGAGAGAGAGAGAGAGAGAGAGAGAGAGAGAGAGAGAGAGAGAGAGAGAGAGAGAGAGAGAGAAAGAGAGAGAGAGAGAAAGAGTAGAGAGAGAGAGACACACACACACACACACACACACACACTCACGCACACACTCACATACACAACGAAACATCTTTTTTTATGTCAAGCTACCTAATATTTAACTAATAGTTGTCGGAAGAAGTTATGGGAATTATGAGTAATTGAATAGAACGTGCATGGATTTTTATTTTAAAACAATTATTTTAAAATAATTTGGTCTACTGCGGCTTAACCTAGTTTCGGTTTGAATACGCCAATGAGTGTGTGTGCTAGCCGGGACAGCTAACAACAAGTACCATCTTTTAACGGTTTTTTTTAATGACACGACCTGGGATCGCTCTGCCACTAGACCACAGCGGCGGTGCTTCCTTGTTAAATGCAAATTTGAAAAAAAAAATACACAAACCATGAAAGTTAAAGTCAGATTTTATTCCATTTACAATGCCTGTGCGTGGTGTGACGCACTGACGCTGTAGCAAGAGGATTAAACAGTCGATCAATAATTTCCCCAAAATGTTAATCAACACAGGCATGTTTAAAATGATATGAGTGAGTGAGTTTGATTTTACGCCGCTTTTAGCAATATTCCAGCAATATCACGGCGGGGGGCCATCAGAAATATTGTGTCTGAGTGGGGTATTCAAGTTAAACTGTGGCATGGTATCTCAGTGGGATAGCACTATAAATCGGCATCAGTCCGGACTAGTACAAACAGCCACACACACACATGCATGCACGTCGCTGTATAAGTGCAATAATCTTGGACGCGACGTTAAACCCCATTTTACCTCACCTTATCTTGAAAGAATTAGCGTGGTTTCACTCACCTGTATGTAAACGCAACAATATATTCAAGGTGTGAGTTTTACTTACCAGTACGCTTAATATGTATACTAAGAATAATCAGTGTACGCTGGTTATCATCTTAGAACAAAAATCCTGATAAACTCAGTTATCTTGTGTTATCATCTCGCAGTCTCTCCAGACAATACACCACAATGAAGATAAAGCTGACCGACGGAAACTACCGACTGTCCCATCGTGACCAACTCGGGCCATTCGTCACCACTCGCCCTTTTCCGTAACCTGCAAGAAGACTCGTCCCCCTATCGATGAATGTTATGTGCGAAAATACGACAAACCAATCAGAATGCGCGAATGATTTCAAATTCTTCGTCAAAGAATCCCTCAGAAATAATTTTTGATTTTACTTATGTCTTGCATCTAAAAATATACCCAAGACACAGTTAAATGTGTTCAATCATACTGTATAATTCCGCATGTCCAGATGTGCTTTAAATTGCATCTGAAATAAATATTATATATGGGGAAATATATGTGAACCGTTACTCAAAGAGTTGACAATTGTTTTAGGTAGGCCCGTTTGCGCTAAGACGGAACCCGGTCGCAAAAATGGCCATGAGAGGGGCACGAGTCGCTATTCGGCTTGTCCCGGAATAACACGAGTTGGTCACGAATGCAACTCGGGCATTTCGGAGCAATGACGAACTTCTTACAGGTTACGGAAATGGGCGAGTTGTGACGAATGCAGACAACCCTACCGGAGCAAAGGTCGGTCGGCTGTTCTCGGCTGATAATATTCTTAAAAGATAAAAATCAATTATTTATGACATCAAGAGCGGATACAGGTTTCTGAGTCACAAGTGTTATATACATACATGTACAAGCGCCAGATTAATGCAACTTATTCGTGAAGCTATTTTCGTATTAACTTTGTTGTCAGCATTTCAGATGATATAGTTATGCATGTTTATGTAATATGTTTACATATGGTCTACCAGAGCACCTATTAAACTTGCAAATCCTTGCTCAACACCTATTTCGTTATAAACAGAAGGTGCACCCCTATAGCTGTTTAGGGTGTGCCCCTATAGGAAGGTGGCTATCAAACATTATCAACAATAGATCGCTTACTGATGAGTATGTTTGACAAAACAAAAGCTCTTTTCACCCACGAATGACGTTTGTCATTCAAAGCAATCTCGTCATCTGTGGGAACGTAAAATCCTCCAGTGTCTGTGTAGGCCGACTCGATGCTGTGTTGTCCGGCTAACTCTAAGGGCAGACTGTTCCTGTTGTTAAACCCTGCAGTTATCTATATTCCATTTATATCACGGCGAGTCTGGGCCTGGCAAATCAATGACTGGAAACATTAGCATCGTCCCAGAACATTAGGGCACAATGACGTGCAATCAGTCACATCGCCGGGCTATCCGATCCCATGAGTGAGACGTTATGGCATGATTTAACGTCCAGCTCAAGATTGGTACGTATATAGCGGCGTGCATCATTCGTGCGCGCGCGTGTGTGTGTGTGTGTGTGTGTGTGTGTGTGTGTGTGTGTGTGTGTGTGTGTGTGTGTGTGTGTGTGTGTGTGTGTGCGTGCGTGTGTGTGAGTGAGTGTGTGGTTGCTTGTACTAGTCAGGATTAAACGACCTTCTTCTCTCTGGACAGACGCCCTATCCACGAGACCTCGGAGGCGATCTCCTATCCCAAGAACTGCCCGGAACACGTGAAGATCCGGGTAGAGATCCGGGTCTTTAGCAATCATGCTTGCTGTAAGAGGAGACTACGCTTGTCGTAAGAGGTAGCTAACGGGATCGGGTGGTCAGACTCCCTGACTTGGTTGATGCATGTTATCGTATCCCAGATGCGTAGATGTCAATCACTGAATTGTCTGATCCAGACTCGATTATTTACAGACCGCCGTCATGTAGCTGGAAAATTGCTGAGCGCGGCGTCCAACAACAAACAAAGTGGTAGGGAACCCCATACTAATCCAGTCTCCGCGGGATCTGGATGTGACAGCTTTTATGAATATTCCATCCACACCTCTGCAGGAGAACAACAGACTAGGCTTCATACACTGTACCTATGAGGGGAATCGAAACTGAGCATTCGGCGTGACGAGCACCAAGGCCACCATAAACAGACGGGACAGTAGCCTGTTAATGAGGGGGGCACGGGTGGCCCAGTCGTCTAAGGCGCCGTGATTCGCTGTGCAGAGTTGTGTCCCTTGGGCACGCCGGAAACCTATGATTGTGGGTTCGAATCCCGGTTCGCCCCAATTATGTTTCTAGGTTTGTCAGCACCATACCCGTGCACGTGGGTTTCACCGAAGTGGTAAACGTCTGAGACCTGCATCACTTCGGGCTTTCCTCCCACATTAAGCTGACACGCCGTGATATAACTGGAATACTGTTAAAAGCGGCGTAAAACCCAACTCACTCACTCACTCACTCATGTTAATGAGATACTCTACCGTTAGATATATTGCGGTTTACGTGGGGTTTGGTAACGTGGTAACGATATGACGATATGTTAACGTTGTACAGGTAGCGTACATAAGTATCACCTCATATAGTAAGGTATTATTTTGACAGAAACATATCAGTTGGTAGGCCTTTATTGCAAGCTTCATGACATTTCAGAGCCATACATATAAAGTGAATGCATACATGGAAACTGTCAGGCAAAAGATAGTACACACTTGGAAACTGACCAAAAAGCTACAAACGTTATGAAAACGTTACTATGCTGAAACCAGTCGCCGAAAAACTGCAAGTCTATCGTTGAAAATAGTTATGATACTAGTATCAAATACATCACCACCGAATAGCAACAATGTCTTCTTTGTTTCATGTCCGGCCACCATCAAATATGGGTGTGCAGTCATCCATTTCTATTATTTCGTTATTATGCATGCATCAAGGTAACGCAACTTGAATGCTATGACAAAATGGATATCATTATTTATGATATCAGTATGAAAAGGACATACTTGTCATAAGCTACGTGTCAATGCAGGACTGCAGGACTGTATACTGTGCTGGTGGCGAATTCAATACAGCTTGATGTGATCGAGTTTATCACATGCCTAAACACAAAGCTAAACATTTTAAAATTGATACATTTTGTCATCTAAAAAGATCGTTTCCTTTGATTAAATTCCTTTGTTGATCCGAGCCACTGAAACATAACTACTATGCTTTGATGAGTAGGAAATCCCAATGACGTACTGTACAAACTAGACTTTGATTAGGAGAAATTCCCAATAAAGTACTGTCCTAACTAGACTTTGATTGAAGAAATTCCCAATAACGTACTGTCCTAACTAGACTTTGATTAGGAGAAACTCCCAACAACGTACTGTCTAAACTAGACTTTGATTTGGAGAAATTCCCAATAACGTAGTGTCCAAACTAGACTTTGATTGTAGAAATTCCCAATAACGTTCTGTCCTAACTAGACTTTGATTTGGAGAAATTCCCAATAACGAACTGTCCAAACTAGACTTTGATTGAAGAAATTCCCAATAACGTTCTGTCCTAACTAGACTTTGATTAGGAGAAATTCCCAATAACGTACCGTCCAAACTAGACTTTGATTTGGACAAATTCCCAATAACGAACTGTCCAAACTAGACTTTGATTGAAGAAATTCCCAATAACGTACCGTCCAAACTAGACTTTGATTGAAGAAATGCCCAATAACGTACTGTCCTAACTAGACTTTGATTTGGAGAAATTCCGAATAACGCACTGTCCTAAATAGACTTTGATTAGGAGAAATTCCAATAACGCACTGTACAAACTAGACTTTGATTAGGAGAAATTCCCAACGACGTACTGTCTAAACTAGACTTTGATTTGCAGAAATTCCCAATAACGTACTGTCCAAACTAGACTTTAACTGAAGAAATTCCCAATAACGAACTGTCCAAACTAGACTTTGATTGAAGAAATTCCCAATAACGTTCTGTCCTAACTAGACTTTGATGAGGAGAAATTCCCAATAACGTACTGCCCTAACTAGACTTTGATTTGGACAAATTCCCAATAACGAACTGTCCAAACTAGTCTTTGATTGAAGAAATTCCCAATAACGTACCGTCCAAACTAGACTTTGATTGAAGAAATGCCCAATAACGTACTGTCCTAACTAGACCTTGATTTCGAGAAATTCCCAATAACGCACTGTCCTAAATAGACTTTGATTAGGAGAAATTCCAATAACGCACTGTACAAACTAGACTTTGATTAAGAGAAATTCCCAACGACGTACTGTCTAAACTAGACTTTGATTTGCAGAAATTCCCAATAACGTACTGTCCAAACTAGACTTTAACTGAAGAAATTCCCAATAACGTACTGTCTTTACTAGACTTTGATTAGGAGAAATGCAAAATGCTAAATCGGATCCCTGATTAAATGTTCATAGCTATATGAAATACACTATACAGTTTTAGGATTATAATCTTTAGGATTAGAAACTGCAGTAACATATTGCGACCATTTACTGGTCGTCTGTGACTGTGGCCGTCTTGGTCGTGACTCTACCCAGTATGTCCTCGATGGTGACCTTGACCATGTTCCCCACGAGCGCCCCGGACACCACGTGAGACCTGACCTGTGTCGCGATGTCCATGGTCACGAGATGATCACCGACAAAGATGGTGTATTTGAACTGTGGCGTTGAAGACGCAGGTACTGTCCACGTTACCAGTTTCGGTGTTGCCAAGGTTATTGTGAAGTCAATAGGGTTTTCCGTCGGCTCCTTTTGGGTTGTGACATCGAACGTCTTGGAGGTGGTGCCCAACCCTGGAGAGGGTTGTATGGTGCCTCCACTTACCAAATAGTAATGGTCCTGGTTGCTACCACCGTCAAAGTTGTTGTTGTGGTTCAGGGTGCCTGTCCCTCTGACGACGTCAAACTTTCCCGAGTCAAAGGCGAACCATGTGCCGTCTGATCTTCTCTTGAACCCGTTACGGTAGAGAGCTTTGCGCTGGTTGTCCCCTGTTCCTGCCCAGTCTTCCACAAAGCTTCCCGTATTGGTGTTAAACAGCACGGACTTCACAGGAAAGTCCATGGTGATGACATGAGTCCACTGTTTGTCCGTCTCGTCGTGGACCCAGAAGCCAAAATAAGTATGGCTACCGTAGTTCCACATCCGACTTACAAGGGTATACCATCGGTCCGGCTGCCAACCAATAGCAAAGTTCATGCTTTTGAATCCGGTGCCTTCGCTTCCGAAGTTCGCTGTCTCCGTCCACATTCCGGTGAAAGCTGGTTTAATGGGAATGTTTGATTTGATTGGATCCCAGACTGAATAGATGAAGGCCTTCCCTCTTGGATGGTCCTGTATCCCACAGTACCCGCCCCCCTCGCCACCGGTGTTCCACTGCATGCAGCAGTAGTAGGTGTCCAATGTGACGCCGTCTTTGGGGACTAAGATGCTCTGATGGATAATGTCCCCAGGGAAATAGTCCTCGTAATGAAACCAGACGGAAGGCGCTCTTGCCATGTTGAAATGTTTGCAAAAGCTGTAATGAAATTTAAAAAATATCAGATAATGAGTCGTTTGTTTGTTTATTGTTAAACGCCGCACCAGGCATATTTCAGCTCTATGACGGCGGTTAGTAAATAATCGGGCGTTTACCAGACAATCCGTGATTGATATCATGAGCATCGATCCACGCAATGGACGACATGCATCAATTATGTCAGCAAGCCTGACCACCCGATCCCGTTGGTCGCTTCTTACGCATGGGTTGCTGAAGACCTAGTCTAACCCGGTACATGTTCCCGAGGCAAGCATGTCTACTAGCTTGTATCAAAGTCTAGTTTTTACACGACCAAGAACATGTTAATATATCACTCAGCTTTGAGAGGAATCAGGGTCTATTTCATGTCGTTTAATAACTGGAGTACAGCAACTGGTGTTCGTGAACTGTATTTTTATTAATTTTAAATGAAGCTGAACATGCTCCATGGCAATATGGGATGCTGTTTGAATGACATCATCTCCAAGCAACCCATCACACATATTCAGATCCCACGTGGACACCCAGAATATCGACTCCACAATAGGTCTCCAGCAACCCATGCTTGCCATAAAAGGCGGCTATGCTTGTCGTAAGAGGTGACTAACGGGATCCGGTGGTCAGGCCTGCTGATTTGGTTGATGCATGTCATCGTATCCCAATTGCATAGATCGATGCTTATGATGTCAATCACTGGATTGTCTGGTCCAGACTCGATTATTTACAGACCGCCGTCATATATCTGGAATATTGCTGAGTGCGGTGTTACACAACAAACAACCAAACAAACATCTCTTTGATGTATTCAGTAGTTTAAATTCAAAACTTCTTATATTAAATGGAGACAGTATTCGATTCCAACCAGGGGTACAATGTGTGAAGCTCATTTCTGGTGTCCCCGCCGTGATATTGTTGGAATATTGCTAAAAGCGGCGTAAAACCAAACTCACTCACTCACTGATATTGTTGGAATATTTCTTAAAGTGGCGTAACCCCATACTCACTCACTCACGCTCTTCAACAGCGTACAATACGTTGTGAACATATCATTTGACACTATATGAACCAATATATGTACTTACATTTCAGTGATTCATTCATATAATCGTCACCTCTGTTTTGCCCTGCACACTCAATGGAATCTGTTTTGGCGGACAATCGAGACTGGTTATTCTCTGGCGTTGACTTTTATATTTACTCGCTCGGTCCAACTAAGTTTGAATGAATGCTACTGTGTATATATACATATTCACCCTTTTATACGTATTATATACGCTGAAAATAAATATTGCCACGTCATGGTAGATCCACGTGATGTGTGTTATGTTATATGAGATAAATAACACGACTTACTTGGATGATAATAGCTATGAAATATACATGGGGATCAGCTGTCATCGTAACATGCAGAACACATGGCCTGCAGTGTTATCGACATGTCATGAACATCTTAAATCTTTTAGTTGCAAAAAAATGATGAAAATATGGAAGCAGTAATATTGTGATATATAAGCCAAATATTACATATTCTACTACCATATCATCATTAGATAAGTAGCTGGGTCATGTAATGTATTTATTTAATATCGATTCTATACAAGCATACAATAATCTCACTGGCTCCGACTTTCATACAGTTTGGCACTCGCTCTATGAAGGTTCCCAAATGAAGAGAGAGAGCGAGAGAGAGAGAGAGAGAGAGAGAGAGGGGGAGGGAGGGGAGAAAGAGGGGGAGGGGAGAGAAAGAGAGAGGGAGAGAGAGAGAGAGAGGGGTGGGTGGGTGGGAGAATCTGATTGTTTGTTGTTTAACGCCGCACTCAGCATTATTCCAGCTATAAGACGTCGGTCTGTAGAAAAATCGAGTATGGACCAGACAATCCAGTGATGGACATTATGAGCATCGATCTACGCAATTGGAATACGATGACATCGAAGAGAAAGACATTTCTAAAAGTATTATTGTCGGGTTCGACAATCACTTACCTATTATTTGTAAATTTTTATTTTCAGAAAGTGAATTTCATTTTTAGAACCATTTCCAGAACAGAAGGTGACGGTTTGTTTCTTTTGTGAGATGCCATGTATGTCAACAAATTCCTTCATTGAGACATTTCTTTTCTCACCTGGTTGATACACATCGTCCAAATATATATTCAACAAAACATTAGCTAATGACTTCAAGACTTCATAATTTGCCCGCAGCCTCCATAGGGAGATTTCTTTCACAAAGGGGTACCGCAATCATGGATCTATGTTCATCAATATAAATGTCTGTTCTGCGGTGTTCTCTTATTAATAGGTACTGTCTTATTGTTAGTTATTTTAATGCATTAATGGAAATTGTAACAATTTTATGCCAATATTTCATTTTTTCCAACGTTTTCCATGTCATTATAGTCTTTATTACCTCGGTAAAGAGAATATTAGCAGTACCTGACGTGATGGACGCAAATAGGCCTCAATAAAACCCAAGCCTATTTCTACATCTACCATAGTAATATGTGCCTCACCATAAAATCACCGCAAATAACTTGTTTTCGTTAAAGGTGTCCTACGAACAATAATGTATTCTTGCTTGCTATAAATCATTCTGCTTGAACCCCACCCTTGCCCATAGGCATAAGAGTTTAAGTATTCGACCCATTCAGATCATCTCGGCTTTTTCCGTTCCTTAAATATTTCCTCGAGAAACAACGGTGTAATGATATAACATGCTTTGACTGTATACCGCATACCTTTGAGAAAAGCTGTATTTATGGTAAATGTAAATTAGGTACATGTGTATAATTTGATATGGAGAATGTTTATCATGATTATGACTCCATATATGTCATGGCCATGACTGCCGCCATGTTGTATAGTTCAATGTGATCGTCACGTTAACGAGTGACACTCGTGATCCCGCTTCCAGTACGTATTCGTCCTATTGCCAATCAAGGTGAAACTGGACCGCCTCCGTGGTCTAGTGGTAGAGCGTCTGCCCGGAGAGCGGAAGGTCCGCGGTTCGATCCCCGGCCGAGTCATACCAAAAGACGTTAAAAGATGGTACTTGTTGTTACCCTGTCTGGCGCTCGGCTCAGAGTCAGTATACTGTGTCTGAGTGGGGTATTCATGTTAAACTGTGGCAGGATATCTCAGTGAGCTAGCACTATAGATCGGCATCAGTCCGGGCCAGTACAAGCAGCCACACACACACACACACACACACACCTGTGCATGCACGTCGCTATATAAGTGCAATAATCTTGGACGCGACGTTAAACCCCATTTCGCCTCACCTCACCTCACCTCACCTCACCTCACCTCACCTCACCTCACCTCAAGATGAGCTGTGGTAGGGCGGTGAGCAGCCTGTACTCAACACTGGGCATGTTTTCTGTGGAGGTCAACACTCTGGGTATTTTCTGGGTTTTGTGTTGAGGTGCAGTGCGTGGGATTCAACGTGGTTTACAAAGTTTACTGTCACGCCAGTCCTGGTTTTGTCCTCTTAATGCCGGGCGCCAGGCAAGGTAACAATACGTACCATCTCTAAACGTCTTTTGATATGACGCGGCCAAGAAATCGAACCACCGACCTTCTCCGTCCGGACCCTCTATCCACTAGGCCACAGATACGTTACATTGGACGCTGGCGGTGAGAATAAATGGCCCCGTGCGCCAGTTCCCGACCTTGACTCAAGTACCCGACGATAGTACGCCACGCTTATTTGTGCACGAGTATTGGAGAGGGGAACATTTTGATTATCTCGCCTGGTCGGGCACGGCCCAAGCTCCTTCCCAGCGCGTGACACCTTCGTTACACTCTCGGTAACATCGCTGCCACCAGTGTGGGCGCGGCCATTACAAGAATCTTGAAATTTGCCCTCTAACCCCATATGTAGTATCGTTTATAACTTTTATTTATGTCTTTGGGAATGCCATCATATTTCATTTTGAAAAAGTTTATGACTGACCATATTTTCCGGATGAATTTACTTTGTTGTTTTAATAATCAGATTGGTTCGAGATTGCAGATTAACGGAAAATCAACCAGCTTCTCCCTTACATTCTTACGATATCAATTAAAGATGATACTTTTATTGAAATAGAAATTCAAACTGACAAACAAAGAAAGTAATTTATCAGCGGTAAGTGTATTCGGCGTGACGACAGTCGTCACTTGTTTGTAAACATAACGGTCATTCGGTTGCGAGTTCAACTCCAAGCATGGTTGGGGCCACCTATCACAGTGGGGAGTTTTGACTGGTGGCAGCGATAGTTTAGAGAGCTCCGCCAACGGACTATCGCTGTGAGGAGCTTGGGCACGGCCAAGTGGTCTGAAGCGCCGCGAATCGCTGTGCAGAGTTGCGTCCCTTGGGCACGCCAGAAACCTATGGTTGTGGGTTCGAATCCCGGTTCGCCCCGATTATGTTTCTAGGTTTGTCAGCACCATACCCGTGCTCATGGGTTTCACGGAATGTGTAAACGTCTGAGACCTGCATCATTTCGGGCTTTCCTCCGAAATTAAGCTGACACGCCGTGATATAACTGGAATACTGTTAAAAGTGGCGTTCAACCCAACTCACTCACACACTCACTCCAGTATTCGAATAACGTCTGGACCCTATATCTAAATATCACTGAAATTCTAAAACTGCTTAACACAGTCCTTGATAATGCTAAAAGTACATGGCCTAATGAAAATGATGTAGTGTATAGTACAGATGCCACCAGATTGAGTGTCAGCAATAACTATAGCAAGGTAGACACGCGGGATGCGGGGACTGTGTCAAGGCTAAACTCATCAGCGGCTAAAATAGCATGTACCTGAACACACGGGACGCCTGACAGGGGATGTAGCGACGTCAGATATGACCAACATGCTCCGTGATTTAGTAACTGATGGAAATAGATATACGAGGGACGTTCAATAAGTTTTGCAACTTCAATATAAGACCAAGTCGCAGAATATCTTTTGCATTTTTATTTTTCAATATAATCTCCATTCACCTCAATACACTTATTCCATTTGTCCTTCAAGCTTTTGATACCACTTTTGTAGAAATCCGCAGATTGGCCCTCTATCCACGCCTCTGTGGCAGCCTTTATGCCCTCGTCATCCTGGAAGCGTCTTCCACGTAGGGCAGATAACATTTGCCGGAACAGGAAATAGTCACTGGGGGCTAAGTCTGGGCTGTAGGGTGGGTGATTTAACTGTACAGCCAAGACTAAGCCCCAAGTGACTATTCTTGTTCCGGCAAATGAAACCTGCCCTACGTGGAGGATGCTTCCAGGATGCTTATTGAACCCCCTTGTATGTGGCGTATTAAGTAAAGTGAAGTCAACTTTTATTTTGCTTTCAAGACCATTATGACCTATAATGCATGTACAGGGAAATATTTATACATGTAGTTTTGAACTAAATATCATATAATGTTATACATTTTCTCTTGAGTGGAGTATTGAATACACACATTTTGATATTGCTAACATTACTTCCTATTTTCTCAGTAATGTATTTAAATGTATGGATCATAGGGTGGGAAACCAAATACACTACCGGGCAAACAAAACTTTACACCCATAAAAATACCAGGCCAAAAATGACACAGAAGACATGGTCATTCGATAGTGATGTATTTGATACAGGTGTCATAGTGTTTTTTGACCTTACGTTTGCAGTGTTTCAGCGACTCTTTTCAGCCTTGTAGCGTTTTGAGTGAGTGAGTGAGTATGGTTCCACGCCGCTTTTATCAATATTCCAGCAATATCACGGCGGGGGACACCATAAATGGGCTTTACACTTGTAGCGTTTTGAAACCGTTGTTTCTCACATGTACACTTACTTTTGTCCGGCAGTTTGGTACATGGTTTTCAGTCTCAGGTACTGAACATATTGGGCTGCTGAATCGTTGAAAGTTAAACAGTTTCTTTACGTGCACATATTTCAATTCTTATATCTATGTTTTGAAAAGCTTAACATCTAAAGGGACCGCCTCAGTGGTCTAGTGGTAGAGCGTCCGCCCGGAGAGCGGAAGGTCTGGGGTTCGATCCCCGGCAGCGTTTGTAATTTAGCTTATTTGAACCCGTGTCGAGGGTTTGTATAATCCTTGTGGGGTACAGGTGGCAAGTCGTCTAAAGCCCTGTTATTGATCAATTATTAATCATTGAAGGTCATAGGCCCACATATAAAAACAAGTATGGAAGGGGTATTGTTTATAAAACACTTTGTTCTTTCATAAGCATGATACATAAACATGTATTATGATTTGATTTTTTCATGGACGTTCGTGGCAACAATCATTTTAAATATAGGCATATTCACACTAGTGGTGGTAAAGGTTCCTGGACGTTCTTGGCATCAATCATTTTAAATATAGGCATATTCACACTAGTGGTGGTAAAGGTTCATGGACGTTCGTGGCAAAAATCATTTTAAATATAGGCATATTCACATTAGTGGTGGTAAAGGTTCATGGACGTTCGTGGCAACAATCATTTTAAATATAGGCATATTCACATTAGTGGTGGTAAAGGTTCATGGACGTTCGTGGCAACAATCATTTTAAATATAGGCATATTCACATTAGTGGTGGTAAAGGTTCATGGACGTTCGTGGCAACAATCATTTTAAATATAGGCATCTTCACATTAGTGGTGGTAAAGGTTCATGGACGTTCTTGGCAACAATCATTTTAAATATAGGCATATTCACATTAGTGGTGGTAAAGGTTCATGGACGTTCGTGGCAAAAATCATTTTAAATATAGGCATATTCACATTAGTGGTGGTAAAGGTTCATGGACGTTCGTGGCAACAATCATTTTAAATATAGGCATATTCACATTAGTGGTGGTAAAGGTTCATGGACGTTCGTGGCAACAATCATTTTAAATATAGGCATATTCACATTAGTGGTGGTAAAGGTTCATGGACGTTCTTGGCAACAATCATTTTAAATATAGGCATATTCACACTGGTGGTGGTAAAGGTTCATGGACGTTCTTGGCAACAATCATTTTAAATGTAGGCATATTCACATTAGTGATGGTAAATATTTAATTCTACTTGCCAAAAGTAGCACATACAAGTAAAAAATGATATTCATCCTCTAAATCTAGATCACATAAAGGTCAGTTTTTTGCCTGTACAGAATGTATCACACACAAAAAATTAAAAATAAGCACACAGACTATACATTTTTAAACTGCATTGTCCCCAATAGTCAGAGGCTTTTTAAAGTGAAAATTATCTTGTGATGCGAAGCTTTTAAAAACCAAATAGACGACAGGAAGCCATATTTTGGGGCTAAAGTCAAACCCACTGTTAAACATTTTTTGTGTCTGTCAAAATACTATAATGTTTTGGGTAACACTTTCTTAGTATAGTACAGATGCTAGTTTCTGCTAGCCTCACTCTGGGAGTGTGGTTTCGAATCTCGGATGGGTCTCAACCCCCCAAAAGTACTAGAATCTGTATTTTACTTATAAAGTGTTGCCGAAATATAATATTTATTACATTTGATCACTTTCTAAATGACATTGTGTATGCTATCTAAATTCTTTTCCATTTACACTGGAATCAGATAAGTTGACTTCGCATCGACCAATAAAGACGAAAGTGTGGAACAAACGTGTTCAAAAGTAGGTTAATTGACTCATGATGTTGAATTTAGGACAAGTCTCTACATTCGAAGCCTGTGTGTCCACGTCATATCATATTGCCTGTGATAGTGTAAACAAATTAGTCGCTGACCAGTGGATTAATGTATGGGAGAGGCGATTGGCCGATATTTAATTTGATTCTGTCATATCGGCCTGATCAAGCAATTTCAGGGCCTATAAATGTAGGATTTCAATAGCGTATCATCCAGCTCGTATCTCACGGTACAACCAACCACAGCATCAGCGTATACAGCGGACAAGGTAATATATATGTTAGCAGGAGTAGCTCTTGGATGTGTGATGTATTGATACATTGTATACATTGTAAGATCTCTGTCTCTCTCTCTCTCTCTCTCTCTCTCTCTCTCTCTCTCTCTCTCTCTGTGTCTCCTCTGTACTGTCTGTCTCCCTCTCACTCTCTCTCTTTCTCTCTCTTTCTCTCTCTTTCTCTCACCTGTCTGTCTTTCTACCTCTCTTTTCCCATCTCGCCTATCTGTTGTCTGTCTCTCTACCTCTCTTTCCCTATCTCGCCTCTCTGTTGTCTGTCTGTCTCTCTCTCTATCTCTCTTTCTCTCGCCTGTCTGTTGTCTGCCTGTCTCTCTACCTCTCTTTCTCTTGCCTGTCTGTTGTCTATCTGTCTGTCTCTCTACCTCTCTTTCTCTTGGCTGTCTGTTGTCTGTCTGTCTGTCTCTCTACCTCTCTTTCTCTTGGCTATCTGTTGTCTATCTGTCTGTCTCTCTACCTCTCTTTTTCTTGCCTGTCTGTCTGTCTGTCTCTCTACCTCTCTTTCTCTCGCCTGTCTGTTGTCTGTCTGTCTCTCTACCTCTCTTTCTCTTGCCTATCTGTTGTCTGTCTGTCTCTCTACCTCTCTTTCTCTCTCTCGCCTGTCTGTTCTCAGTCTGTCTCTCTACCTGTCTCTCTCCCTCTCCCTCTTTCTCACTCTCTCCCTTTGTCTGTACTGTTTCTTTCTGTCTGTCTCTCTCTCTCACTAACCCTCTCTCTCTCACGCAATCTGTTTGTACTCTGTCTTTCTGTCTCTTCATCTCTTTTTCTCTCGCTCACACCCCTCTTTATGTACTCTCTCTGTGTCTCTCTGTCTCGATCTCTGTTTCTTTGCCTGCCTCTGCCTTTCTGTCTGTCTGTCTCTCTCTGTGCCTGATTGTCTGTCTGTCTGTCTATATGAACATCGTATGTACATAAGAGTGAGTGAGTGAGTATTTTACGCCGCTTTTAGCAATGTTCCGCCAATATCACTCCGTGAGACACCGGAAATGGACTTCACACATTGTACCCATGTCGGGAATCGACCCCGGGTCTTCGGCGTGACGAACGAACGCTTTAACCACTAAGCTAACCGACCGCCCCATGTACATAAGAAGAGAGTATTTCAAGTGATATTTCGTAGCATATCCATTTAACATTTAATAAACTATATTGAAACTTAACACAGGTACAGTTTGTGAACATACTGTTGTGTCCCCCGCTTTGCATACCCCCCCCCCCCCCCCCCCCCCCCCCGGCACTGCTGTAATATTAACGACCTTACTCACACAACCAACACATCACTGACCATCGCATTTATCATATATACAATGAGATTGTGTTTCTGCAGTTTCAGTATGGCTCGAGCCCCTTCAGTCTGGATGCATTTCAAAGATGCGTTCCCTGGAGACATCATTCGCAACGAGATTCTTGTTCCTAAAGATGGTTTTGTACTTGATACTTACTACTGCACCATGAGCTGGAATGGCGGGATGGAAGGTGGAGGCTATTGTGGTCTTCAGGATCACCCGAAGGGAAAAGCGTTCATCTACTCAATTTGGGACCCAAAACAAACCAAGTCCATTCCTATCAAAGCAGCCTACAAGGGACTGTGGACCGAGGTGGCCAATTTTGGTGGAGAGGGAACTGGACTCCGATCCCTTAACTTCTCCATTGGTTGGAAGCCGGATCAGTGGTATACCCTGGTGTCCAGAGTGTGGGACGTCAATGGCCATACCTTCTTTGGCTTCTGGATCCATGACCAGACCGATCACCACTGGTCACACATGATCACCATGGATTTCCCTGTGAAGCAGGTCAGGTTCAATTCTGACACGAGCCTTTTCCTAGAAGACTGGGTGGGGACTGGACAGAACGCGCGCAAAGGTCACTACCGTCAGGGTTTCAAGAGGAAAGTCGACGGCAGCTGGTTCCCCTTCACAAAGACGAGTTTCAGTGTCGTCGTTGAATCATCCACTCACAACCACGCCAACAACTATGACGCTGGGGTGGAGAAGGACTATTTGTACATGGCTAGCGGAGGTCACGTCCATACGTCGCCAGGAATCGGTCTTCACGCCAATTTAGAACTACCAAGTCATCATGCTTCCCCTCCTGATCCTCCGATCAGCTTCAGCATCACCAAGGCAAAGCCAGATGTCGTGGAGTGGCAGGTCCTAGCGTCGTCCACGCCGCAGTTTCACTACAGCATTGTCCGGAACGGCACACAGATTGCATCGGGGACTGACACGGAGAGGAGAAGTCACCCAATACATGGAGCTCGAGCTGGGGACACCCTTGAGATTCACCTTGAGGACATCCTGGGTAAGACATCCACCAAGTCTGTGAAGATCTCGGCTTAGACAGGCATGCTTGGGACCACATTGGGGACAGTTTTGGGAAGACATCCACCAAGTCTGTGAAGATATCGGCTTAGACAGGCATGCTTGGGACCACATTGGGGACAGTTTGGGGAAGACATCCACCAAGTCTGTGAAGAGCTCGGCTTAGACAGGCATGCTTGGGACCACATTGGGGACAGTTTGGGGAAGGCATCCACCAAGTCTGTGAAGATCTCGGCATAGACAGGTATGCTTGGGACCACATTGGGGACAGTTTGGGGAAGACATCCACCAAGTCTGTGAAGATCTCGGCTTAGACAGGCATGCTTGGGACCACATTGGGGACAGTTTGGGGAAGACATCCACCAAGTCTGTGAAGATCTCGGCATAGACAGGTATGCTTGGGACCACATTGGGGACAGTTTGGGGAAGACATCCACCAAGTCTGTGAAGAGCTCGGCTTAGACAGGTATGCTTGGGACCACATTGGGGACAATTTGGGGAGGACATCTACCAGGTATGTTCAGAACGAGTCCTAAACACGCTTCACATTGAGGACATCTTGGATGACATCGAGCAAGACTGTGAAAATCTCAAACAGGTTCTATTAACTACCAATGATTTCTTAATTATGCATTGATATCCTTCATGACTTGGACATGTATCTTAATTGTATCCTTATAGTTTCATGTAACTCCATTCCTTTGTTTCAACGTTGTTGCTTAGATTAGTATATATACTATTTAAATGGGTAAAGATAATTTAGACCATCATCACCTCCCTAAAACTTCTGCTTCAAAATGAATAGCTTGAACGGTGATCAAATATCATATTTTATATATTGTGTATGGTCTGTGATCTGAAGTGTATCGACTCATAATAATATATGTAATAAGAAAGTCATTGTATACACATGATAAAACTAATTGTTTGATTATGAAGATTGTGTATAAAATATTAATAACACAATGACATGTAGTGAATATATGTAAGCAGTATTATACATTTACGTTTGAATAAAAACTACCTTTATTGATAGTAATTGAATGCACGTTAATTGAAATATTATTGACAGAAATGAGGCAATAGTTAAATATTGATAATGTTGCAAGCACGATGTTTGATTTCGACTAATAGAATCTTTAATAAAATAGATAGAAATACCATGTAAAAATATTGTTAAATAATGAAAATATAAGTTTAAAAAATGTCGATGACCATCGCGATACGGAGGAAGGTAACCTTTGTGTTTATAAATTTCATATATATCTTTCGGATGATTCCATTCAAATGTTGTTGTTTTTCCATACTTAAGAAGCCACATGCCCTGGGGTCAGACCATCTGATATTGTGTGGGTGGCTGGGAAGGGGGGTAGGGGCTGGGCTGGTATTTCATCGAAAGAAATTGTTCAAAAAGATGTTTGAAAAAAGTTATTATGCTTCAGACTATTAAAAAAAAGAAATTGTCTGCCACAAAATTGACGTTGTGATTTAAAAAATAAATATTTAGGCTCAAAGTTATTATTAAAAAATATATGTTTTTGCATCTGTAGCGGAAAAAGAATGTTTCTTTACATTAATGCATTAGAACGTTTTAAATTCTGTTTTAATCTACACAATATTCAGATAGTATTTATATGGTACAGCATGTACTTAATTCTTAGTTGAAAATAGAAAGGACATACCAGGAGAACATGATACTCATATTCAAAAACTAATAAGGTTACACAGTGAACAATGGGGTTATTCCATCTTAAACATTTAATGAATGTCTCCTATCTCAATTCCGACTTCTCTGTTTTCGCCGCCACAGAATATTCTTTCTAAAGATATACCAATACACATGTTCAGCTGCACGTTCATCATGTTGTATCTATAGTGTTCAGGATATGTTTGTTACCCTTTTTTATATAATCATTATGTACAATTACTTTCTTTTAATAAAAAGCTCAATTAATTGCATTGTGTTTCCATTCTGTAAATGTAAGAGTGAGTGAGTGAGTGAGTGGGTATGGTTTTACGCCGCTTTCAGCAATGTCCCAGCAATATATCGTCGGGGGACAGCAGAAATAGGCTTCACACATTGCACCCATGTGGGGAATCGAATCCGGGCCTTCGGCGTGACGAGCGAACGCTTTACCCGCTTGGCTACCACACCGTCCCTGTAAATATAGCCGATATTATAATATCTTATCGATGACATACTTGTCTTGATGCTTCGTCATCATACCTACTCCCTGTGGGGGGTCAGGTTGCCATGTCCCCTAAGGCGCAACAATTGGCTATGCAGATTTGCTTCCCTCAGCCGAGCCAGGATCGGCTTGTTAGGGTCAAATCCAAAATAAAATCCCGTGAGGTTGAGTTTGACCAAAGTGTTCAAAGCGGTGTTATATCCAGCTGACTCCACCACTCCTGCTTATGTGTGTGTGTGTGTGTGTGTGTGTGTGTGTGTGTGTGTGTGTGAGACACAAGCTCCTCCAGGATCTTTTGGAGCCGCTCAGCGTAGCCGTGTGTACGGTGGACAGTGCTGCGTCCAGCTGGCAATACTTTCGTATTATTGTGTTACATGTGTCATCAAAGGGATGTGTGGTATTTTACGAGCTGAATGCGTCTGTACAGGCAGGGCGTGGCCGAGGATTATATCGGAGCACAGGAATCATCACTATCACTGACATTGAAACTACTACTACTACTACTACTACTACTACTACTACTACTACTACTACTACTTCTACTACTACTACTACTACTACTACTACTATAACTAACACCAACACCAACACCAATACCAACACTAACACTAACACTAACACTAACACTAACACTAACACTAACACTAACCTGACACTGACACCAACACTAACACTAACCTGACACTGACACCAACACTAACACTAACCTGACACTGACACCAACACTAACACTAACCTGACACTGACACCAACACTAACACTAACCTGACACTGACACCAACACTGACACTAACACTTATACTAACACTACTACTACCACCATCACAAACACCAACACTAACACTAACACTGACAATACTACCATCACTAACACCAGCACTAACACAAACACTTTTACTGACACTACTACTAATACATCACTAACACCAACAGTAACGCTGACACTTATACCAACACTACTACTACCATCACTAACACCAACACCAACACCAACACTTCTACTAACACTACTACTGTCATCACTAACACAAACACTAACACCAACAGTAACACTAACACCAACACTGACACAAACACTACCATCAACTCTTAAACTACCACTACCACTACTACTACCATCACTAACACCAACACTAACACCAACAGTAACACTAACACCAACACTGACACAAGCACTAACACCAACTCTTATACTAACACTACCAGTACTACTACCATCACTAACACCAACACTAACACTAACACTAACACCAACACTAACACTAACACTAACACTAACACAAACACTTTTACTGACACTACTACTAATACATCACTAACACCAACAGTAACGCTGACACTTATACCAACACCACTACTACCATCACTAACACCAACACCAACACTTCTACTAACACTACTACTGTCATCACTAACACAAACACTAACACCAACAGTAACACTAACACCAACACTGACACAAACACTACCATCAACTCTTAAACTACCACTACCACTACCACTACCATCACTAACACCAACACTAACACCAACAGTAACACTAACACCAACACTGACAAAAGCACTAACACCAACTCTTATACTAACACTACTACTACTACTACCATCACTAACACCAACACTAACACTTATACTAACACTACTACTACCACCATCACTAACACCAACAGTAACACTAACACCAACACTGACACAAACACTAACACCAACTCTTATACTAACACGACTACTACTACTACCATCACTAACACCAACACTAACACTAACACTAACACTGACAATACTACCATCACTAACACCACCACTAACACCAACAGTAACACTAACACCAACACTGACACAAACACTAACACCAACTCTTATACTAACACGACTACTACTACTACCATCACTAACACCAACACTAACACTTATACTAACACTACTACTACCACCATCCCTAACACCAACACCAACACCACCACTACTACTACTACTACTACTACTGGTGATGGTGTCGTAGCCTAGTGGTTAAAGCGTTCGCTCGTCACGCCGAAGACCCGGGTTCGATTCCCAACATGGGTACAAAGTGTGAAACCCATTTCTGCTGTCCCACGCCGCGATATTGTTAGTACATGTATATTGCTAAAAGATGCGTAAAACCATATTCACACACCACTCACTGAGGGAATATATCAGGTATAAACATTAGTCACATGCATGGGAAAATGTGAAAGTAAAAGGTCAACGTAATTGTACCCTTACATGTGTTTATCTATTTAAACACACGTGAATGTATGTTTTATATGTTTCAAGAACTCGCATCTTATCTATCCGCCCAAGACGATTTCCAGTTAGCC
The DNA here is from genome assembly GCF_023055435.1 of Haliotis rufescens. Classification (NCBI taxonomy): domain Eukaryota; kingdom Metazoa; phylum Mollusca; class Gastropoda; order Lepetellida; family Haliotidae; genus Haliotis; species Haliotis rufescens. The sequence continues at coordinate 24,400,227 of NW_025963835.1, read as the reverse complement.
TAGGCACCGCGGTATGGGGCAATTGGTGAGCAGTCGCTCCACACCGTCATGTCGCCTAGGCCGATGATGGCGGGGGTAGCTGTGTGCCTCATGGGGGTCGTGCTGGGGGTGGCCGGCAAGGGGATGCTCTATCCGCGGGAGTCTGAGAGTAGAAACATGAAGAACCTGGACGGGATGTGGAACTTCCGCGCCGATGCGTCACCTTCCAGGAACCAAGGGTTTGACCAACAGTGGTTTAAGTCGCCTTTGTCTCAGGTTAGTCCTCGACTGAAGCACACGCTAGTTTGTACAGTTCAAACGCATGGCAGTAAACACAGTAATTATTGTATCAATGGGATATCACTGCAATTCTTTTTCCAACCTATCATTCACCATATTGAGACTTCAGTGTAACCCCATTAATAAGGACTTAATTAATCCAGACGATGCGATGTCAATTTTTAATTAACTCACTCGTTAATCCTGACGACCTTGTCTGAAAATTCAACCTACCGCAATCGACGTAATAAGCGCCCCGCTCTAATAAGCGCCCACGGCGATATTTGCTAATATGTTGGCCAGTGAACAATCTCAATTAGCACCCCTTCCGATTATTCAATGTACACAAGTCTTATTTATTCGCGTATAATACGCACTCATGTGTTATGTGCATACTTAATTAAGGGCAATTAAATTCTGGAAAAATATGTCTGTCGTACATAAACATTTCAGGCTGTCAGCATAAACCACGATATTTATCTTTCCACTCTGCTTTTTTCACTAAAATATGTTCCAAAAAGCCCCCTATTTCTAATTTTGAGAGCGCCCTGGGCGCTTACTACGTCGAATGTGAAGGACGTTTTCCGGAGCAATGATTCATAATTTGGAAGTTGTCGAAACCGGACAATTTTGCTGGAAACAGTTTCGTCCGGATTAGCGAGATTTAAGTGTATAAAGGGATATTAATCGACTACAATAGGAGACAATCGGATGTAGGTGAAGAAGTGATATAACGACCAAGTGTTTTGAACATGAACATGTTCATGTTAGAAATTCATACGAGATAAAAGGGAATGGTTATGAAAGGCACCACTGTGCCCTGATACCGAGTTTACATGCTATTCCTAGTTTTATATGATACCATGAAGCGACTTGAATGAGGGGCGGTCGTTAGCCTAGTGGTTTAAGAGTTCGCTCGTCACGCCGAAGACCCGGGTTCGATTCCCGACATGGGTACAATCTGTGAAGCCCATTTCTGGTGTCCCCCGCCGTGATATTGCTGGAATATTGGTAACAGCGGCGTAAAACCATACTCACTCACTCACTTGAATGATTAATCATTTATTTAACAATTTGACAATATCTATCTACATCCAATCCTCGATTACTTGGTAACATGGGCACACATCTACGAAGCCATCAATGTGTCAAAACCAATATCAGTAAAATTTAAATATAATCTCCGCTGTAATCATTTACGTTAAAGAGTGATTGTTTGTTTTATTTAACGCCACACGCAGCAATAGTTCAGCTATATGACAGCGGTCTGTAGATAATCGAGTCTGGACCACACAATCCAGTGATTGACATCATGAGCATTGATCTTGGCAACTGGGATACGATGACATACATCAACTACGTCAGCGAGCCTGACCACCCGATCTCGTTAGTCGCCTCTTACGACAAGCATAGCTGAGTGGTTGCTATAGGTAGGCGACTGAATAATATTTTGTGCCGCAGTGAGCAATATACAAGTTAAGTCACAGCGGCCAGTAAATAATCGAATCTGGCTCCAGGCATACAAGTGACATCAACAACGGCATCAACAACGAACTACGCCGTTGTGGACTACGGCACACAACCAGCTAGCTAGGTCACATCAGGGTCCTCATTAACTGTGCCTGACACCCAGATGCAAGGGTACTGGAGAACTGCATGTGGGGGTCAGGCCCAGGTAATGAACACCAGGATGTGACCTATCTAGCTGGTTGTGTGTCGTAGCGTCACAACGGTGTGGTTCGTTGTTGATGCATGCAAGGGTACTGAAGAACTGGACCCGTGAAGATCCGGGGTATAATAGGTCTCCAGCAACCCTGCTTGCCATTAAAGACGACTATGTTTGTCGTAAGAGGCGACTAACGGGATCGGGTGGTCAGGATCGTTGACTTGGTCTATGCATGTCATCGCATTCCAGTTGCGTAGATCGATGCTCATGATGTCAATCCCTGGATAGTCTGGTTCAGACTCGATTATTTACAGACCGCTGTCATATAGCTGGAATATTGCTGAGTGCGGCGTTAAACAACAAACAAACAAATAAACAACAAACAAACAACACAAAGAAAGTGAAATAGGAAATTGTGACATCCCTAATAAACATGGAAACAGAAACAAATAATAAATAATGTTCTTATTACGGATCATTTCATTCTCAATTGTTTATTTGAAGCAAATTTGTATACTGGAGGTGATATAAAAAAATCCCTACTTTATGGAGTGAGTGAGTGAGTTGGGTTTAACGCCGCTTTTAACATTATTACAGTTATATCACGGCGTGTCAGCTTAATGTGGGAGAAAAAAAGCCCGAAGTGATGCAAGTTTAAGACGTTTACCACTTCGGTGAAACCCTCGAGCACGGGTATGGTGCTGACAAACCTTGAAACATAATCGGGGCGAACCGGGATTCGAACCCACAATCATATGTTTCTGGCGTTCCCAAGGGACGCAACTCTGCACAGCGAATCGCGGCGCCTTAGACGACTGGGCCACCCGATTATCTTTGTAGAGGTGTACTAGGATACGATGATTATGGTTTCCAATGCCTTTGTTCATCCCCCACATTAATCTGTCACACCGTTATATAACTGAAGTACGAACCAAAGTGACGTTAAACTCACTCACTCACTCACTCACTCACTCACTCACTCACTCACTCACTCACTCACTCACTCACTCACTCACTCAAAGCCTAGAAAATAGAACCCATTAATATTTCAATCAACTAACACACAAACAAAGCCATATGAAGTAGTGTTCTCACAATGCTTCCTGAAAATCCAACAAGCCTTACTGATGCGGTAGTTCCCATGTCATATATTGAGACAGGGCCTGTGATCCCGATGCCCGTCCCATCCAGCTTCAACGACATCACCCAGGAGAAGGCGTTGAGGGACTACGTAGGCTGGGTGTGGTACGACAAAGAGTTCTTCGTCTCAACGGACTGGCGCAAACACAGGGTTGTCCTCAGATTTGACAGCGCCCACTACTACTCAGTTGTTGTGAGTAGTCGTGACGTTTATATCCTGGGATATGTGTAATTACTCATATGCGATGGAATCAACAATAATGTCCTTACTTTCACCATCAATACAGACCGCCTCCGTGGTCCACTGGCAGAGCGTCCGCCAGGAAGGTCCGGGGTTCGAGCCCCGGCAGGGTCATACCAAAAGACGTTAAAAGATGGTACTTGTTATTACCCTGTCTGGCGCTCGGCATTAAGGGGCTAAAACAAGGACTGGACGGCTCGGAGTCAGTTTAATGTGTCTAAGTGGGGTGTTCATGTTAAACTGCGGAATGGTATCTGAGTGTGCTAGCACTATAAATCGGCATCAGTCCGACTAGTACAAGCAGCCACACACACACACACACGTGCATGCACGTTTCATATGGCTATAGTTAATTTGTCACGATATGACAAAATCTGGTTTTCTTAACTTCTTTTGAGTGTTATATGCAGTTGAAGTGAGGCGAAATGGGATTTAAGGTCGTGTTCAAGATTGTTGCACTTACACTCTTCAAAAAGAGAAACGCACAGGTAGATTTTTAGTATATTTATTGTACCTTTTAAAGTCGATATATATAATTTGATATCATAGATACAAATATGATTTTTTTAGCTCGATAGTCACATGTTATCGTTGTACAAAGTCATTGAAAACTGTTCATTGTCATGTCACATAAGGCCACAAGGTTGCGCTGAACTCAGTATCTCGTGTGACCGCACCAGGCAGCAATCACGGCTCTGCATCTCCTCGGCACTGACTGAATATGTGTAGGAATTCTGTTCTGCGGAATTCAGCGCCATTCTGTTTGTAACGCGTTGGCCAGTTGTGGGCGTTCTGCGGAGTGTTCTGACGTTGACGTACACGTCGATCGAGTTCATCCCAGAGGTGTTTGATTGGGTTGAGATCCACTAAGTCACGTAGGCGGTCTCATCTGTATGGTAGTGATGTAACTGTATATATGTAGGCAGTCCTGTGATTGTTATGGCGTGGCAGGAAGAAATATTTCATGTACCTGTTCACAGTGGGTCAACTCGCAGGAGGTGATGCGTCACGACGGGGGGCACCTGCCCTTCGAGGAGAACATCAACTCCTTCCTCACGTTTGGCGGGAGTAACCGCGTGACAATCGCAGTGAACAACACCCTGACTCCCCACACCCTTCCGCCCGGCTCTGTCACCTACAAGACAGACACCACGAGGTAACACGTCCTGTGTAGTTGGAATGAGTGAGTGAGTGGGTATGTGTGTGTGTGAGTGAGTGGGTTTGTGAGTGAGCAAGCTGGGAGATCATTCTACAATCATGGCATATCAGGCCCTCTGATTGACAGGTCAGCTTTTAATATTCTCCAATACCATGCTATACCCATTCTATACCATATTGACCGCCTCCGTGGTCCAGTGGTAGAGCGTCCGCCCGGAGAGGGGAAGGTCCGGGGCTTATACCCGGCCGCGTCATACCAAAAGACGTTGAAAGATGGTCTGGCGCTCGGCATTATGCACGTCGCTATATAAGTGCAATAATCTTGGACGCGAGGTTAAACCCCATTTCACCTCACCTCTATGCTGTGCTATGCTTTGCTATGCTGTGCTATGCTAACGCTCTAAGTATCATACTGGAAATTCTGAACCAAGACAAGCTACTTTGTCAGTTCACTTGCCAGGTTCACCTCCAACTTAATGTTTCAATGCTCCAGATATCCAGCCGGTTACTTTGTGCAGAATGTACAGATGGATTCTCAACTATGGAGGGATACATCGCCATGTACGACTCTACACGACACCAAACACATACGTCGACGACATCACGATCACCACAGATATCGCTGCGTCAAAAGGTGGCTACACTAATACTGTATACAACCAAAATATTCTGAATATTACCCACCCATACACTGCTGGGCAAAAGAAAGTATACGCCCTTGTTAGATGGTGGCTAAAACTGAAACAAACAAGAAATGGTTATCCGATGGTGATGTATTTTATCACGGGCGATAGTACATGCGTCATATCAGTAAGTATCTCATGAAAGGTCAGCCTATTAACGTTTCATAAAGTTTGTACGTTTGTGAGCAAATTCCATTTTCAAGTGTATCCTTTTTGTTGCCCCGCAGTTTACATGCATAAACACGCCACAGGTGATTAATACAGGTAAGACAAATGATTTGACAGTTGATTGTTACGACTGTCTTCATGGAGGATGTAACAAGTCAAGAGTCTCATTTATAACATCCTGCAGAAAAGTATTACATGTGAAGTTACGTTGATCATGATGCTAGACAGACAGACAATGTATTTTAGTAACAGGCCAGCGTCCCATAATACATTAATATAGCATGATAAATCAGACATGCCGGAGTAAAATACAAATAATAATTTCATTCATGACAAAAATGTATTAGGTATTTCTTAATTTGTAGGTTTCTGCTAAGTATAAACTCATATTACGAAGGACAGGATTATCACCTGTTTGCAATTTTATAAGAGATGGATGATTAATAAACCCGCAATAAGAAAGCATCTGTTGTGTCCTAGGCGTGGTCAACTTCAATGTTGACAGTGGAGGTAGTCCCGGTGCCACCAGTGTCAAGGTGGAAGTAGTGGACAAGGCAGGGAATGTCGTGGGCAGTGCAGACCGCATGAGTGGCGTGATCACGGTCACAAACCCCCATCTCTGGTACCCTTATACCATGGCAACCGGCACGCCTGCATATCTGTATGTATTGAAGGTGGGATTGTGTGTGAATCGGCTCATGTTTAGAACATTAATATGAAAGAGACCCATAGCAAAAAAGTAACCATAGCCCTAACCTTTGCCCCTGCCCTTGCTATTGGTATCTCTAACCCTTACCTAAACGATTATACTTGCTCTTTCCTTTTCCCTAACCCCTTCGCTACACCTATCTTAAACCCTTGTCCTTACCCTAGCTCTAACACTTACACATATCCTTATCCTTACCTAGCTCTAGCTCTAATCCTATTCTTTGCCCTCTGTCTACCCCTAACCTAAACAATGCCCTTGGCCTTGTCCTAACCTCAACCCTTGCCCTTGTCCTAACATCAACCCTTGCCCTTGCCCTTGTCCTTACCTCAACCCTTGCCGTTGTCCTTACCTCAACCCTAGCCCTTGCCATTGCCTATGTCCTTACCTCAACCCCTGCCCTTACCCTTGTCCTTGTCCTTACCTCAACCCTTGCCATTGCCTATGTCCTAACATCAACCCTTGCTTTGCCCTTGCCCTTGCCCTTGTCCTTACCTCAACCCTTGCCCTTGCCATTGCCTATGTCCTAACATCAACCCTTGCTCTGCCCTTGCCCTTGTCCTTACCTCAACCCTTGCCCTTGCCCTTGTCCTCACCTCAACCTTTGCCCTTGTCCGTGTCCTAACCTCAACCTTTGCCCTTGTCCTAACCCCAACATTACCCTTGCCCTTGTCCTAACCTCAACCCTTGCTTTGCCCTTCTCCGTGTCCTAACCTCAACCCTTGCCCTTGCCCTTGCCCTTGTCCTAACCTCAACCCTTGCCCTTACCCTTGTCCATGTTCTTACCTCAATCCTTACCCTTGCCAATGTCCTAACCTCAACCCTTGCTTTGCCTTTCTCCTTGTCCTAACCTCGAGCTCAACCCTTGCTTTGCCCTTACCCTTGTCCTTACCTTAACCTCAGCTTTGCCCTTCTCCTTGTCCTAACCTCAACCCTTGCCCTTGTCCGTGTCCTAACCTCAACCTTTGCCCTTGTCCTAACCTCAACCCTTGCCCTTGTCTTAACCTCAACCCTTGCCCTTACCCTTGCCCATGTCCTTACCTCAACCCTTACCCTTGCCCTTGTCCTAACCTCAACCCTTGCCCTTGTCCTTGTCCTAACCTCAACCTTTACCCTTGCCCTAACATCAACCCTTGCCCTTGTCCATGTCCTTACCTTAATCCTTACCCTTGCCAATCTCCTAACCTCAACCCTTGCTTTGCCTTTCTCCTTGTTCTAACCTCGAGCTCAACCCTTGCTTTGCCCTTCTCCTTGTCCTTACCTTAACCTCAGCTTTGCCCTTCTCCTTGTCCTAACCTCAACCCTTGCCCTTGTCCGTGTCCTAACCTCAACCTTTGCCCTTGTCCTAACCTCAACCCTTGCCCTTGTCCGTGTCCTAACCTCAACCTTTGCCCTTGTCCTAACCTCAACCCTTGCCCTTGCCCTTGTCCTAACCTCAACCCTTGCCCTTGTCCTTGTCCTAACCTCAACCTTTACCCTTGCCCTAACCACAACCCTTGCTTTGCCCTTCTCCTTGTCCTAACCTCAACCCTTGCCCATGTCCTAACCTCAATCCTTGATTTGCCCTTCTCCTTGTCCTAACCTCAACCCTTGCCCGTGTCCTAACCTCAACCCTTGCTTTGCCCTTCTCCTTGTCCTAACCTCAACCCTTGCCCATGTCCTAACCTCAACCCTTGCTTTGACCTTGCCCTTGTGATTGCCCTGACCTCAAACCTTGCCCCTGCCCTCTATGATGTTCTCCTGTAAGAAGTAAAGAGTGTATATGGTTGTTACTTCTATTGTGGATGAATTCTGTTACACGCTGCATGTGAAGGACGTCAGATTGCTACATTACAATAATTTTGTATGTTGGTTTGATTGTTGTTTAACACCGCACTCAGCAATATTCCAGCTCTATGACGGCGGTCTATGAATAATCGAGCTTGGACCAGACAATCCTGTGCCTGATATTGTGAACAACGATCAACGGAGACGAGTTACGATGACACGCCATCAATCTCGATCCATTTGGTCGGCTCTTACGACCAGCATAAGTTTTTGGGGGTCAATTCGAAGCAGGGATACCCGCGGATTTAAAAGTGAGATATTTCACTGTATTACGCTAACCACGGAGATTTTTCAGTCCAGTTTTTAAGAGAATAATTCTTTCAGGTGAGCCTAGTGTCCTCGACTGGGACAGACATCTATCGTCTGCCTTTTGGGATCCGCACCGTCCGTGTTACCGACTCCCAGATACTGATCAACAACAAACCCTTCTACTGTCAGGGCGTGGCGAAACACGAGGACTCGGGTGTAAGCATACCGCAGTCAACACGACACCGACTGTACCGCCATATCGGTTTTAACAAACTTTTTTCTTATCTGCGTCCTAACGTTATAGTCCAAGCGGTAACAAACGAGAGATTATATTCAGGGTCATTAATATCTTCCTAGAAGCCAACCATGTTATATTCTGGTGGCGACCTTGGATTTAAAAACAATCTGCTCTTGAAATAATAAAAAATAAATGGGACTTTAACATAAACATAAACACACTTTAACATAAAATACATTCTCTGGTTTCGCTATTTCTTTCAGAGAAAAGAAAGAGTTTTGTCTTAAAACGCTGCCTGAATGAAACCTTAAAACAAGTCAATAAGTTATTCAACATCAACCTATGTTCATTGATTTTAAATACCACTTAAAGAGAGCAGGACAGGAAGGAGAAGTTAATAAAGGCAAATCAGTTCCTGGTATATAAGAGAACATAAACCTAAACAGCCAGGCAAATGGAAGTATAGCCTCTCTTACTTGTTAGCAACAACAACGTTCAATGTAAAAGATAAGATTCACCAGTCTTAAGATGAGTATATTCATAAGCACGGTAATATGCAAAGTAATTAAACTGCCAGGCACAAGAAAGTATAAACTTGAAAACTAGATTGACCGAACATTGACAAACGTTATCAAAACGTTATTAAGCTACCGGACACTTACCAAAACACTGTAAACTTAAAAGGTCAAAAACACAACTCTGATATCCGAATAAACTACATCACCATGGGATAACAACCCGTTTTTTCTTTCATTTTTTAGTCACCATCATCAAACGGTGGTGTTAATTACTTTTGCCCAGCAGTTTAGTGAAAGCAATTAAGCATGTCTTAGCTGGAAGAACACTTAGAGAAAGTACGCCAAGGCTTGGTGATTGAGCGTGTCATCGTACACGATTACACTGGGCAGCTCTCAATCTAGTTCTACCAAACTAACAGCGATCGCTATAGTACAACCACTGAATTTAGCCATGCTGAGCGCAGGGTGGTGCGGCTGGTGTAAACACACTGAAGCACTTGTAGCAGATGTGGTTTCTCCTTGGGCAAGTGAATTTGTTCGAAATATGCCTGAGTCTGTTCGCTGCACACGTGAATGGGTACCCGCTAGCGCGAGATGGGAATGTGACTGTTTACCCTCTAGTTTAGGTAGTACACTCCCCGGGGAGATGAGAATGAACATCGAGTGACCGGGGTAATAATGTAGCACCTTGGGAATGCTCTTGGGTGTGGATTATTATTATTATCATCATCATCATCATCATCATCATCATCATCATCATCATCATCATCATTTTATTTTTATTATTATTATTATCATTATTATTGTTATTGTTATTATTTTACATGCTCGTGTTCTGTAGATAAGAGGTAAAGGCCTGGACTACGCCCTGATCGCCAAGGACTTCAACCTGCTCAAGTGGCTGGGGGTCAACTGTTTCCGGACCTCCCACTACCCGTACGCCGAGGAGATCATGGACCAGGCAGACCAGCAGGGCATCATGGTCATTGATGAGAGCCCGGGGGTCGGGATTGATGAGTGGGTCATCCTTAATCGTGTGCTCAATGTAACTCGATGTTCTGGAAGGCAATGCAACTAAACAATATTCGCACGAATCTCTGCTTCAAAATGAAGGGGGCACGGGTGGCCCAGTCGTCTGGGGCTCCGCCATTCGCTGTGCAGAGTTGCGTTCCTTGGGCATGCCAGAAACCTATGATTGTGGGTTCAGTCCCGGTTCGCCCCATTTATGTTTCTAGGTTTGTCAGCACCATACCCATGCTCGTGGTTTTCACCGATGGGGTAAACGTCCGAGACCTGCATCACTTCGGGCTTTCCTCCCACATTAAGCTGATACGCCGTGATATAACTGGAATACTGTTGGGGCGAACCAGGATTCGAACCCACAATCATAGGTTTCTGGCGTGCCAGAGGGACGCAACTCTGCACAGCGAATCGCGGCGCCTTAGACGACTAGGCCGCCCGTGTCCCCTCGATTATGATCCTTGGTCTCCCAGCACATTACCAGTGCACCCGGATTCCTCAAAGCGGAAAACCTGTACGTCCTTTGCCATTTTGGGCTTTCACAGTAGGCTTAGACGTCGTGATATAAATGAAATACTGTTCAAATAGGTGTTAAACTGAAATCACACCCAGTTTACGCCGTCCATTTTAATGGACAGTGTATAGTGGATATTTGCCATAATGTGTTACAGATAGAGGTTCAGGAATCGTAATTTCTAGGTTATGCATTTACTTGAAGTCCTGGGGACCATCGACATTTAATCGTAGTTTGAATCAAGAGTGTCGTTATAAGACTATAGTCCGGCTGTGAGAACGCTGTCGGCTGTGACTGGATGCTATTGTGTGAGAATAATACGTTTTTAAAATATACGTCCACCCAGTAAGTAAAACTGACCATGTGTTTTCAATATTTAGTCCTGGTTTTTAACATGTACATGTGTTAGCTAATGACTGCTTAAACGTTACTATAAAAGTCTATGGGAAAATATTTTAGTTGTGTGTAACCTTGACAAAGCGCGTGTCTCCTGTGCGACCCACTAGTGGCAACAATGGTCTGTTCCAGAGATGAGAACTTCAGCAACATCTCCCTTCTGCATCACATGGAGGTGATGAGTGTATCAGTGTGTATCAGTATCTATCAGTATGTATCAGTATGCATCAGTACGTATCAGTATGTATCAGTACGTATCAGTACGTATCAGTGTGTACCAGTACGTATCAGTATGTATCAGTGTGTATAGGTACGTATCAGTACATATCAGTGTGTATCATTGTGTATCAGTACGTATCAGTGTGTATCAGTACGTATCAGTGTGTATCAGTATGTATCAGTGTGTATCAGTATGTATCAGTATGTATCAGTATGTATCAGTACGTATCTTTGTGTATCATTGTGTATCAGTACGTATCAGTATGTATATGTACGTATCAGTATGTATCAGTACGTATCAGTATGTATCAGTACGTTTCAGTGTGTATCAATACGTATCAGTATGTATCAGCATGTATCAGTACGGATCAGTATGTATCAGTTCGTATCAGTATGTATCAGTACGTATTTGTGTGTATCATTATGTATCAATATGTATCAGTATGTATCAGTACGTATCAGTGTGTATCAGTATGTATCAGTGTGTATCCGTATGTTGAAGTGAGTATCAGTATGTATCAGTGTGCCAGTATGTATCAGTGTGTATAGGTACGTATCAGTATGTATCAGTGTCTATCAGTGTGTATCAGTGTGCATCAGTGTGCCAGTATGTATCAGTGTGTATCAGTATGTATCAGTTTGTATCAGTGTGCCAGTATGTATCAGTATGTATCAGTACGTATTAGTGTGTATCAGTATGTATCAATATGTATCAGTACGTATCAGTGTGTATCAGAATGTATCAGTGTGTATCAGTATGTATAAGTGTGTATCAGTATGTATCAGTGTGCCAGTATGTATCAGAGTGTATAGGTACGTATCAGTATGTATCAGTATGTATCACTGTGTATCAGTACGTATCAGTGTGTATCAGTGTGTATAGGTACGTATCAGTATGTATCAGTATGTATCAGTATGTATCAGTATGTATCAATGTTTATAGGTACGTATCAGTATGTATTAGTATGTATCAGTATGTATCAGTACGTATCAGTATGTATCAGTGTGTATCAGTATGTATCAGTTCGTATCAGTATGTATCAGTATTTATCAGTGTGTATCAGTATGTATCAGTGTGTATCAGCGTCTATCAATGTGTATCAGTGTGCATCAGTGTGCCAGTATGTATCAGTATGTATCAGTGTGTATCAGTATGTATCAGTGTGCCAGTATGTTTCAGTGTGTATCAGTACGTATCAGTATGTATCAGTACGTATCAGTATGTATCAGTGAGTATAGGTACGTATCAGTGTGTATCAGTATGTATCAGTACGTATCAGTACGTATCAGTGTGTATCAGTGTGTATCAGTTTGTATCAGTATGTATCAGTACGTAGCAGTGTGTATCAGTACGTATCAGTATGTATCAATGTGTATCAATGTGTATCAGTATGTATCAGTGTTGATCAGAAATATCAGTATATATCAGTATGTATCAATGTGTATCAGTACGTATCAGTATGTATTAATGTGTATCAGTATGTATCAGTGTGTATCCGTATGTAGCAGTATATATCAGTACGTACCAGTATGTATTAATGTGTATCAGTACGTATCAGTATGTATTAATGTGTATCAGTATGTATCAGTGTGTATCCGTATGTAGCAGTATATATCAGTACGTATCAGTATGTATCAATGTGTATCAGTACGTATCAGTATGTATCAATGTGTATCAGTACGTATCAGTATGTATTAATGTGTATCAGTATGTATCAGTATGTATCTGTGTGTATCAGTATGTATCAATGTGTATCAGTATGTATCTGTGTATCAGTATGTAGCAGTGTGTATCAGTACGTATCAGTATGTATCAATGTGTATCAGTATGTATCAATGTGTATCAGTATGTATCAATGTGTATCAGTATGTTGCAGTGTGTATCAGTACGTATCAGTGTGCCAGTATGTATCAATGTGTATCAGTATGTATCAATGTGTATCAGTATGTATCAATGTGTATCAGTACGTATCAGTATGTATCAATGTGTATCAGTACGTATCAGTATGTATCAATGTATATCAGTATGTATCAGTATATATCAGTATGTATCAGTATGTATCAATGTGTATCAGTACGTATCAGTGGGTAAGAGTACGCATCAGTATGTATCAATGTGTATCAGTATGTATCAGTGTGCATCAGTATGTATCAATGTGTATCAGTATGTATCAATGTGTATCAGTATGTATCAATGTGTATCAGTATGTATCAGTATGTATAACCACAAAGAACAAGAGAACCCAGTTAAAGGTATGTTCATCTCCTACCAGGATCCCTCTGTCTCGTTCACCGAAGAGTACCAGGTGGAATTCCTAGAGGAGTATCACAAACTCTTCGATGCCAAGATTGGCAAGTACCTGGTTGGTGAAATGGTTTGGAACTTCGCCGACTTCATGACAGTACAAGGTAACTCCAGCGTCTGTGCACCAAACCCTAATCAACACACAAGTCACAAACCGAGTCATTATGTGCAAGTCACGGATGTGTCAAGGAACACGTGTTGTACGCACTTCAACGAGTCCGACTCAGCAGATACCATGTTCCAATTCCAGATTCGTCCGCGTAATGATCAGACCGGTGAAGATCCGGGATAGAATAGGTCTTCAGCAACCCATGCTTGCCGTAAAAGGCGACTTTGCTTGTCGTAAGAGGCGACTAACGGGATCAGGTGTCAAGCTCGCTGACTTTGTTTGAAGCATGTCATCGTATCCCAATTGCGTGGATTGATGTGCGTGATGTCCGTCACTGGATTGTCTGGTCAAGACTCGATTATTTACAGACTGCCGTCATATATATGGAATATTGCTGAGTGCGGCGTTAAACAACAAACAAACAAACAAACATGTAATAATCATGAATCTGTCAGCACCACACCAATCCTCCTGGATTTCACCAAAGTGATTGCTTGCCGTAAAAGGCGACTAACGGGTTTCGGGTGGTCAGGCTCGCTGACTTGGTTGATGCATGTCATCATATCCCAATTGTGTTGATCGGTGCTCATGATGTCGATCACTAAACGGTCTGGTCCAGACTCGATAATTTACAGACCGCCGTCACATAGCTTGTATATTGCTAAGTGCGGCGTTAAACAACAACAAAAACAAAACAAAAAACTACTACTACTACTACTACCACTGCTGTTGCTGCTGCTACTGCTGCTACCACTGTTGCTGTTGTTGTTACTACTACTACTACTACTACTACTACTACTACTACTACTACTACCCATCCTTCATGACGCATCATGACAACAGCCACAGAGTGTCTTGACAATATGTCAAGGACGCCATTTGCCTTCAGTTGCAGTTTGTGGACGTCATCTGCTACAACCGCTACTACGGCTGGTACAGCGACCTCGGCCACACGGAGCTGATACAGCTGCAGCTGGGCACCGACCTTGACGCCACAAGGGTCAAATACAGGAAGCCCATCATCATCACGGAATATGGAGCGGACACCATCCCAGGACTACATGGGGTTCGTGGGACATCTCACAGTACCTATTTTAACATCGCCGCCGACAATCACTCATACTGCATTTCACTCTCTCCAATTGAACCTCTTTGGTGTTAATGTCTGTTTATGTCCGAGGAGTACAATTGCATTACCCTCGAGCATCGGATTCAACAGGTATTACTGTTCAAGAAACTGATCCAATCTTATTTTGTAAAAGATAAGCCAGCAAATGGACAACTTTCTGGAATGTAACCGTAGGTCTGAAATACATTTACATCATGTGTACTATAATTGTATCAGTGAGTGAGTTAAAATTTAACGTCACATTGGCATTATTTCAGCCATATCGTGACTATAATTGTATCAGTGTGTATCAGTGTGCCAGTATGTATAAGTGTGTATAGGTACGTATCAGTGTGTATCAGTATCTATCAGTATGTATCAGTATGCATCAGTACGTATCAGTATGTATCAGTACGTATCAGTACGTATCAGTGTGTACCAGTACGTATCAGTATGTATCAGTGTGTATAGGTACGTATCAGTACATATCAGTATGTATCATTGTGTATCAGTACGTATCAGTGTGTATCAGTACGTATCAGTGTGTATCAGTATGTATCAGTGTGTATCAGTATGTATCAGTATGCATCAGTATGTATCAGTATGTATCAGTACGTATCTTTGTGTATCATTGTGTATCAGTACGTATCAGTATATATCAGTATGTATATGTACGTATCAGTATGTATCAGTACGTATCAGTATGTATCAGTACGTATCAGTGTGTATCAATACGTATCAGTATGTATCAGCATGTATCAGTACGGATCAGTATGTATCAGTTCGTATCAGTATGTATCAGTACGTATTTGTGTGTATCATTATGTATCAATATGTATCAGTATGTATCAGTACGTATCAGTGTGTATCAGTATGTATCAGTGTGTATCCGTATGTTTAAGTGTGTATCAGTATGTATCAGTGTGCCAGTATGTATCAGTGTGTATAGGTACGTATCAGTATGTATCAGTGTCTATCAGTGTGTATCAGTGTGCATCAGTGTGCCAGTATGTATCAGTGTGTATCAGTATGTATCAGTTTGTATCAGTGTGCCAGTATGTATCAGTATGTATCAGTACGTATTAGTGTGTATCAGTATGTATCAATATGTATCAGTACGTATCAGTGTGTATCAGAATGTATCAGTGTGTATCAGTATGTATAAGTGTGTATCAGTATGTATCAGTGTGCCAGTATGTATCAGAGTGTATAGGTACGTATCAGTATGTATCAGTATGTATCACTGTGTATCAGTACGTATCAGTGTGTATCAGTGTGTATAGGTACGTATCAGTATGTATCAGTATGTATCAGTACGTATCAGTATGTATCAATGTTTATAGGTACGTATCAGTATGTATCAGTATGTATCAGTATGTATCAGTACGTATCAGTATGTATCAGTGTGTATCAGTACGTATCAGTATGTATCAGTGTGTATCAGTATGTATCAGTTCGTATCAGTATGTATCAGTATTTATCAGTGTGTATCAGTATGTATCAGTGTGTATCAGCGTCTATCAATGTGTATCAGTGTGCATCAGTGTGCCAGTATGTG
Organism: Haliotis rufescens; assembly: GCF_023055435.1. Taxonomy (NCBI): domain Eukaryota; kingdom Metazoa; phylum Mollusca; class Gastropoda; order Lepetellida; family Haliotidae; genus Haliotis; species Haliotis rufescens. The sequence continues at coordinate 24,384,146 of NW_025963835.1, read as the reverse complement.
TCAGTGTGTTTCAGTGTGTATCAGTATGTATCAGTGTGTATCAGTATGTATCAGTGTGTATCAGTATGTATCAGTGTGTATCAGCGTCTATCAATGTGTATCAGTGTGCATCAGTGTGCCAGTATGTTTCAGTGTGTATCAGTACGTATCAGTATGTATCAGTGAGTATAGGTACGTATCAGTGTGTATCAGTATGTATCAGTACGTATCAGTACGTATCAGTGTGTATCAGTGTGTATCAGTACGTATCAGTATGTATCAATGTGTATCAATGTGTATCAGTATGTATCAGTGTTGATTAGAAATATCAGTATATATCAGTATGTATTAATGTGTATCAGTATGTATCAATGTGTATCAGTATGTATCAGTATGTATCAGTGTGTATCAGTATGTATCAATGTGTATCAGTATGTATCAATGTGTATCAGTATGTATCAGTATGTATCAGTGTGTATCAGTATGTATCTGTGTATCAGTATGTATCTGTGTATCAGTATGTATCAGTATGTATCAGTACGTATCAGTATGTATCAATGTGTATCAGTATGTATCAATGTGTATCAGTATGTATCAGTGTGTATCAGTATGTATCTGTGTATCAGTATGTATCAGTATGTATCAGTACGTATCAGTATGTATCAATGTGTATCAGTATGTATCAATGTGTATCAGTATGTATCAATGTGTATCAGTACGTATCAGTATGTATCAATGTGTATCAGAACGTATCAGTATGTATCAATGTGTATCAGTATATATCAGTATATATCAGTAAGTATCAGTGTGTGTATCAGTACGTATCAGTGGGTAAGAGTACGCATCAGTATGTATCAATGTGTATCAGTATGTATCAGTATGTATCAGTGTGCATCAGTATGTATCAATGTGTATCAGTATGTATCAGTGTGCATCAGTATGTATCAATGTGTATCAGTATGTATCAGTGTGCATCAGTATGTATCAATGTGTATCAGTATGTATCAATGTGTATCAGTATGTATCAATGTGTATCAGTATGTATCAGTATGTATCACCACAAAGAACAAGAGAACCCAGTTAAAGGTATGTTCATCTCCTACCAGGATCCCTCTGTCTCGTTCACCGAAGAGTACCAGGTGGAATTCCTAGAGGAGTATCACAAACTCTTCGATGCCAAGATTGGCAAGTACCTGGTTGGTGAAATGGTTTGGAACTTCGCCGACTTCATGACAGTACAAGGTAACTCCAGCGTCTGTGCACCAAACCCTAATCAACACACAAGTCACAAACCGAGTCATTATGTGCAAGTCACGGATGTGTCAAGGAACACGTGTTGTACGCACTTCAACGAGTCCGACTCAGCAGATACCATGTTCCAATTCCAGATTCGTCCGCGTAATGATCAGACCGGTGAAGATCCGGGATAGAATAGGTCTTCAGCAACCCATGCTTGCCGTAAAAGGCGACTTTGCTTGTCGTAAGAGGCGACTAACGGGATCAGGTGTCAAGCTCGCTGACTTTGTTTGAAGCATGTCATCGTATCCCAATTGCGTGGATTGATGTGCATGATGTCCGTCACTGGATTGTCTGGTCAAGACTCGATTATTTACAGACTGCCGTCATATATATGGAATATTGCTGAGTGCGGCGTTAAACAACAAACAAACAAACAAAAATGTAATAATCATGAATCTGTCAGCACCACACCAATCCTCCTGGATTTCACCAAAGTGATTGGTGTCTACGACCTGAATAGAAAAAACCCCAAATAAATTAATCAAACTTAAGGCTGCATAGTTCTGTGCTACCTATAATGCTCCGAGTCAGGTCAATGACCATACAACGAGTGTCTATGTCGGTTCCACTGTTGCAGGACTCCAGAGGGTGGTTGGTAACAAGAAAGGGCTGCTGACTAGGCAACGACAACCCAAACGCGCAGCCTTTACCCTGCGCAGCAGATATCTGGCCATGGGGAATATAACCAGTCCCACGCCCTCCGTACCAGTTTTACCAGTCATCGGCTAGTGACCACAAGTTGCCGTAAAACAAACATGTAAAGAAATTGTTGTACATAATAAAAGATAATATGAAGAACAGCTCCAGTCGTTCCTGTTCCCAACAAAGAGAGTGAGTGAGTGAGTATGGTTTTACGCCGCTTTTAGCAATATTCCTATTCCAGCAATATCACGGAGGAGGACACCAGAAATGGGCTTCACACATTGTACCCATGTCGGGAATCGAACCCGGGTCTTCGGCGTGTCGAGCGAACGCTTTAACAACTAGGCTACCCGGCCGCCCCCCAACAAAGAGAGACTGTTCACAAGTTAAATACCACATGCAGTATATGTAATTTTATACTTTACCGGCCGTTTTGTTTAGTTAATGTTATTTATTCGTTGTTTCGTCTTATCTGGTTTGATGAATACAGGGTGTGTGTTGAAAGTACATCATACCACAATAGAGACGGGTTGTGTCAACATGATATAACCGGGTAATGTAGGAATAAAAAATGTACGTCTAGCTGGATCAAATTCATCTTGTACGGTCTACACGTTGTACACCATGAACGTGAGACAACCTGTATAAAAAAAATATATAGACAAAATAGATAAGACTATACAATCAGCAAGCTAGTAGTGTCGTTTAATTACATTTAGCGCGCAACAACGAGGTAGTCACGTCACCCTGCATTGACTATAACGCTGAAGGCAGCCGGATTTGTTAAAATGTTTTATTGGAAATATATGTCGAAGCAGGTTTATTCATAGCTAATGTATAGCAGAGAGACTAAGCGACCGACCGCCCATAACAATGTCAACATACCCCGGCCTTACAATTAATGTTAACATACCAGCCTCGCCTGAAGCTTCCCATTCATAAATTGTGTGACCAGTGTCCCGTATTTATGATATGTTAGGGAAGATGTGTTGTACATTTGTTATTTAAAAAGGGAGTTATTTCAGAGAGGATATATATGGGTATTCCCCTCATTAAACCTTTCTTTCGTTGGTGTCTATTAAACGTATCCGGTATTAATACATTTGAATGATGTAGGAAAGTATGTGCGTGTAGATGTTGTACCTATATCCGAACACGAATGTATGACACCTTTCAATAGATCAATTACGGTTCTAACCACGACACGCAACATGACTATGAGCGTGGTTACCAGTTCATATTTATAAACACATCGTAAATGACAGATTTCTGATGAATGAACTCGCCCGCACACATGTCTATAGGGTTATGTTCGCCCGAACTGTAAACAGTGACACATTGATAACAGGAAGGGTGTGTGGAATGCACTCGTCCTTGTAAGGGTAAAATACGCGTTTAAACTCACCATTTAAATGATGACATTACTTTTTAGATGTATTGGTATCAGTGAGTGAATGAATTTAGTTTTACGCCACACTCGGCATTATTCCAGCTCTAGGACGGTGGTCTGTCAATAAACGAGCTTGGACCAGACAATCCTGTGATCAACAGCATGAGCAGCGATCTGTGCAACTAGGAACCGATGGCACGTGTCATCCGAGTCGGCGAGACTGACCAACCGATCCCCGTCAGTCGCCGATAAGCATGGGTTACTGAAGGTCGATTCTATAACCCGGACCTTCACGGGTGTAGTATGACGAAGACTATATACTAATATGATCGCTTTTTTAACATACTCACAAGTGTGCTGTGAAGATAAGAGTGTCTTCCAAGATTCCCTGCACGTGTAAGACAGTATAAACTCTACAGTAGTGTAGCCCGACATACAGTTTTACTCTCGCCAGCAAACGGATTGGACGTGAACAACATGAAGAAAGCATCAGAGATTAGACTTGACCCTAGAGATATATTTAGGAAGACTACATTGAGAAAATCACAACAGAGAAAGAAACCACAAGCAGCCAAGAAGTCGACGCTGAAGACAAAGAAGAGACAGGTAACACTTAAAATGAAAACGATGACAACCAAACAGGGATCGAAGACAACACCCCAACCCGTGAAAATACAACATGTGTCGGAGGTGAAGGCTGTGGTGGAACGGGCACTTGCTGCCTTGAAGCGTCAACAGAGTCAAGGGTATAAAAGAAAGCTTCATACCCTCTAATCGCACACCGTATTGGATCACCATGGGGGTTGCCACCTGTCCGGACTGTGAAAAAATGTTTTCAAGGAGAGATGTCATGTTACGACACAGGAGAAATAAACATAGCATACCGCCGCCGTTAGAAGCCCACCCGCCGCCGCAAGTCCACTCGCCATTACAAGCCCACCCGCTAACGCCGCCGCCGCAAGTCCACCCACCGCCGCCGCAAATCCACCCGCCATTACAAGCCCACCCGCTAACGCCGCCGCCGCCGCAAGTCCACCCACCGCCGCCGCTGCGTCAAGCCAACCCGCCGTTACAAGCACATCCGCCGCCGCCGCCGCCGCCGCCATCGCAAGTCCACTCGTGGCTGCCTCATTTACCATGTATATCTGATCTTCGAGAACAATTCAAGTTCCTGATTCCCTCAAATGTGCTCGTTGTGGGACCCAGTGGTTGTGGAAAGTCTGTGTTTACCTCTCATGTACTCCGGCATGGCCTGATCCAACCCCAACCTACCCGCATCGTTTGGTGTTATACTCAATGGCAGCCATTATATCAGGACCTCGGTGAGCAGCTGCCTCAGCTGACCTTTGTATAAGGAATTCCCTACGATATCTTGGACGAGGATTACTTTGATGCTCGTCAACAGAACGTGTTGGTACTGGATGATTTCCTGGCCGAAGCAAAGCACGACAAGCGTATTTCGCGGCTGTTTACTCAAACCTCACATCACAAGAATGTATTGATCTTTCTCTTGATACAAAATCTGTTTCCGAGAGGTAAGGAATCGAGAGACATTGCTTTGAACGCGCATTATGTCACCCTGTTTCATTCCCCCATAGATAAACAGCAAATCAAACTCTTCGCTCGTAGAATTTTCCCCGAACATATGGATCACTTTATGGCTATGTATGAAAAAGGTTGCTGAAACACACTATGGACAACTCACCATCGATCTAAAACCTACCACCAAAGATAAGGATCGACTGCATGTTAACCTCATAAATGAGGAAAACAGGAGAACAACAGCACAGTCTGAACCTGATCTGCGTAGGGAGAAGTTGACTACAACAGAATCTCTGGATAGTCCTCTGACACAAGAAGAGAGATTGCACGCTATACACATAGCTCTATTCATAACCCTTTACTTTTGTTTTCTTATGAATTCTTTTCTGCCTTATAAACACACACCTTTCTCCCCCCCCCCCCCCCCCCCCCCCCCTTTTCCGACGCGTTGTTGATGCATGAGTCATCCTATCCGATCACGTGACTTGGATCAGCCAATCACCTTCCTATTTTCCCTCAACCTCCCTTAACCAAAATGGCCTTCTGCGGACTTAGACTATACTACTGACGTGAATGCAGTACATATAGGTACATGGAGCCAAAGGTCTGATAGCTGCTCTACACAGTTTTACAATACGGATTTGAAAGAGAAATATAATGTTCACAAAAATAAATGTTTCTCGGGCACATGTTTCTCAAAAACGAGGAAGGCAAACTTGAGGTTTTTATGAAAACCCCAGTGATGAGAGGAACAATTTACATGTTTAGTTCCCTACCAAGAACATCAACAAACACAAGTGGGCAGGCATTGAACTCGTCCCTTTGATACACCGATAATTGTCAAGCATGGACAACAGAGTCTGCTTAGTATGACTCGGGAAATTTGAAAACTATTTTCAGTGGCAATTACTAGTTTTAAAGTGATCATAACACGAAAGTGAAAGAGAAACATTTTCATTGTTTAGCCTGCATACGTGTCGTGAATTATATGCTGGTATGACTTGCTTTATATATATATATGCGTTACACCGGTGGGGATTCGCACTCCCCCTTTCTCGAACAACTGGTATCATCACTCTTTGATAGTGATTCATAAACACATGTTTATCATTTAGTTGGACTCCGCGTTTGGCAGAGATTCCTTGTGAGTGAGTGAGTATGGATTTACGCCGCTTTTAGCAATATTCCAGCAATATCACGGCGGGGGACACCAGAAATGGGCTTCACACATTGTATCCATGTCGGGAATCGAACCCGGATCTTCGGCGTGACGAGCCAACGCTTTAACCACTAGGCTACCCGACCGCCCCAGATTCCTTGTGAATGTGGGAATGGGTTTGTCGCTTTTATTTACATTCTTGACAGAAAGATAACAGCTGTTGTGTTCCGAAGGTACATGTTTTTGGGAAATGGTTCGAATCTGGTTCAGTCCCGCGAGCGCGGGTTATTTGAAACGACGAGGCCACGTGAGTTGTCAAGCGCGCTCAATTCAAACTGGGCTGACGGGTACGGTCTGTCTATTTAGGGCAGCACGCTATACACATAGCTCTATTCATAACCCTTTACTTTTGTTTTCTTATGAATTCTTTTCTGCCTTATAAACACACACCTTTCATTCCCCCTCACCTGTGACGTGCTGTTGATGCATGAGTCCGATCACGTGACTTGGATCAGCCAATCACCTTCCCTATTTTCCCTCAACCTCCCTCAACCAAAATGGCCTTCTGCGGACTAAGACTATACTACTCACGTCCCTGTGACGTACTGTCTTTCATGGCCCAGTCGTCTTAGGCGCCGCAATTCGCTGCGCAGAGTTGCGTCCCTTGGGCACGTCGGAAACCTATGATTGTGGGTTCGAATCCCGGTTCGCCCCGAATGTGTTTGTAGGTTTGTCAGTACCATGCCCGTGCTCGTGGGTTTCACCGAAGTAGTAAACGTCTAAGACCTGCATCACGTCGGGCTTTCCTCCCACATTAAGCTGACACGCCGTGATATAACTGGAATACTGTTAAAAGCGGCGTTAAACACAACTCACTCGCTCACTCACTCACTACTGTCTTTCAGTCCTAAAAGTTTCCCTCCAGAATATGGACCGTCTCCGTGGTTTAGTGGTAGAGCGTCCGCCCGGACAGCGGAAGGTCCGGGGTTCGATGCCCGGCCGCGTCATACCAAAAGACGTTAAAAGATGGTACTTATTGTTACCCTGTCTTGCGCTCGGCATTAATGGGCTAAAACAAGGACTTGTCGGCTCGGAGTCAGTATACTGTGTCTGGGTGGGGTATTCATGTTAAACTGCGGCATGGTATCTCAGTGTGCTAACACTATAAATCGGCATCAGACCGGATTAGTACAAGCAGACACACACACACACACACACACACCTGTGCATGCACGTCGCTATATAAGTGCAATAATCTTGGACGCGACGTTAAACCCCATTTCACCTCACGTCACCTCAAGATGAGCTGTGGTAGGGCGGTGAGGAGCCTGTACTCAACACTGAGCATGTTTTCTGTGGAGGTCAACACTGGGTATTTTCTGGGTTTTGAGTTTAGGTGCAGTGCGTGGGATTCAACGTGGTTTACAAAGTTTACTGACACGCCAGTCCTGGTTTTGTCCTCTTAATGCCGGGCGCCAGGCAAGGTAACAATACGTACCATCTCTTAACGTCTTTTGATATGACGCGGCCAAGAAATCGAACCACCGACCTTCTCCGTCCGGACCCTCTATCCACTAGGCCACAAATACGTTACATTGGACGCTGGCGGTGAGAATAAATGGCCCCGTGCGCCAGTTCCCGACCTTGACTCAAGTACCCGACGATAGTACGCCACGCTTATTTGTGCACGAGTATTGGAGAGGTGAACATGTGGATTATCTCGCCTGGTCGGGCACGGCCCAAGCTCCTTCCCAGCGCGTGACACCCTCGTTACACTCTCGGTAACATCGCTGCCACCAGTGTGGGCGCGGCCATTACAAGAATCTTGAAATTTGCCCTCTAACCCCATATGTAGTATCGTTTATTACTTTTATTTATGTCTTTGGGAATGTCATCATATTTCATTTTGAAAAGGTTTATGACTGACCATGTTTTCCAGATGAATTTACTTTGTTGTTTTAATAATCAGATTGGTTCGAGATTGCAGATTAACGGAAAATCAACCAGCTTCTCCCTTACATTCTTACGATATCAATTAAAGATGATACTTTTATTGAAATAGAAATTCAAATTGACAAACAAAGAAAGTAATTTATCAGCGGTAAGTGTATTCGGCGTGACGACAGTCGTCACTTGTTTGTAAACATAACGGTCATTCGGTTGCGAGTTCAACTCCAAGCATGGTTGGGGCCACCTATCACAGTGGGGAGTTTTGACTTGTGGCAGCGATAGTTTAGAGAGCTCCGCCAACGGACTATCGCTGTGAGGAGCTTGGGCACGGCCCAGTCGTCTGAAGCGCCGCGAATCGCTGTGCGGAGTTGCGTCCCTTGGGCACGCCAGAAACCTATGGTTGCGGGTTCGAATCCCGGTTCGCCCCGATTATGTTTCTAGGTTTGTCAGCACCATACCCGTGCTCATGGGTTTCACGGAATGTGTAAACGTCTGAGACCTGCATCATTTCGGGCTTTCCTCCGAAATTAAAGCTGACACGCCGTGATATAACTGGAATACTGTTAAAAGTGGCGTTCAAACCAACTCACTCACACACTCATCCCCCTGGTCGAATTCAATCGTCCTTCAAACACGACATATGCGCCAGCATTCGGATATCGTCTGGACCCTATATCTAAATATCACTGAAATTCTAAAACTGCTTAACACAGTCCTTGATAATGCTAAAAGTACATGGCCTACTGAAAATGATGTAGTGTATAGTACAGATGCCACCAGATGGAGTGTCAGCAATAACTATAGCAAGGTAGACACGCGGGATGCGGGGACTGTGTCAAGGCTAAACTCATCAGCGGCTAAAATAGCATGTCCCTGAACACACGGGACGCCTGACAGGGGATGTAGCGACGTCAGATATGACCAACATGCTCCGTGATTTAGTAACTGATGGAAATAGATATACGAGGGACGTTCAATAAGTTTTGCAACTTCAATATGAGACAAAGTCGCAGAATATCTTTTGCACTTTTATTTTTCAATATAATCTCCATTCACCTCAATACACTTATTCCATTTGTCCTTCAAGCTTTTGATACCACTTTTGTAGAAATCCGCAGATCCCTCTAACCACGCCTCTGTGGCAGCCTTTATGCCCTCGTCATCCTGGAAGCGTCTTCCATGTAGGGCTGATTTCATTTGCCGGAACAGGAAATAGTCACTGGGGGCTAAGTCTGGGCTGTAGGGTGGGTGCTTTAACTGTACAGCCAAGACTAAGCCCCAAGTGACTATTCTTGTTCCGGCAAATGAAACCTGCCCTACGTGGAAGACGCTTCCAGGATGCTTATTGAACCCCCTTGTATGTGGCGTATTAAGTAAGGTGAAGTCAACTTTTATTTTGCTTTCAAGACCATTATGACCTATTATGCATGTACAGGGAAATATTTATACATGTAGTTTTGAATTAAATATCATATAATGTTATACATTTTCTCTTGAGTGGAGTATTGAATACACACATTTTGATATTGCTAACATCACTTCCTATTTTCTCAGTAATGTATTTAAATGTATGGATCATAGGGTGGGAAACCAAATACACCACCGGGCAAACAAAACTTTACACCCATAAAAATACCAGGCCAAAAATGACACAGAAGATATGGTCATTCGATAGTAATGTATTTGATACAGGTGTCATAGTGTTTTTTGACCTTACGTTTGCAGTGTTTCAGCGACTCTTTTCAGCCTTGTAGCGTTTTGAGTGAGTGAGTGAGTATGGTTCCACGCCGCTTTTATCAATATTCCAGCAATATCACGGCGGGGGACACCATAAATGGGCTTTACACTTGTAGCGTTTTGAAACCGTTGTTTCTCACATGTACACTTACTTTTGTCCGGCAGTTTGGTACATGGTTTTCAGTCTCAGGTACTGAACATATTGGGCTGCTGAATCGTTGAAAGTTAAACAGTTTCTTTACGTGCACATATTTCAATTCTTATATCTATGTTTTGAAAAGCTTAACATCTAAAGGGACCGCCTCAGTGGTCTAGTGGTAGAGCGTCCGCCCGGAGAGCGGAAGGTCTGGGGTTCGATCCCCGGCAGCGTTTGTAATTTAGCTTATTTGAACCCGTGTCGAGGGTTTGTATAATCCTTGTGGGGTACAGGTGGCTATGTCGTCTAAAGCCCTGTTATTGATCAATTATTAATCATTGAAGGTCATAGGCCCACATATAAAAACAAGTATGGAAGGGGTATTGTTTATAAAACACTTTGTTCTTTCATAAGCATGATACATAAACATGTATTATGATTTGATTTTTTCATGGACGTTCGTGGCAACAATCATTTTAAATATAGGCATATTCACACTAGTGGTGGTAAAGGTTCATGGACGTTCTTGGCATCAATCATTTTAAATATAGGCATATTCACACTAGTGGTGGTAAAGGTTCATGGACGTTCTTGGCAACAATCATTTTAAATATAGGCATATTCACATTAGTGGTGGTAAAGGTTCATGGACGTTCGTGGCAACAATCATTTTAAATATAGGCATATTCACATTAGTGGTGGTAAAGGTTCATGGACGTTCGTGGCAACAATCATTTTAAATATAGGCATATTCACATTAGTGGTGGTAAAGGTGCATGGACGTTCGTGGCAACAATCATTTTAAATATAGGCATCTTCACATTAGTGGTGGTAAAGGTTCATGGACGTTCTTGGCAACAATCATTTTAAATATAGGCATATTCACATTAGTGGTGGTAAAGGTTCATGGACGTTCGTGGCAACAATCATTTTAAATATAGGCATATTCACATTAGTGGTGGTAAAGGTTCATGGACGTTCGTGGCAACAATCATTTTAAATATAGGCATATTCACATTAGTGGTGGTAAAGGTTCATGGACGTTCTTGGCAACAATCATTTTAAATGTAGGCATATTCACATTAGTGATGGTAAATATTTAATTCTACTTGCCAAAAGTAGCACATACAAGTAAAAAATGATATTCATCCTCTAAATCTAGATCACATAAAGGTCAGTTTTTTGCCTGTACAGAATGTATCACACACAAAAATAAAAATAAGCACACAGACTATACATTTTTAAACTGCATTGTCCCCAATAGTCAGAGGCTTTTTAAAGTGAAAATTATCTTGTGATGCGAAGCTTTTAAAAACCAAATAAACGACAGGAAGCCATATTTTGGGGCTAAAGTCAAACCCACTTTTAAACATTTTTTGTGTCTGTCAAAATACTATAATGTTTTGGGTAACACTTTCTTAGTATAGTACAGATGCTAGTTTCTGCTAGCCTCACTCTGGGAGTGTGGTTTCGAATCTCGGATGGGTCTCAACCCCCCAAAAGTACTAGAATCTGTATTTTACTTATAAAGTGTTGCCGAAATATAATATTTATTACATTTGATCACTTTCTAAATGACATTGTGTATGCTATCTAAATTCTTTTCCATTTACACTGGAATCAGATAAGTTGACTTCGCATCGACCAATAAAGACGAAAGTGTGGAACAAACGTGTTCAAAAGTAGGTTAATTGACTCATGATGTTGAATTTAGGACAAGTCTCTACATTCGAAGCCTGTGTGTCCACGTCATATCATATTGCCTGTGATAGTGTAAACAAATTAGTCGCTGACCAGTGGATTAATGTATGGGAGAGGCGATTGGCCGATATTTAATTTGATTCTGTCATATCGGCCTGATCAAGCAATTTCAGGGCCTATAAATGTAGGATTTCAATAGCGTATCATCCAGCTCGTATCTCACGGTACAACCAACCACAGCATCAGCGTATACAGCGGACAAGGTAATATATATGTTAGCAGGAGTAGCTCTTGGATGTGTGATGTATTGATACATTGTATACATTGTAAGATCTCTCTCTCTCTCTCTCTCTCTCTCTCTCTCTCTCTCTCTGTGTCTCCTCTGTACTGTCTGTCTCCCTCTCACTCTCTCTCTCTTTCTCTCGCTTTCTCTCACCTGTCTGTCTGTCTGTCTTTCTACCTCTCTTTCCCCATCTCGCCTATCTGTTGTCTGTCTCTCTACCTCTCTTTCCCTATCTCGCCTCTCTGTTGTCTGCCTGTCTCTCTACCTCTCTTTCTCTCTCTCGCCTGTCTGTTCCCTGTCTGTCTGTCTCTCTACCTCTCTTTCTCTCTCTCGCCTGTCTGTTCCCTGTCTGTCTGTCTTTCTACCTCTCTTTCCCCATCTCGCCTATCTGTTGTCTGTCTCTCTACCTCTCTTTCCCTATCTCGCCTCTCTGTTGTCTGTCTGTCTCTCTCTCTATCTCTCTTTCTCTCGCCTGTCTGTTGTCTGCCTGTCTCTCTACCTCTCTTTCTCTTGCCTGTCTGTTGTCTATCTGTCTGTCTCTCTACCTCTCTTTCTCTTGGCTGTCTGTTGTCTGTCTGTCTGTCTCTCTACCTCTCTTTCTCTTGGCTATCTGTTGTCTATCTGTCTGTCTCTCTACCTCTCTTTTTCTTGCCTGTCTGTTGTCTGTCTGTCTCTCTACCTCTCTTTCTCTTGCCTATCTGTTGTCTGTCTGTCTCTCTACCTCTCTTTCTCTCTCTCGCCTGTCTGTTCTCAGTCTGTCTCTCTACCTGTCTCTCTCCCTCTCCCTCTTTCTCACTCTCTCCCTTTGTCTGTACTGTTTCTTTCTGTCTGTCTCTCTCTCTCACTCACCCTCTCTCTCTCACGCAATCTGTTTGTACTCTGTCTTTCTGTCTCTTCATCTCTTTTTCTCTCGCTCACACCCCTCTTTATGCACTCTCTCTGTGTCTCTCTGTCTCGATCTCTGTTTCTTTGCCTGCCTCTGCCTTTCTGTCTGTCTGTCTCTCTCTGTGCCTGATTGTCTGTCTGTCTGTCTATATGAACATCGTATGTACATAAGAGTGAGTGAGTGAGTATTTTACGCCGCTTTTAGCAATGTTCCGCCAATATCACTCCGTGAGACACCGGAAATGGACTTCACACATTGTACCCATGTCGGGAATCGACCCCGGGTCTTCGGCGTGACGAACGAACGCTTTAACCACTAAGCTAACCGACCGCCCCATGTACATAAGAAGAGAGTATTTCAAGTGATATTTCGTAGCATATCCATTTAACATTTAATAAACTATATTGAAACTTAACACGGGTACAGTTTGTGAACATACTGTTGTGTCCCCCGCTTTGCATACCCCCCACACCCCCTTGGCACTGCTGTAATATTAACGACCTTACTCACACAACCAACACATCACTGACCATCGCATTTATCATATATACAATGAGATTGTGTTTCTGCAGTTTCAGTATGGCTCGAGCCCCTTCAGTCTGGATGCATTTCAAAGATGCGTTCCCTGGAGACATCATTCGCAACGAGATTCTTGTTCCTAAAGATGGTTTTGTACTTGATACTTACTACTGCACCATGAGCTGGAATGGCGGGATGGAAGGTGGAGGCTATTGTGGTCTTCAGGATCACCCGAAGGGAAAAGCGTTCATCTACTCAATTTGGGACCCAAAACAAACCAAGTCCATTCCTATCAAAGCAGCCTACAAGGGACTGTGGACCGAGGTGGCCAATTTTGGTGGAGAGGGAACTGGACTCCGATCCTTAAACTTCTCCATTGGTTGGAAGCCGGATCAGTGGTATACCCTGGTGTCCAGAGTGTGGGACGTCAATGGCCATACCTTCTTTGGCTTCTGGATCCATGACCAGACCGATCACCACTGGTCACACATGATCACCATGGATTTCCCCGTGAAGCAGGTCAGGTTCAATTCTGACACGAGCCTTTTCCTAGAAGACTGGGCGGGGACTGGACAGAACGCGCGCAAAGGTCACTACCGTCAGGGTTTCAAGAGGAAAGTCGACGGCAGCTGGTTCCCCTTCACAAAGACGAGTTTCAGTGTCGTCGTTGAATCATCCACTCACAACCACGCCAACAACTATGACGCTGGGGTGGAGAAGGACTATTTGTACATGGCTAGCGGAGGTCAGGTCCATACGTCGCCAGGAATCGGACTTCACGCCAATTTAGAACTACCAAGTCATCATGCTTCCCCTCCTGATCCTCCGATCAGCTTCAGCATCACCAAGGCAAAGCCAGATGTCGTGGAGTGGCAGGTCCTAGCGTCGTCCACGCCGCAGTTTCACTACAGCATTGTCCGGAACGGCACACAGATTGCATCGGGGACTGACACGGAGAGGAGAAGTCACCCAATACATGGAGCTCGAGCTGGGGACACCCTTGAGATTCACCTTGAGGACATCCTGGGTAAGACATCCACCAAGTCTGTGAAGATCTCGGCTTAGACAGGCATGCTTGGGACCACATTGGGGACAGTTTTGGGAAGACATCCACCAAGCCTGTGAAGATATCGGCTTAGACAGGCATGCTTGGGACCACATTGGGGACAGTTTTGGGAAGACATCCACCAAGTCTGTGAAGAGCTCGGCTTAGACAGGCATGCTTGGGACCACATTGGGGACAGTTTGGGGAAGGCATCCACCAAGTCTGTGAAGATCTCGGCATAGACAGGTATGCTTGGGACCACATTGGGGACAGTTTGGGGAAGACATCCACCAAGTCTGTGAAGATCTCGGCTTAGACAGGTATGCTTGGGACCACATTGGGGACAGTTTGGGGAAGACATCCACCAAGTCTGTGAAGATCTCGGCATAGACAGGTATGCTTGGGACCACATTGGGGACAGTTTGGGGAAGACATCCACCAAGTCTGTGAAGATCTCGGCTTAGACAGGTATGCTTGGGACCACATTGGGGACAGTTTGGGGAAGACATCCACCAAGTCTGTGAAGATCTCGGCATAGACAGGTATGCTTGGGACCACATTGGGGACAATTTGGGGAGGACATCTACCAGGTATGTTCAGAACGAGTCCTAAACACGCTTCACATTGAGGACATCTTGGATGACATCGAGCAAGACTGTGAAAATCTCAAACAGGTTCTATTAACTACCAATGATTTCTTAATTATGCATTGATATCCTTCATGACTTGGACATGTATCTTAATTGTATCCTTATAGTTTCATGTAACTCCATTCCTTTGTTTCAACGTTGTTGCTTAGATTAGTATATATACTATTTAAATGGGTAAAGATAATTTAGACCATCATCACCTCCCTAAAACTTCTGCTTCAAAATGAATAGCTTGAACTGTGATCAAATATCATATTTTATATATTGTGTATGGTCTGTGATCTGAAGTGTATCGACTCATAATAATATATGTAATAAGAAAGTCATTGTATACACATGATAAAACTAATTGTTTGATTATGAAGATTGTGTATAAAATATTAATAACACAATGACATGTAGTGAATATATGTAAGCAGTATTATACATTTACGTTTGAATAAAAACTACCTTTATTGATAGTAATTGAATGCACGTTAATTGAAATATTATTGACAGAAATGAGGCAATAGTTAAATATTGATAATGTTGCAAGCACGATGTTTGATTTCGACTAATAGAATCTTTAATAAAATAGATAGAAATACCATGTAAAAATATTGTTAAATAATGAAAATATAAGTTTAAAACATGTCGATGACCATCGCGATACGGAGGAAGGTAACCTTTGTGTTTATAAATTCCATATATATCTTTCGGATGATTCCATTCAAATGTTGTTGTTTTTCCATACTTACGAAGCCACATGCCCTGGGGTCAGACCATCTGATATTGTGTGGGTGGCTGGGAAGGGGGGTAGGGGCTGGGCTGGTATTTCATCGAAAGAAATTGTTCAAAAAGATGTTTGAAAAAAGTTATTATGCTTCAGACTATTAAAAAAAAGAAATTGTCTGCCACAAAATTGACGTTGTGATTTAAAAAATAAATATTTAGGCTCAAAGTTATTATTAAAAAATATATGTTTTTGCATCTGTAGCGGAAAAAGAATGTTTCTTTACATTAATGCATTAGAACGTTTTAAATTCTGTTTTAATCTACACAATATTCAGATAGTATTTATATGGTACAGCATGTACTTAATTCTTAGTTGAAAATAGAAAGGACATACCAGGAGAACATGATACTCATATTCAAAAACTAATAAGGTTACACAGTGAACAATGGGGTTATTCCATCTTAAACATTTAATGAATGTCTCCTATCTCAATTCCGACTTCTTTGTTTTCGCCGCCACAGAATATTCCTTCTAAAGATATACCAATACACATGTTCAGCTGCACGTTCATCATGTTGTATCTATAGTGTTCAGGATATGTTTGTTACCCTTTTTTATATAATCATTATGTACAATTACTTTCTTTTAATAAAAAGCTCAATTAATTGCATTGTGTTTCCATTCTGTAAATGTAAGAGTGAGTGAGTGAGTGAGTGGGTATGGTTTTACGCCGCTTTCAGCAATGTCCCAGCAATATATCGTCGGGGGACAGCAGAAATAGGCTTCACACATTGCACCCATGTGGGGAATCGAATCCGGGCCTTCGGCGTGACGAGCGAACGCTTTACCCGCTTGGCTACCACACCGTCCCTGTAAATATAGCCGATATTATAATATCTTATCGATGACATACTTGTCTTGATGCTTCGTCCCTTGCTACTCCCTGTGGGGGGTCAGGTTGCCATGTCCCATAAGGCGCAACAATTGGCTATGCAGATTTGCTTCCCTCAGCCGAGCCAGGATCGGCTTGTTAGGGTCAAATCCAAAATAAAATCCCGTGAGGTTGAGTTTGACCAAAGTGTTCAAAGCGGTGTTATATCCAGCTGACTCCACCACTCCTGCTTATGTGTGTGTGTGTGTGTGTGTGTGTGTGTGTGTGTGTGTGTGTGTGTGTGTGTGTGTGTGTGTGTGTGTGTGTGTGTGAGACACAAGCTCCTCCAGGATCTTTCGGAGCCGCTCAGCGTAGCCGTGTGTACGGTGGACAGTGCTGCGTCCAGCTGGCAATACTTTCGTATTATTGTGTTACATGTGTCATCAAAGGGATGTGTGGTATTTTACGAGCTGAATGCGTCTGTACAGGCAGGGCGTGGCCGAGGATTATATCGGAGCACAGGAATCATCACTATCACTGACATTGAAACTACTACTACTACTACTACTACTACTACTACTACTACTACTACTACTACTACTACTTCTACTACTACTACTACTACTACTACTATAACTAACACCAACACCAACACCAATACCAACACTAACACTAACACTAACACTAACACTAACCTGACACTGACACCAACACTAACACTAACCTGACACTGACACCAACACTAACACTAACCTGACACTGACACCAACACTAACACTAACCTGACACTGACACCAACACTAACACTAACCTGACACTGACACCAACACTGACACTAACACTTATACTAACACTACTACTACCACCATCACAAACACCAACACTAACACTAACACTGACAATACTACCATCACTAACACCAACACTAACACAAACACTTTTACTGACACTACTACTAATACATCACTAACACCAACAGTAACGCTGACACTTATACCAACACCACTACTACCATCACTAACACCAACACCAACACCAACACTTCTACTAACACTACTACTGTCATCACTAACACAAACACTAACACCAACAGTAACACTAACACCAACACTGACACAAACACTACCATCAACTCTTAAACTACCACTACCACTACTACTACCATCACTAACACCAACACTAACACCAACAGTAACACTAACACCAACACTGACACAAGCACTAACACCAACTCTTATACTAACACTACCAGTACTACTACCATCACTAACACCAACACTAACACTAACACTAACACCAACACCAACACTAACACTAACACTAACACTAACACTAACACAAACACTTTTACTGACACTACTACTAATACATCACTTACACCAACAGTAACGCTGACACTTATACCAACACCACTACTACCATCACTAACACCAACACCAACACTTCTACTAACACTACTACTGTCATCACTAACACCAACAGTAACACTAACACCAACACTGACACAAACACTACCATCAACTCTTATACTAACACGACTACTACTACTACCATCACTAACACCAACACTAACACTTATACTAACACTACTACTACCACCATCCCTAACACCAACACCAACACCACCACTACTACTACTACTACTACTACTACTACTGGTGATGGTGTCGTAGCCTAGTGGTTAAAGCGTTCGCTCGTCACGCCGAAGACCCGGGTCCGATTCCCGACATGGGTACAAAGTGTGAAACCCATTTCTGCTGTCCCCCGCCGTGATATTGTTAGTACATGTATATTGCTAAAAGATGCGTAAAACCATATTCACACACCACTCACTGAGGGAATATATCAAGTATAAACATTAGTCACATGCATGGGAAAATGTGAAAGTAAAAGGTCAACGTAATTGTACCCTTACATGTGTTTATCTATTTAAACACACGTGAATGTATGTTTTATATGTTTCAAGAACTCGCATCTTATCTATCCGCCCAAGACGATTTCCAGTTAGCCTAGGCACCGCGGTATGGGGCAATTGGTGAGCAGTCGCTCCACACCGTCATGTCGCCTAGGCCGATGATGGCAGGGGTAGCTGTGTGCTTTATGGGGGTCGTGCTGGGGGTGGCAGGCAAGGGGATGCTCTATCCCCGGGAGTCTGAGAGTAGAAACATGAAGAACCTGGACGGGATGTGGAACTTCCGCGCCGATGCGTCACCCTCCAGGAACCAAGGGTTTGAACAACAGTGGTTCAAGTCGCCTTTGTCTCAGGTTAGTCCTCGACTGAAACACACTCTAGTTTGTACAGTTCAAACGCATGGCAATAAACATGAACTGATTGTATCAATGGGATATCACTGCAATTCTTTTTCCAACCTATCATTCACCATATTGAGACTTCAGTTTAACCCCATTAATAAGGACTTAATTAATCCAGACGATGCGATGTCAATTTTTAATTAACTCACTCGTTAATCCTGACGACCTTGTATGAAAATTCAACCTACCGCAATCGACGTAATAAGCGCCCCGCTATAATAAGCGCCCACGGCGATATTCTAAGATGTTGGCCAGTGAACAATCTCAATTAGCACCCCTTCCGATTATTCAATGTACACAAGTCTTATTTATTCGCGTATAATACGCACTCATGTGTTATGTGCATACTTAATTAAGGGCAATTAAATTCTGGAAAAATATGTCTGTCGTACATAAACATTTCAGGCTGTCAGCATAAACCACGATATTTATCTTTCCACTCTGCTTTTTTCACTAAAATATGTTCCAAAAAGCCCCCTATTTCTAATTTTGAGAGCGCCCTGGGCGCTTACTACGTCGAATGTGAAGGACGTTTTCCGGAGCAATGATTCATAATTTGGAAGTTGTCGAAACCGGACAATTTTGCTGGAAACAGTTTCGTCCGGATTAGCGAGATTTAAGTGTATAAAGGGATATTAATCGACTACAATAGGAGACAATCGGATGTAGGTGAAGAAGTGATATAACGACCAAGTGTTTTGAACATGAACATGTTCATGTTAGAAATTCATACGAGATAAAAGGGAATGGTTATGAAAGGCACCACTGTGCCCTGATACCGAGTTTACATGCTATTCCTAGTTTTATATGATACCATGAAGCGACTTGAATGAGGGGCGGTCGTTAGCCTAGTGGTTTAAGAGTTCGCTCGTCACGCCGAAGACCCGGGTTCGATTCCCGACATGGTTACAATCTGTGAAGCCCATTTCTGGTGTCCCCCGCCGTGATATTGCTGGAATATTGGTAACAGCGGCTCAAAACCATACTCACTCACTCACTTGAATGATTAATCATTTATTTAACAATTTGACAATATCTATCTACATCCAATCCTCGATTACTTGGTAACATGGGCACACATCTACGAAGCCATCAATGTGTCAAAACCAATATCAGTAAAATTTAAATATAATCTGCGCTGTAATCATTTACGTTAAAGAGTGATTGTTTGTTTTATTTAACGCCACACGCAGCAATAGTTCAGCTATATGACAGCGGTCTGTAGATAATCGAGTCTGGACCACACAATCCAGTGATTGACATCATGAGCATTGATCTTGGCAACTGGGATACGATGACATACATCAACTACGTCAGCGAGCCTGACCACCCGATCTCGTTAGTCGCCTCTTACGACAAGCATAGCTGCTGCTGAGTGGTTGCTATAGGTAGGCGACTGAATAATATTTTGTGCCGCAGTGAGCAATATACAAGTTAAGTCACAGCGGCCAGTAAATAATCGAATCTGGCTCCAGGCATACAAGTGACATCAACAACGGCATCAACAACGAACTACGCCGTTGTGGACTACGGCACACAACCAGCTAGCTAGGTCACATCAGGGTCCTCATTAACTGTGCCTGACACCCAGATGCAAGGGTACTGGAGAACTGCATGTGGGGGTCAGGCCCAGGTAATGAACACCAGGATGTGACCTATCTAGCTGGTTGTGTGTCGTAGCGTCACAACGGTGTGGTTCGTTGTTGATGCATGCAAGGGTACTGAAGAACTGGACCCGTGAAGATCCGGGGTATAATAGGTCTCCAGCAACCCTGCTTGCCATTAAAGACGACTATGTTTGTCGTAAGAGGCGACTAACGGGATCGGGTGGTCAGGATCGTTGACTTGGTCTATGCATGTCATCGCATTCCAGTTGCGTAGATCGATGCTCATGATGTCAATCCCTGGATAGTCTGGTTCAGACTCGATTATTTACAGACCGCTGTCATATAGCTGGAATATTGCTGAGTGTGGCGTTAAACAACACACAAACGTGGGTGCGCGAAGATGTCTCACACCCTAATGGGCCGTCCCTTGTTCTTGGTAGGCTAGCTATGTATTCCTTATCAAATCTATTTCATCGCAACTTAAATCTTGTGCTTCTAGCCATCACCGGAACGCTCCCCCACACTTCAGTTGGTTATGATCACGTGATGGGGCTTATGATACAACTGGAGGTCAAACGAATTATGACGACCATTAGATATAAAATGAAATACGGTGGCTATGGGGTGGATACACATGCGTGATTATTAACTGACCTGTGAAGATCCGGGCAACCCAGTCCTGCCGTAAAAGGCGACTATGCTTGTCGTAACAGGCGACTAACGGGATCAGGTGGTCAGGCTCGCTGACTTGGTTGATGCATGTCATTGTATCCCAATAGAGTAGATCGATGCTCATGATGTCAATCACTGGATTGTCTGGTCCAGACTCCATTATTTACAGACCGCTGTCATATAGATGGAATATTGCTGAGTGCGGCGTTAAACAACAAACAAACAAATAAACAACAAACAAACAACACAAAGAAAGTGAAATAGGAAATTGTGACATCCCTAATAAACATGGAAACAGAAACAAATAATAAATAATGTTCTTATTACGGATCATTTCATTCTCAATTGTTTATTTGAAGCAAATTTGTATACTGGAGGTGATATAAAAAAGTCCCTACTTTATGGAGTGAGTGAGTGAGTTGGGTTTAACGCCGCTTTTAACATTATTACAGTTATATCACGGCGTGTCAGCTTAATGTGGGAGAAAAAAAGCCCGAAGTGATGCAAGTTTAAGACGTTTACCACTTCGGTGAAACCCACGAGCACGGGTATGGTGCTGGCAAACCTTGAAACATAATCGGGGCGAACCGGGATTCGAACCCACAATCATATGTTTCTGGCGTTCCCAAGGGACGCAACTCTGCACAGCGAATCGCGGCGCCTTAGACGACTGGGCCACCCGTGCCCCCCCCCCCCCCCCCCCCCCAAAAAAAAAAAAACAACAACAACAAAAAAACAACAACAAAACGGCCGAGATTCTCTTTGTAGAGGTGTACTAGGATACAATGGTCATGGTTTCCAATGCCTTTGTTCATCCCCCACATTAATCTGTCACACCGTTATATAACTGAAGTACGAACCAAAGTGACGTTAAACTCACTCACTCACTCACTCAAAGCCTAGAAAATAGAACCCATTAATATTTCAATCAACTAACACACAAACAAAGCCATATGAAGTAGTGTTTTCACAATGCTTCCTGAAAATCCAACAAGCCTTACTGATGCGGTAGTTCCCATGTCATATATTGAGACAGGGCCTGTGATCCCGATGCCCGTCCCATCCAGCTTCAACGACATCACCCAGGAGAAGGCGTTGAGGGACTACGTAGGCTGGGTGTGGTACGACAAAGAGTTCTTCGTCTCAACGGACTGGCGCAAACACAGGGTTGTCCTCAGATTTGACAGCGCCCACTACTACTCAGTTGTTGTGAGTAGTCGTGACGTTTATATCCTGGGATACGTGTAATTACTCATATGCGATGGAATCAACAATAATGTCCTTACTTTCACCATCAATACAGACCGCCTCCGTGGTCCACTGGCAGAGCGTCCGCCAGGAAGGTCCGGGGTTCGAGCCCCGGCAGGGTCATACCAAAAGACGTTAAAAGATGGTACTTGTTATTACCCTGTCTGGCGCTCGGCATTAAGGGGCTAAAACAAGGACTGGACGGCTCGGAGTCAGTTTAATGTGTCTAAGTGGGGTGTTCATGTTAAACTGCGGAATGGTATCTGAGTGTGCTAGCACTATAAATCGGCATCAGTCCGACTAGTACAAGCAGCCACACACACACACACACGTGCATGCACGTTTCATATGGCTATAGTTAATTTGTCACGATATGACAAAATCTGGTTTTCTTAACTTCTTTTGAGTGTTATATGCAGTTGAAGTGAGGCGAAATGGGATTTAAGGTCGTGTTCAAGATTGTTGCACTTACACTCTTCAAAAAGAGAAACGCACAGGTAGATTTTTAGTATATTTATTGTACCTTTTAAAGTCGATATATATAATTTGATATCATAGATACAAATATGATTTTTTTAGCTCGATAGTCACATGTTATCGTTGTACAAAGTCATTGAAAACTGTTCATTGTCATGTCACATAAGGCCACAAGGTTGCGCTGAACTCAGTATCTCGTGTGAACGCACCAGGCAGCAATCACGGCTCTGCATCTCCTCGGCATTGACTGAATATGTGTAGGAATTCTGTTCTCCGGAATTCTGCGCCATTCTGTTTGTAACGCGTTGGCCAGTTGTGGGCGTTCTGCGGAGTGTTCTGACGTTGACGTACACGTCGATCGAGTTCATCCCAGAGGTGTTTGATTGGGTTGAGATCCACTAAGTCACGTAGGCGGTCTCATCTGTATGGTAGTGATGTAACTGTATATATGTAGGCAGTCCTGTGATTGTCATGGCGTGGCAGGAAGAAATATTTCATGTACCTGTTCACAGTGGGTTAACTCGCAGGAGGTGATGCGGCACGACGGGGGGCACCTGCCCTTCGAGGAGAACATCAACTCCTTCCTCACGTTTGGCGGGAGTAACCGCGTGACAATCGCAGTGAACAACACCCTGACTCCCCACACCCTTCCGCCCGGCTCTGTCACCTACAAGACAGACACCACGAGGTAACACGTCCTGTGTAGTTGGAATGAGTGAGTGAGTGGGTATGTGTGTGTGTGAGTGAGTGGGTTTGTGAGTGAGCAAGCTGGGAGATCATTCTACAATCATGGCATATCAGGCCCTCTGATTGACAGGTCAGCTTTTAATATTCTCCAATACCATGCTATACCCATTCTATACTATACTGACCGCCTCCGTGGTCCAGTGGTAGAGCGTCCGCCCGGAGAGGGGAAGGTCCGGGGTTCTATACCCGGCCGCGTCATACCAAAAGACGTTGAAAGATGGTCTGGCGCTCGGCATTATGCACGTCGCTATATAAGTGCAATAATCTTGGACGCGAGGTTAAACCCCATTTCACCTCACCTCTATGCTGTGCTATGCTTTGCTATGCTGTGCTATGCTAACGCTCTAAGTATCATACTGGAAATTCTGAACCAAGACAAGCTACTTTGTCAGTTCACTTGCCAGGTTCACCTCCAACTTAATGTTTCAATGCTCCAGATATCCAGCCGGTTACTTTGTGCAGAATGTACAGATGGATTTCTTCAACTATGGAGGGATACATCGCCATGTACGACTCTACACGACACCAAACACATACGTCGACGACATCACGATCACCACAGATATCGCTGCGTCAAAAGGTGGCTACACTAATACTGTATACAACCAAAATATTCTGAATATTACCCACCCATACACTGCTGGGCAAAAGAAAGTATACGCCCTTGTTAGATGGTGGCTAAAACTGAAACAAACAAGAAATGGTTATCCGATGGTGATGTATTTTATCATGGGCGATAGTACATGCGTCATATCAGTAAGTATCTCATGAAAGGTCAGCCTATTAACGTTTCATAACGTTTGTAAGTTTTTGAGCAAATTCCATTTTCAAGTGTATCCTTTTTGTTGCCCCGCAGTTTACATGCATTAACACGGCACAGGTGATTAATACGGTAAGACAAATGATTTGACAGTTGATTGTTACGCCTGTCTTCATGGAGGATGTAACAAGTCAAGAGTCTCATTTATAAAATCCTGCAGAAAAGTATTACATGTGAAGTTACGTTGATTATGATGCTAGCCAGACAGACAATGTATTTTAGTAACAGGCCAGCGTCCAATAATATTAATGTAGCATGATAAATGACACATGCCGGAGTAAAATACAAATAATAATTTCATTCATGACAAAAATGTATTTGGTATTTCTTAATTTGTAGGTTTCTGCTAAGTATAAACTCATATTACGAAGGACAAGATTATCACCTGTTTGCAATTTTATTAGAGATGGATGATTAACAAACCCGCAATAAGAAAGCATCTGTTGTGTCCTAGGCGTGGTCAACTTCAATGTTGACAGTGGAGGTAGTACCGGTGCCACCAGTGTCAAGGTGGAAGTAGTGGACAAGGCAGGGAATGTCGTGGGCAGTGCAGACCGCATGAGTGGCGTGATCACGGTCACAAACCCCCATCTCTGGTACCCGTATACCATGGCAACCGGCACGCCTGCATATCTGTATGTATTGAAGGTGGGATTGTGTGTGAATCGGCTCATGTTTAGATCATTAATATGAAAGAGACCCATAGCAAAAAAGTAACCATAGACCTAACCTTTGCCCCTGCCCTCGCCATTGCCATCTCTAGCCCTTACCTAAGCGACTATACTTGCTCTTTCCTTTTCTCTAACCCCTTCGCTAAACCTATTTTAAACCCTTGCCCTTGTCCTAACCTCAAACCTTGTCCTTGCCCTTACCCTTGCCCATGTCCTAACCCAAGGCCTTGCCCATGTCCTAACATCAACCCTTACCCTTGCCCATGCCCTAACCTCAACCCTTGCCCTTACCCTTGCCAATGTCCTAACCTCAAACCTTCCCCTTACCCTTGCCCTTGTCCTAACATCAACCCTTACCCTTGCCCATGCCCTAACCTCAACCCTTGCCCTTACCCTTGCCCATGTCCTAACCTCAAACCTTGCCCCAACCCTTGCCCATGTCCTAACCTCAAACCTTCCCCTTACCCTTGCCCTTGTCCTAACATCAACCCTTACCCTTGCCCATGCCCTAACCTCAGCCCTTGCCCTTACCCTTGCCCATGTCCTAACCTCAAACCTTGCCCTTACCCTTGCCCATGTGCTAACCTCAGCCCTTGCCCTTACCCTTGCCCATGTCCTAACCTCAAACCTTGCCCTTACCCTTGCCCATGTGCTAACCTCAGCCCTTGCCCTTGCCCTTGCCCATGTCCTAACATCAACCCTTGCCCTTACCCTTGCCCGTGTCCTAACATCAACCCTTGCCCTTGCCCTTGCCCATGTCCTAACATCAACCCTTGCCCTTGCCGTTGTTCTAACCTCAACCCCTGCCCTTACCCTTGCCCATGTCCTAACATCAACCCTTGCCCTTACCCTTGCCCATGTCCTCACCTCAACCCTTGCCCTTACCCTTGCCCATGTCCTAACCTCAAACCTTGCCCTTACCCTTGCCCATGTGCTAACCTCAAACCTTGCCCTTTCCCTTGTCCATGTCCTTACCTCAACCCTTGCCTTTACAATTGCCCTTGTCCTAACCTTGCCCTTACCCTTGCCCTTGTCCTAACCCCAGCCCTTACCCTTGGCCTTGTCCTAACCTCAAACCTTGCCCTTACCCTTGCCCTTGTTCTAACCTCAACCCTTGCCCTTGTCCTTGTATTAATACCATCCCTTGCTTTGACCTTGCCCTTGTCCTTGCCCTGACCTCAAACCCTGCCCTTGCCCTCTATGGTGTTCTCCTGTAAAAAGTAAAGAGTATATATGGTTGTAACTTATATTGTGGGTGAGTTCTGTTACAAGCTGCATGTGAAGGACGTTAGATTGCTACATTTCTAATATAAAGTATTAGACCAAATGTCGATTTGGTTGTTTTTTAACACCGCACACAGCAATATTCCAGCTGTATGACGGCGGCCTGTAAATAATCGAGTCTGGACCAGACAATCCTGTGACTGATATTGTGAACAACAATCCACGAAGACGAGTTAAATCAATCTCGATCCATTTTGTCGGCTCTTACGACCAGCATAAAGTTGATGGGGATCAATTCGAAGCAGGGATACCCGCGGATTGTAAAGGTAAGATATTTCATTTATTGCGCTAACCACGGAGATTTTTTACAGTCCAGTTTTTAAGAGAATAATTCTTTCAGGTGAGCCTAGTGTCCTCGACTGGGACAGACATCTATCGCCTGCCTTTCGGGATCCGCACCGTCCGTGTTACCGACTCCCAGATACTGATCAACAACAAACCCTTCTACTGTCAGGGCGTGGCCAAACACGAGGACTCGGATGTAAGCATACCTCAGTCAACACGACACCGACTGTACTGCCATATCGGTTTTAACAAACTATGTTCTTATCTGCGTCCTAACGTTATAGTCCAAGCGGTAACAAACGAGAGATTATATTCAGGGTCATTAATATCTTCCTAGAAGCCAATCATGTTATATTCTGGTGGCGACCTTGTATTTAAAAACAATCTGCTCTTGAAATAATACAAAATAATAGGGACTTTAACATAAACATAAACACACTTTAACATAAAAAACATTCTCTGGTTTCGCTATTTTTTTCAGAGAAAAGAAAGAGTTTTGTCTTAAAACGCTGCCTGAATAAAAACGTAAAACAAGACTTAGTCAATTAGTTATTCAACATCAACAAATGTTCATTGATTTTAAATACCACTTAAAGATAGCAGGACAGGAAGGAGAAGTTATTAAAGGCGAATCAGTTCCTGGTATATAAGAGGACAGTCACCTTAACAGCCAGGCAAATGGAAGTATAGCCTCTCTTACTTGTTGGGGCGGTCGGGTAGCCTAGTGGTTAAAGCGTTCGCTCGTCACGCCGAAGACCCGGGTTCGAATCCCGACATTGGTACAATGTGCGAAGCCCATTTCTGGTGTCCCCCGCCGTGATATTGCTGGAATATTGCTAAAAGCGGCGTAAAACCATATTCACTCACTCACTCTCTTACTTGTTAGCAACAACAACGTTCAATGTAAAACATAAGATTCACCAGTCTTAAGATGAGTATATTCATGAGCACGGTAATATGCAAAGTAATTAAACTGCCAGGCACAAGAAAGTATAAACTTGAAAACTAGATTGACCGAACATTGACAAACGTTATCAAAACGTTATTAAGCTACCGGACAGTTACCAAAACACTGTAAACTTAAACTACGATACCCGAATAAACTACATCACCATGGGATAACAAACTGTTTTTTCTTTCATTTTTTAGTCACCATCATCAAACGGTGGTGTTAATTACTTTTGCCCAGCAGTTAAGTCAAAACAATTAGGGGCGGTCGGGTAGCCTAGTGGTTAAAGCGTTCGCTCGTCACGCCGAAGACCCGGGTTCGATACCCGACATGGGTACAATGTGTGAATCCCATTTCTGGTGTCCCCCGCCGTGATATTGCTGGAATATTGCTAAAAGCGGCGTAAAACCATACTCACTCACTCACTCAAAACAATTAAGCATGTCTTGGCTGGAAGGACACTTAGAGAAAGTACGCCAAGGCTGGGTGATTGAGCGTGTCATCGTACACGATTACACTGCGCAGCTCTCAATCTAGTTCTACAAAACTAACAGCGATCGCTATAGTACAACCACTGAATGTAGCCATGCTGAGCACAGGTTGGTGCGGCTGGTGTAAACACGCTGAAGCACATGTAGCAGATGTGGTTTCTCCTTAGGCAAGTGAATTTGTTCGAAATATGCCTCTGTTCAGTAGATAGTGAATGGGTACCCGCTAGGGCGAGATGGGAATGAGACTGTTAACCCTCTAGTTTAGGTAGTACACTCCCCGGGGGGATGAGAATGAACATCGAGTGACTGGGGTAATAATGTAGCACCTTGGGAATGCTTTTAGGTGTGGATTTGGCTCATTATTTTCATCATCATCATCATCATCATCGTCGTCGTCGTCGTCGTCGTCGTTGTTGTTGCTGTTGTTGTTGTTATTGTTGTTATTATTATCATTATTATTATTATTATTATTATTATTATTATTATTATCATTATCATTATACATGCTCGTGTTCTGTAGATAAGAGGTAAAGGCCTGGACTACGCCCTGATCGCCAAGGACTTCAACCTGCTCAAGTGGCTGGGGGTCAACTGTTTCCGGACCTCCCACTACCCGTACGCCGAGGAGATCATGGACCAGGCAGACCAGCAGGGCATCATGGTCATTGATGAGAGCCCGGGGGTCGGGATTGATGAGTGGGTCATAGTTAATCGTGTGCTCAATGTAACTCGGTGTTCTGGATGGCAATGCAACTAAACAATATTCGCACGAATCTCTCCTTCAAATTGATATGGGGGGCACGGGTGGCCAAGTCGTCTAAGGCGCCGCGATTCGCTGTGCAGAGTTGCGTCCCTTGGGCACGCCAGAAACCTATGATTGTGGGTTCGAATCCCGGTTCGCCCCAATTATGTTTCTAGGTTTCTCAGCACCATACCCGTGCTCGTGGGTTTCACCCAAGTGGTAAACGTCTGAGACCTGCATCACTTCGGGCTTTCCTCCCACATTAAGCTGACACTGTTAAAAGCGGCGTTAAACCCAACTCACTCACTCCTTCAAAATGATATGGGCGGTGGGGTAGCCTTGTGGGTAATGCGCTGGCCCGACACAACGACGGCCCGGGTTAGATGATCCACGTGGGTACAACGTAGGAAGCCCATTTCTGGTTTCCACACGAGATGACAGATTGCTGAAATATTGCTAAAAGCGGCGTAAAACCATGCTCAATCACTTCCAACTTTCGGAGAGATGCTATGCATAAGCTCAAACACATATGCCCATAAAACACTGTCCAAGAAAGTTTCCAATACTGACCCGCAACCTGCTGTGAAGTCCTCTATCCGCGCCACGATCCCCTTGTGGTGGGTTCGAATCTCAGATTCACCTCGATTATGACCCTTGGTTTCCCAGCACATTACCAGTGCATCCAGATTCCTCAAAGCGGAAAACCTGTTCGTCCTTTGCCATTTTGGGCTTTCACAGTAGGTTTAGACGTCGTGATATAAATGAAATGCTGTGACTGGCTGTGACTGGATGCTATTGTGTGAGAATAAAACGTTTTTAAAATATGCATCCACCCAGTAAGTAAAACTGACCTTGTGTTTTCAATATTTAGTCCTGCTTTTTAACATGTACATGTGTTAGCTAATGAATGCTTAAACGTTACTATAAAAGTCTATGGGAAAACATTTGGTTGTGTGTAACCTTGACAAAGCGCGTGTCTCCTGTGCGACCTACTTGTGGCAACAATGGTCTGTTCCAGAGATGAGAACTTCAGCAACATCTCCCTTCTGCATCACATGGAGGTGATGAGTGAGCTGGTGCAGAGAGACAAGAACAGACCCTCCGTGTTCATGTGGTCTGTCGCCAACGAGCCCAGGAGTGACAAGGCTATATCGGAAGCTTATTTCAGGTGAGATGAATGTCGTTGATGGTTGATGGTTTGTTGTTTAACGCCGCACTCGGCAATATTCCAGCTATATGGCGGATGTCTGTAAATAATCGAGTCTGGACCAGACAATCCAGTGATTGATATCATGAGCATCGATCCACGCAATTGGGATCGATGACATGCATCAACCAAGTCAGCGAGCCTGACCACCCGATCCTGTTAGTCGCCTTTTACGACAAGCATAGTCGCCTTTTACGGCAAGAATGGGTTGCTGAAGACCTATTCTACCCCGGATCTTCACGGGAAGAGATGAATGTCACATTTCATATGTATGTTTTATATTTTGTTTGTTGTGTAACGCCGTCCGCAGCAATATACCAGCCATATGAGGGCAGTAAATAATTGAGCCTGGCCTAGACAGTCTACTGATTGACATCATGAGCATCGATCGAAAGCAATGGGGATAAGATGACATGCTTGAACCAAGTCAGCGAACCTTATCACTTGATCCAGTTAGTCTCATCTTAGTCTCCAACCCGGATCTTCAGATGGTGTATTCCGTTTAACTGAAACGTTAGTAAATGAAAATATATATTTAGATATATTCTTTAAAAAAATACCCTGTCGTGATTCCGGGTCAGAATAGGTCCCCAGTACCTCATTCATGTGGTATGGCCGATAAGAATGGTGATAGGGAAGTCATTTTCATGACTTGGGTGATGACGTCTCATGATACCCAACTGGCGTGGATCGTTGATCTTGCTAGCAGTCATTGGTGTGTCTGGTTGAGAATTGATAACTTACTGCCGTGATATTGCTGGAATAATGCTGACTACAACGTTAAATAACACCGACTCACACTATTCTTAATCTTTCAAATCCCTGTAACATTTTTCATTGGAAAATATAAACGCTGAAAAAATGTCCATTTATGAAAATCACAGTGACATTTCTGTGAAATAAAAAAAAAGCTTCGGATCAGAACCTAAACAAAGAACATGAGTGATCCTAGAGTTCCATCTTTGGTGAGTCAGTGTTATGGGAGTGGCAATATGTGTGTACTACGATTCTCATGTGTCTGTGGGTCCAGGGCCCCGTACCTCAAAGCGATCTTAGCGCTACGATGATCGTAACCCTATGTTAAAGTATGGGACTTACGATCACCTTAGCGCTAAGATCGCTTTGAGGAACGGG
The DNA here is from genome assembly GCF_023055435.1 of Haliotis rufescens. Taxonomy (NCBI): domain Eukaryota; kingdom Metazoa; phylum Mollusca; class Gastropoda; order Lepetellida; family Haliotidae; genus Haliotis; species Haliotis rufescens. Next base: position 24,352,995 of record NW_025963835.1, on the reverse strand, counting down.
GCCCAGATCGTGGTAATACACATGAATTCAAATTGGAACCAGAAACGATGAAAAGGACGATCTTGATTTCCATGTATATTTCGACACTATCCACATGGTCAAGTCGAACTGGGATAGCTCAACTTGACCATGTGATCAAAGTCTGAGTGAAATACTGCGTGAAAGTTAATGTTTTGTAACGGAGATTCCGTGTAGAACTGGTGAATGTTCTTTCGCCTATTGATGTGAGTCCACCATTCCTTGTTGTACTTTCAATACTTTTGTTTGGGTCAGGTCAGTGATTGGTCACACGAGGAGCCTGGATCACACGCGACCAGTGACATTTGTAACGGACCAAACATATACAAGTGACAAAGCCGTAAGATTAAAACTATTACAAAATGAATAAGATATGTCAAACGTGTTTATAATTTTATTGTTACATAATCATATTACTACTACTGCTACTGACCTGTGAAGATGCGGGTAGAATAGGGCTTCAGCAACCCAGGCTTGCCGTAAAAGGCGACTAACGGGTTTCGGGTGGTCAGGCTCGCTGACTTGGTTGATGCATGTCATCGTATCCCAATTACGTGGATCGGTGCTTATGATGTCAATCACTAAACGGTCTGGACTCGATAATTTACAGACCGCCATTATATAGCTTGAATATTGCTAAGTGCGGCGTTAAACAAAAACAACAACAACAAAAACAAACTACTGCTACTACTACTACTACTACTACTACTACTACTACTACTACTACTACTACTACCCGTCCTTCATGACGCATCATGACAACAGCCACAGAGAGTTTTGACAATATGTCAAGGACGCCATTTGCCTTCAGTTGCAGTTTGTGGACGTCATCTGCTTCAACCGCTACTACGGCTGGTACAGCGACCTCGGCCACACGGAGCTGATACAGCTGCAGCTGGGCACCGACCTTGACGCCACAAGGGTCAAATACAGGAAGCCCATCATCATCACGGAATATGGGGCGGACACTATCCCAGGACTACATGGGGTTCGTGGGACATCTCACTGTACCTAATTTAACATCGCCGACAATCGCTTATACAGCATTTCACTCTTTCCAATTGAACCCGTTTGATCTTAATGTCCGTTTATGTCTGAGGAGTACAATCGCATTACCTTCGACCATCGGATTTGTTAAATTTCTTTTTCTATTAAACTGTACTGCAGAAGAGACCTACAGTTTTCAATAATGGAGTCTGGTCGATCAAGCCATATTTCGTTCAACCGATATTTGGGGCGGTCGGGTAGCCTAGTGGTTAAAGCGTTCGCTCGTCACGCCGAAGACCCGGGTTCGATTCCCGACATGGGTACATTGTGTGAAGCCCATTTCTGGTGTCCCCCGCCGTGATATTGCAGGGATATTGCTAAAAGCGGCGTAAAACAATACTCACTCACTCACTCACTCACTCAACCGATATGCAACTGATCCAATGTTATATCGTAATAAATCAGCCAGCAAATGGCCAACTTTCTGGAATGTAACCGTAGAGTTGTAATACATATATTTATATCCTGTGTACTATAATTGTATCAGTATGTATCTGTGTGTATCAGTACGTATCAGTATGTATCAGTACGTGTCAATGTGTAGCAGTATGTTTCAGTATGTGTCAAAGTATATCAGTAGGTATCAGTGTGCATCAGTACGTATCATTATGTATCATTATGTATTAGTGTGTATCTGTGTGTATCAGTGCGTATCAGCATGTATCAGTGTGTATCAGTATGTATCTGTGAGCATCAGTATGTATCAGTATGCATCAGTGTGTATCAGTATGCATCAGTGTGTATCAGTATGTATCAGCATATATCAGTATATATCAGTGTGTATCAGTACGTATCATTATGTATTAGTGTGTATCTGTGTGTATCAGTGCGTATCAGCATGTATCAGTGTGTATCAGTACGGATCAGTGTGTATCACAACGTATCTGTTTATCAGTATGTATGAGTACGTATCAGTATGTATCAGTACGAATCAGTATGTATCAGTGTGTATCAGTATGTATCTGTGAGCATCAGTATGTATCAGCATGAATAACTATGTATCAGTATGTATCAGTGTGTATCAGTATGTATCAGCATATATATCAGTATATATCAGTGTGTATCAGTACGTATCAGTGTGTATCAGTACGTATCAGTGTGTATCAGTATGTATCAGTATGTATCAGTACGTATCAGTATGTATCAGTATGTATCAGTATGTATCAGTACGTATCAGTGTGTATCAGTATGGACCAGTGTGCATCAGTATGTATCAGTATGGATCAGTGTGCATCCGTTTGTATAAGCATGTATCAGTATGTATCAGTGTGTATCAGTACGTATCAGTATGTATCAGTACGTATCAGGGTGTATCAGCATGTATCAGTATGTATCAATGTGTATCAGTACGTATCAGTATGTATCAGTACGTATCAGCGTGTATCAGTATGGATCAGTGTGTATCAGTACGTATCAGTATGTATCAGTGTGCATCAATACGTAACATTATGTATCAGTACGTATCAGTACGTATCAGTTTGTATCAGTACGTATCAGTGTGTATCAGTATGGATCAGTATGGATCAGTGTGCATCAGTATGTATCAGCATGTATCAGCATGTATCAGTGTGTATCAGTACATAACAGTATGTACCAGTACGTATCAGTGTGTATCAGTATGTATGAGTACGTATCAGTATGCATCAGTGTGTATCAGTACATAACAGTGTGTATCAGTACGTATCAGTGTGTATCAGTATGTATCAGTGTGTATCGGTATGTATGAGTACGTATCAGTATGTATCATTGTGTATCAGTACATAACAGTGTGTATCAGTACGTATCAGTATGTGCCAGTACGTATCAGTGTGTATCGGTATGTATGAGTACGTATCAGTATGTATCATTATGTATCAGTACGTATCAGTGTGTATCAGTATGTATCTGTGTATCAATGTGTATCAGTATGTATCAGTACGAATCAGTGTGTATCAGTACGTATCAGTGTGTACCAGCATGTATCAGTGTGTATCAGTACATAACAGTGTGTATCAGTACCTATCAGTGTGTATCAGTATGTATGAGTACGTATCAGCGTGTATTAGTTCGTATCTGTGTATCAATGTGTATCAGTACGTATCAGCGTGAATTAGTACGTATCTGTGTATCAGTATGTATCATTATGTATCAGTGTGTATCAGAACATATAAGTGTGTATCAGTACGTATCAGTATGTATCAGTTTGTACCAGGGTGTATGAGTATGTATGAGTACATATCAGTGTGTATCAGTACGTATCTGTGTGTATCAGCATGTATTAGTGTGCATCAGTATGTATCAATTTGTATCAGTATGTATGAGTACGTATCAGTGTGTATGAGTATTTATGAGTACGTATCAGTATGTATCAGTGTGTATCAATGTGTCTCAGTATGTATCAGTATGTATCACCACAAAGAACAAGAGAACCCTGTTAAAGGTATGTTCATCTACCAGGATCCATCAGTCTCGTTCACCGAAGAGTACCAGGTGGAATTCCTAGAGGAGTATCACAAACTCTTCGATGCCAAGATTGGCAAGTACCTGGTTGGTGAAATGGTTTGGAACTTCGCCGACTTCATGACAGTACAAGGTAACTCCAGCGTCTGTGCACCAAACCCTAATCCACACACAAGTCACAAACCGAGTCATTATGTGCAAGTCACGGATGTGTCAAGGAACACGTGTTGTACTCAGTGGTATGACGCACTTCAACGAGTCCGACTCAGCTGATACATTTTTCAATCCCAGATTCGTCCGCGTAATGATCAGACCGGTGAAGATCCGGGATAGGATAGGTCTTCAGCAACCCATGCTTGCCGTAAAAGGTGATTTGCTTGTAGTAAGAGGCGACTAACGGGATCAGGTGGTCAAGCCCTCTGACTTGGTTGAAGCATGTCATCGTTTCCCAATTGCGTGGATCGATGCTCATGATGTCAATCACTGGATTGTCTGGTCAGGTCTCGATTATTTACAGACTGCCGTCATATAGCTGGAATATTGCTGAGTGCGGCGTTGAACAACAAATAAACAAACAAACAAACGTGTAATAATCACGAATCTGTCAGCACCACACCAATCCTCCTGGATTTCACCAAAGTGATTGGTGTCTGTGACCTGAATCATTTCGGACTTTCAACAAGCTGAAACGTTATGAAATGCTGTTCAAAGCGCAGTTTAAAGCGCAGTTTAACATCACAATAACCTTTCAACTGGTTTATTGGTCTTTAGAAAAAAAAAAAAAATTAATGAAACTTAAAGCCCCATATTTCTGTGCTACCTATAATGCTCCGAGTCAGGTCAATGTCCATACTACGAGTTTCCATGTCGGTTCCACTGTTGCAGGACTCCAGAGGGTGGTTGGTAACAAGAAAGGGCTGCTGACTAGGCAACGACAACCCAAACGCGCAGCCTTTACCCTGCGCAGCAGATATCTGGCCATGGGGAATATAACCAGTCCCACGCCCACCGTACCAGGTTTACCAGTCATCGGCTAGTGACCACAAGTTGCCGTAAAACAAACATGTAAAGAAATTGTTGTAATAAAAGATAATATGAAGAACAGCTACAGTCGTTTCCGTTCCCAACAAAGAGAGACTGTTCACAAGTTAAATACCACATGCAGTATGTGTAATTTTATACTTTACCGACCGTTTTGTTTAGTTAATGTTATTTATTCGTTGTTTCGTCTTTTCTTCGTTAAGGGGAACTGAACCAGATTCGAACCATTTCCCGAAAACAAGTTCCTTTGGAACACAATATATAGCTGTTGTCTTTCTGTCGAGAATGCAAATAAAAGCGACAAAACCATTCCCACATTCACAAGGAATCTCTACCAAACGCAGAGCCCATTGTACGAGTCCAACTATATCATAAACATATGTTTATGAATCACTATCAAAGAGTGATGATACCAGGTGTTCGAGAAAGGGGAAGTGCGAATCCTGCCCCACCGGTGTCACGAATATATATAAATATATAGCAAGTCATATCAGCATATAATTCACGACACGTATGCAGGCTAAAAAATGCAAATGTTTCTCTTTCACTTTCGTGTTACGATCACTTTAAAACGAGTAATTGCCAGTAAAAAATAGTTTTCAAATTTCCCGAGTCATACTAAGCAGACTCTGTTGTCCATGCTTGACAATTATCGTTGTATCAAAGGGACGAGTTCAATGCCTGCCCACTTGTGTTTGTTGATGTTCTTGGTAGGGAACTAAACATGTAAACTGTTCCTCTCATCACTAGGGTTTTCATAAAAACCTCAACATTGCCTTCCTCATTTTTTAGAAACATGTGCCCGAGAAACATTTATTTTTGTGAACATTTTATTTCTCTTTCAAATCCGTATTGTAAAACTGTGTACAGCAGCTATCAGACCTTTGGCTCCATGTACCTATATGCACTGCATTCACGTCCCTATGACGTACTGTCTTTCATGGCCCTGTCGTCTAAGGCGCCGCAATTCGCTGCGCAGAGTTGCCTCCCTTGGGCACGCCAGAAACCTATGATTGTGGGTTCGAATCCCGGTTCGCCCCGATTATGTTTCTAGGTTTGTCAGCACCATGCCCGTGCTCGTGGGTTTCACCGAAGTAGTAAACGTCTAAGACCTGAATCACTTGGGGCTTTCCTCCCACATTAAGCTGACACGCCGTGATATGACTGGAATACTGTTAAAAGCGGCATTAAACACAACTCACTCACTCACTACTGTCTTTCAATCCTAAAAGTTTCCCTCCAGAATATGGACCGCTTCTGTGGTCTAGTGGTAGAGCGTCCGCCCGGAGAGCGGAAGGTCCGGGGTTTGATCCCCGACCGCGTCATAACAAAAGACGTTAAAAGATGGTACTTGTTCTTACCCTGTCTGGCGCTCGGCATAAAGGGGCTAAAACAAGGACTGGCCGGCTCGGAGTCAGTATAATGTGTCTGAGTGGGGTATTCATGTTAAACTGCGGCATGGTATCTCAGTGAGCGAGCACGATAAATCGGCATCAGTCCGGACTAGTACAAGCAGCCACACACACACGTGCATGCACGTCGCTATAAATGTGCAATAATCTTGGACGCGACGTTAATCCCAATTTCACCTCACCTCACCCTCCAGAATATTGTCAACAACTTAACCCAGAAAATGAAAAAGATTTTTAATATATTTCAAGGTACAAGAAAACCCAACAATTGTATACAACACCAAGCAGGAAATAGGTACCACATAGGATGAATGCTCAACGTTTTAATGCCTAACATGTATTATTGGGGGGTATACCACACAGGGAGATGAAATTGCAATTTGAAAACACCTTTACTCCTTGCATCAACATCAATTGCATCAACATCAACCCAGAATTGCATTTAGTCATTTATCTTCATGTAAGTTTTCATTATAGCTTCGAGAAGAGTTGTTAACACAATCATTTAACCCATACTCAGACCATATGTTTATCAAGACGTTAAAGTAAAGTTCAGTTTGAAGAATATAAGTTGTTCTAGGTCCTGGTCAAAGGCAAAAGGTTTTTGGCATCTTGAAATTATTTAAGAGACAAATTTTAAGCATAAATATCAAAATATGGTTTTAAGATTTTAAATTCTGCAATTCTGAAAATATTTTAATCCGGCATTCATTTCTATGCGATCAGAATATAGGATACTGTATTCGTGAAACAATCAATAGAAAATATTGATGAGATACAGGTGAGAACGTAAATAGTTGTCTTTTCAATAGTCTCATTCGGATAATACACACACTGAGCTACATATAGAATAGTATAATCATAGTAATGACAAGGGGACAATAGGAAGCTGTACATGACGCCAAAGCAAATAAAATATTTTTCATTCAGAATACATTAACAAATACTTTTGACCTCATGCCCGTCATCTGCAAAACACAGGCGATTGTATCTTTGTTCCCACGTTATATATACTTCATCAAAACCGAATATCTTCAATCAACTATTTCATCACTTTCGAGGGTGATGTTGACGGGTGTGAAGAACATGCTACAAGACAAAGGTGTCATATGCTATGGGAATCGGTTATTTCAAGTTTCATAAGATGTTATGTTATTTTAAAACTTGTCTACAACCTTACATGCTTCTCGCAAAAGTTGTTTACTAGTGTTGTGTTTCACAGGATATATTGTAATCTTTGATTAGTTTTACGGGTTGGGGGTGGGGGTGGGGGTTGGGGTTGGGGGGTTGGGTTGGGTCTGGGGATGGGGGTGGTGCGAAATGGGAAATGATCAGAATAATTATAACTACCTTCCTTGCAAAGGCAATCAAGAGTTGCCTTGACTATATTCATCTTTCGACCGGTGAGTCTTGTTTTACAATAAATGTTGTTATTGCTGACAAGTAAACAAGTTAGAGAGACATGCATTTACATTTGGATTTAAAACAAAACTTTCCCCTCGTGACAATTACTTCATAGTTCATTTCCTGAATAGCCATATACAAGCTGAGGTCATATTTAGGACCAAATAGAGTTCGGGAAAAGATTTCAGTCTTTGATTTGAGCAGTTTTAGAAACAACGTTTCCAAGGAGATCTTCAATCGTGACCTTGACCTCTTGACCCGGATGATCAACGTTGAGTGGGAAAGATCGTACTTCCGGTTCAATCTCGTTTATCAGCTCCTGTCCGTTCAGATCCACGGTGTAGCGGAACTGCGGCGTGGACGTCTCAGGGACCTTCCACTGCACACCGTGCGACTTCGCCTCCGTGATCTCAAACTCTATAGCGGGTTTTATTGGAGCTGGCGGTAGAGTGATCTTGAAATCTGCTTCAGTACCTAGTCCAGTTGTGGGATGGATGTTTTCCCCCGTCTCAACGAAGTAGTACCCGTAGTCGACACCGGCGTTGTAGTTGTGTTCCCAGTCCTTGACCCGGAAGCCCTGGTTGACGTGTAGATGGGCAGTGTCCAGCGGGTGCCATGTCTTGTCCGTCCCTCGCTTGTAGCCGTGGCCGAACCGAACCTTCCTGTCGGGTCTCCCGCTCCCCTGGAAGTCTTCCATGAAGCTGTCGGTGGTCGTGTGAAACGTCACGTCCTTCACTGGGTAGTCGAAGGTCACCAAATGGGTCCACACCTAAACACAATGAGTGAGTGAGTGAGTGAGTTCAGGTTGAACACTGTTTTAGTTATTTCACTTTTATTTCCACAAGCACGGTTTCGGTGCTCATAATCATGGAGAATAAGAAACAAGATCATAATAATGGTAAGCGTAAGGGACACAACCCTGAACAGGGAACTGCAGTGCCTAAGAGGGTGGGGTTTTGGTCCTGGAACTTTATCCCCAAAAAATAAATGGTCCCAGGAGAGTCTTGACTGTTAATTCACGCTTTTGTTGCAAGTTGAATCCCCCCTCCCCACCTTTCCGAATATCAAATTGTCGGTCCCTAAATCTGTCTCCATAGTTCTGGGTATTAGACGACTTGGTCATACGTGGATGATTTGAATAAAAAGAACTCTTTATGGAACTGAGGAACCAAATGATCCTATCCACTTATGGGATTCGAACCACAAGTCTCAGATCATGACCTGGCAATGTGTCCCCGAATGTCACACATAGTACATCCTTATTCAGGATCAAACTCAAAACCTAAACGTCCCTTTCTTAAGATTGTTGTTCTCGGGATTTAGGATAGGGACCACCTCTGCGGTCTAGTGGTAGAGCGTCCGCCCGGAGAGCGGAAGGTCCGGGGTTCCCCGGCCGCGTCATACCAAAAGACGTTAAAAGATGGTACTTGTTGTTACCCTGTCTGGCGCTCGGCATTAAGGGGCTAAAACAAGGACTGGTCGGTTCGGAGTCAGTATACTGTGTCTGAGTGGGTATTTATGTTAAACTGCGGCATGGTATCTCAGAGAGCAAGCACTATAAATCGGCATCAGTCCGGACTAGTACAAGCAGCCACACACACACACCTGTGCATGCACGTCGCTATATAAGTGCAATAATCTTGGACGCGACGTTAAACCCCATTCACCTAACCTCACCACCTCACTTAGGATAGACCATATGGTAGACAAACTACTATTCTCTCCTCACCTTTGATGTTTGATTGTGGACCCAGAAACCGAAACGTGTGTGCCCTCCATCTTGCCAGAGTCTGTTGACCATGGTGTACCAGTAGTTTGGCGCCCACCCTAGGGAATGGTTGCCCATGTGAATCCCCTTCCCTTCATTTCCGAAGAAGGACACCTTGGTCCAGAGTCCCGTGAAGACTGCAGTGCTGACTGGCAGGGATGTGTCGTGGGGGTCCCAGATGGAGTAGATGTAGGACCTGTCTCCATTACCGTGGTCCTGGATCCCTAGGTAGCCTTGGCCGTCCGCGCTGTTGTTCCACTCCAGACACGCGTAGTAGGTGTGGGGTTGTGCACCGTCGTCGGGGACATAGACGTCCTAGCAAAACGATAATGTGAGTGAGTTTGGTTTTATGCTGATTTTAGCAATAGTACGGCATTGTCACGGCGGGGGACACAAAACATGGGCTTCACACATGGTACCCACGTGAGGAATCGAAACCGGGCCTCCGAGGCTGTTTTTGGCGGGGGACACCAGAAATGGGCATCACGTGTTGTACAAATGTGGGGAATCACGAAAGAGAAACTAGAGCCTTCTGCATGACGAGCGTACGCTTTAACCACTAGGCTACCAAACCACCCAAACGCTAATGTAACAATATAATGCGTCAATACGTTATTACGGCAATGTAGAAATACGTTATAACCTTTAACGTCTCAAAACGTCATTTCGTCAATCACCGCCTCAGTGGTCTTGTGGATCTGACCGGAGAGCGGAAGGGGGCGGTGGTTCGATCCCCGGCCGTGTAATATCAAAGACGTTATTAGACGGTACTTGATGTTTCCCTGTCTGGCGCTCGGCAAAAAGGGGATAAGACAAGGACTGGTCGGTATACTGTGTGATAATCACTTTGGCTTTCCTCCCACATCAAACTGACACGTCGATTTAAGTGACCTCCGGTTCAAAGCGGTGTAAACCTCAATTCACTGACTCACTCCTATAGTTGATTGGCATACATAATTTTTTTACGTAACCTATGAAGATCCGGGTGAGACTGATCTTCAGCAACCCACTTGTAAGAGGCGACTAACGGGATCGAGTGACCAAGCTCGCTGACTTGGTTGCATGCCACTATCCTACTTGCGCAGACCGATGCTCATGATGTCAATACAGTAAACTACGGTTATAACGAACTAAAGGGGCCACTACATGTAGTTCGTTATAACCGTAGTTCGGTATAGGCACATATACAGCCAATATACAGCAAATGGACGGGACTAATAACAGTTCGGTATAAGCATGTTTGCTATAAACGTAGTTTACTGTATTTGCAATCCGCCGTCATGTGGAATAATGCGCCGTTAAACAACAGGTGAAATTGGGTTTAACGTCGCGTCCAAGATTATTGCACTTATATAGCGACGTGCATGCACGTGTATGTGTGTGTATGTTGCTGCTTGTACTAGTCCGGACTGATGCCGATTTATAGTGCTAGCACACTGATATACCATGCCACAGTTTAACATGAATACCCCACTCAGACACAGTATACTGACTCCGAGCCGATCAGTCCTTGTTTTAGCCCCTTAATGCCGAGCGCCAGAAAGGGTAAGAACAAGTTCCATCTTTTAACGTCTTTTCGTATGACGCGGTCGGGGATCGAACCCCGGACCTTCCGCTCTTCGGGCGGACGCTCTACCATTAGACCACGGAGGCGGTCCCGTTAAACAACAAACAAACAAATAAATGTTTACCTGCAAGAGAATATCCCCTGGAAAATTGTCATGGTAGTGGAGATGTACAGCCGGAGATCGGGTGGTGTGGTCAGTCATTGTGTCCACTCAGTGTCCACGACTGTATTCAGACCAGGATGTTAATGTTGACCAGGAATAAACTCAAAATCTAATGACCAAACAGAGCCGAAGGACTGACCACGTTTAGACAAATCAAAGCTGTTCATCCTATTACTTATCGTAAAATTAAATTTACTCAGTACGTATGTACTATTATCATGCTAATTTAGGCGATATAAGTACCTACTTATTAAACCAGCCGCCAGTGCTGATGTCAGTGTTTGATAATAAGCATGATAAGGTGATAATTATCCCGATGTTTACATAGAGCTTACGGTTCGATCCATGTGACCGGTGACCCATTGTAGGGTTGATGCGTCACAGACAGAGGTCCTAACACGAGTTGTAAATTTATATAGACTTATGGATATAATCGCATGCAGAAGTTCAACTAGAGGTTACTACAGTCGAAACTTATGACGTGGCTGCTAGAAATCTTTGATCGTGGGTTCGAATCCCGATTTTCCCTGATAATGGTTCTTGGTTTGTTAGCACCCGTGCTCGTAGGTTTCAACAAAGTGGTAAACAACTAAGATGCGCATCACTTCGGGTTTTCCTCCCACATTAAGCTGACACGCCGTGACATGACTGAGACATTGTTCTAAGCGGCGTTTAACTAAACTCACTCACTCACTCATTCATTAAGAAGCATTGCGGTGGGTAAGCCTAGTGGTTAAAGTATGCGCGCGTCACGCAGAAGGCCCTGGTTCGATGTCCCACATTTGTACAGTGTGTGAGCCCATTTCTGGTGACCCCCGTCGTGGTTTTGCTGTAATATTGTCAACTGCGGCGTATCGGATAGATAGACAAATTTATGTACAACCTGTTTTGATATTGTTTTTCTAAAATCATACTAGCTTTTCTATCATGTGAGGTGAGGTGAGGTGAGGTGAAATTGGGTTTAACATCGCGTCCAAGATTATTGCACTTATATAGCGGCGTTCATGTACGTGTGTGTGTGTATGTGTGTGTGTGTGTGGCTGCTTGTACTAGTCTGGACTGATGCCGATTTATAGTGCTAGCTCACTGAGATACCATGCAGCAGTTTAACATGAATACCCGACTCAGACACACTATACTGACTCCGAGCCGACCAGTCCTTGCTTTAGCCCTTTAATGCCGTGCGCCAGACCACGGAGGCGGTCCTTTCTATCGTGTGACGTAAGGTGAAATGGGGTTTGACGTGGCGACGGGCATGCACCTGTGTGTGTGACTGCTGTAACTAGTCCTGACTAACTAGCCCACTGAGCTACCATGCCGCAGTTTAACATAAATACCCCACTCATACCCTCATGAATACCCCCTTAATGCCGAGCGCCAGACAGGGTAACAACAAGTACCATCTCTTTACGTATTTTGGTGTGTCGCCCCCGGGTATCGAACCCCGGACCTTCCGCTTTCCGGGCGGACGCTCTGTACCACTAGACCACGGAGGCTGTCCTTCTCTATCATTAAACGTTTTCGCTTAATTTTCTTTGAAAGGGTACGTGAATACAGTATCGTGTAAAAACCGAAACAGCAACCAAATTACATTACAATTACAAGAGCAAAATAAAAGCAGATACCCGAAATGATCATTACCAGGGCGAACCTAGGATTCGAACCTACGATTAGCAGATTCTGCCATGAGTAAGGGAAGCAACTCTGTACAGCGAATTGTAACGCCTGAGATCACTTGGCTACCCGTACACAGTCCAGGTTACACATGTGTCCGATACCAAATTTGAACCAGCACCTTACTACTTTCAATATACGTTATGTATTGTTATCTCTTTAAATGGAACACTTTCCTCAGTTTCAGAAATAGACATTAAACAGCCCGGCAAAAGAAAGTATACATTTGAAAATTGAATTTGACCCAAAAAATACGAACGTTATTAAAACGTTACAGAGCGGAAATCAGTCGCCGGAAGACTGCAAACCTAAGGGTAAAAAAACCAACTACGATAACCGTATGAAATAGGTCACCATCGAAAAAAACATATTTTGTTTCTTTCATTTTAGCAACAATCAAAATGCGTGCATTCATTCTTTTGCCCGGCAATTTGTTGATGAAATATGTCTGGAATCCTTTGATGTGATATTATCTATAATACCAGTATCAACTAAATCACCACCGGAAAACATTTCTTGTTTGTTTCAGTTTTAGCCACTTTTGACACATGGGTGTAAGACTTCTTTGTCCGGTAGTTAAGTAAAAACTTTATAAACACACGGCTTATTAATGCGAACGTCCTTGCAAATACGCCCCGTGGAGATCCGGGATAGAATAGGTCTTCAGCAACCCATGCTTGCCGTTAAAGGCGACTTTGCTTGTCGTAAAAAGCGACTAATTATAACGGGATCGGGTGGCCAGGCTCGCTGACTTGGTTGATGCATGTCATCGATCCCAATTGCGGGGATCGATGCTGATGATATCAATCACTGGATTGTCTGGTCCAGACTCGATTATTTACAGACCGCCGTCATATAGCTGGAATATTGCTGAGTGCGGCGTTAAACAACACACCAACCAGCCTTGAACATACATGTGTAACATCAGTACTTAATCGTCCAGTCACAACACGGGGTGTGGCAGGGACGATACATATTAACCCGCTGTTATTTTGAAGGATAAAACACGTTCCGAGGTTTTGGTTGAAAATGTAAACCCGCCTGGGAGGGAAGAATCTAAGGGCCGATGGCCCGCAGGATCTTTCCGACCAGGCGGGTTTACATTTTCAACCAAAACCGAGGATAAATGTTTTATCTGACTTATAAACCGACAAAGTTAATTCTAATTGAGATACGCAATAACGAGGATCTATATATGCGATATAACGAGACTATAAACGCATCCGTGAGCTATGTTGAGTGACGACTACAGGTGTCATGCACGTGCTGGTCGTGCACGCACGCATTGCCCGTGAACGTCTCCGTCATAATGTGGACAGCTTACAGTCGAGTTTCATTTAGTGGCAAGATGTGGGAGAGAGAGGAAGGTGACGATTTATTTCTCACACAAACGAAAACTAAAAATGCAGATGACTGTGACGAAGAACGGCCCGATGAAGATGAATTTGTGTATCGTTTTAAAGTGAAGAAAATCTAGTATTGCGGTTTTTTAAAAAAATAAAGGGTATGGAAGTCCTGGGGACTTACTGTGAAAGACCCGGGACTTGATCTGAAATATGTAACTTTTTATAACGATGAAAATCAAGTCCCCGGGTCATCCACAGTAAGTCCCGGGTTTTTTACGCAAGTAAAACCTCATGTGGGTCTTTCTCAAGTTTGAAGAAACCTAACAATCAATACAAATGAACACTCTGAGGTTTATAAATGATGGTCACACACACATCAGCGTTATGATATCAGCTTTTCAGGCTAAGTGCATCGGCCTATATAATACATTTACACGTCAGCACCAAATACACTTTGGTGATCATAAGTGTTACACCTGACACCGTGATACCGTCAGGTATTATCTGTATATCAATATAAGAGGCGTACTCTGTGTGAAAGGTATCAGCTTACTTAATGTATTAAGTACTGAAATATAGTATTACTCTATGGCGTGAGGAAGTTGTTACTTAAAACTGTTAATACCAGTTATGGCTTTCTTGATGTCTCTATTTATCTGATAATTGAGGATGAATTCCATGTTTTATTAGTATGTGATAAGTATGAACATCTTAGAGAAAAGTATATTCCGATGTTTAACAATAGGCATAAAAACAAGATGTTAATGATCAGTCTTATAAAATCCAAGAGTGAGTGAGTGAGTTGGGTTTAACGCCGCTTTTAACAGTATTCCAGTTATATCACGGCGTGTCAGCTCAATGTGGGAGGAAAGCCCGAAGTGATGCAGGTCTCAGACGTTTACCACTTCGGTGAAACCCACGAGCACTGGTATGGTGCTGACAAACCTAGGAACATAGTCGGGGAAAACCGGGATTCGAACCCACAATCATAGGTTTCTGGCTCGCCCAAGGGACGCAACTCTGCACAGCGAATCGCGGCGCTTAATACGACTGTGCCCCCTGTTGCTAAAGACGAGAAAGTTGTAATCAATCATTAACTCACCCACACTCACATACAGTGTGTTTTGTTTGTTTATTGTTTAACGCCGCATTCAAAAATATTCCATTTACATTCCGTTGGCTGTTAATAATGGAGTCTGGACCAGACACCCCAGTGATCTCTGTTGTGAACAACGGTCCACGTCAGGTACAATGACACGGTATAAACCAAGTTACCGAACCTGACGACCCGATCCATTTGGTTGCCTTGTACGACCAGCACAGATTGTCGGAGACAAATTCTAACCCGAGCTCCCCATGTAGCCTTTATATAAGAAGGGATTTCAAGCGTTTGCTCGGGTTTGCTCCCCATATGGGTACAATGTTGGAAGCCTATTTCTGGTGTCCCCTATTGCTGGAATTTTGCTAAAAGTGGCGTAAAACAATACTCACTCAGTCACTTGATAGTCAAGATGTAGTCATTCCATAGTGAACAGTGAATGGCTCGGAGTTCTGTTTATCCAGCAAACTGTATTTTGGAAGCTTCAATGTTCTATAACAAATGTTATATTTGGGATAACACTTTCTTAGTAAAGTACAGATTCTCGTACTTTTTTGGGTTGAGTCCCGTCCAGGATTCGAACCCACACTTGCAAGAGTGAGGCACCTAATCGCCAGCACACAAAGTCAGCGATCTAACCCACTCAGCCACCGAGGCTTCCACAAACATGAAAGTCCGACAACTGGTAGTCTAGATCACGTACTTTGAGTACCCCTCTGACAAGTGTAAATTGGCACGGCTCCCATGACCGAAAGCTATGAATACACAATGCCATTTAGAAAGTGGTCAAATGTAACAAATGTTATATATTTGGGATAACACTTTCTTAGTAAAGTACAGATTCAATGTTAAATGTTCTAACTTTGTTTCCAACATATTTGATAAAGTAATGAATGCTACATGGCTGAAGATGTATTCATTGTTCCGCATCAGTGCTTTACTGCTACATACAATCTTCAGAAAAATACTTTGCAGTCACTATGATGTAATGACATTAAAATAGGTAGGACTTTTTACACTTTTTCTCCGTAAGACAACATTGAGTTCAATGTGTACTGCGCCAACGACCTTGGTTGATTCATGTCATCGTATCCAAATTGCGTATTTTGATGCTCGTGATGTCAATCACTGGATTGTCTGGTCCAGACTCGATTATTTACAAACCGCCGTTATATACATAGCTGGAATATTTCCGAGTGCGGCGTTGAAGAACAAACAAACAAACTTAAAAGAACCGCCTACAGTTTGAAGGATGTGTGTTGCAATACACATCATCCATGACAGATTAACTACAGTCATGAAAAATCAGGTGTTCCTTAAATTCTTTAGAGTAGTATGTATTTACATGGCTAAGATTTCTTGTTACATGGGGCGGTCGGGTAGCCTAGTGGTTAGAGCGTTCGCTCGTCACGCCGAAGACCGGGTTCGATTCCCGACATGATTACAATGTGTGAAGCCCATTTCTGGTGTCCCCCGCCGTGATATTGCTGGAATAGTGCTAAACGCGGCGTAAAACAATACTCACTCACTCACTCTTGTTACATGGTCATACACAGTGGATGTGCGTCCCTGCATGCATTGATAGGTATCAAATATTTGTTTACCCTTCAGTGTACATATGATATTCCATTATATCCCGTCCATTAGTGTTGTGTATTTCTTATATAATTAAAGAGACATAACAACACACCTAAGATTCGTCATTCCGGACTCTGTAATCCGGAATAAATAGATTACGTGGCATTTGATTGGCTCACCAAGCATTTGTTTGCGAGTAGGTACACCCACGAACGACATACTGTTTCCTGATTGGGTATTTATAAAATGGGCGGGGCTTGTGTTGCACAGAACGATGTCACTGTCGTCTATAGCTTTTAAGTTAACGAACAAATAAGCGATCTGTAAAATTCGCGGATTTACACAGTATGCACACCGATTATTCCACCACGAACGCAAGAAAGTATTGACGTTCAATGCTAACAGGTTTTCCTGGATAAACAAGTTTCAGTTCATCTGCATGTGTCTGCACTAACAAGCCAGTGATTTCAGCTATATGACGGGGTGCCAGTATGCGGTGCAGGTCTAAGACGCTGACCACTTCGGTGAAACCCAAGAGCAAACAACGAATCATTATAACGGCGAATCGGGGATTCGAAACGCTCATTGGTTTCTGGCACGCCTAAGGGAGGTAACTCTGCATAGGCTGTGACACCTCAGAGGAAGCATAGAAAGAAAGATAGTAATTCACACCTGTACATCGATATCCCCATACACATGACGCCGGGCGAGTAAATACGATAAACATTCACCAACCACTTGTTTTTATTGTATGCAAATTTTATTTCCAGATCATTTTGATTAACATATTTCATGCAGTACACTTTACATGATAGTAAGATCATCTCTACCGTTGCAGAATCGGGAACAGGTAAATAATATTGTGGTAAAATATTTCGACCATTTGCGGTAAGCAATTACATTTTGACAAAATCAGATAAAATTATGGAAGATAATAGAATATACAACAAAAAGGGGATATTATTTGACTGTTCAATAAATACGAATTAAAGAGGTACGTTAACACGTTCTGATAAATTATTTTAAAAATTCCCTTAGAAAATACTGTAGATTACTTTCAACTTTCAAGAATGTTAAAGGTTTACAACATCTGAGAGATATCTACTGCCGACAGCAACTAGCTTCACAATACATCATACAGTGTTTCTGTTTCACCTGGCCTCAACAGCATCAATATTAACGACGTTTTACCATTGACGTAAATTTGGTGTGATGCTTTTATCAACAAAGGTTATTGAAGGCTCTGTCCAGGAGGTTAAAGTACTGTAAAATTATTTTCCCTTGTGTGACATGTAATTCCTATAATAAATAATGTAACTATCACCAGCCAGTGTTTTAAGCCAACTCTTTGCTGAGTATTTTGTAGTATTCGCTAGTTCTGTTACACAACCACCAGTAGTTAAAGTGATGACGTAAATCCTTCTGGATGCTGAGGCACCGTACGTCCCTATGATCCCCAGCGAGGATGTTTAGCTTCAGTTGCTGGATGCTAATAGCCAGTGTTTTAAACAGTTGTAAAAAATATTGTTATGATAAAATATGTTTGACAAATTTGTTTTAAAATATAACTTTGTATTCATGACTCAAAATATATCAACTTGTTCTCGTCGCTTTATGGCTGAAATCATGGCGATGCGACGTAAAGTTTTAACTCACTCACTCACCCATTGACGTAGCGTTGCCCTTGACGAGCGCTGAAACACCTGCCGAGGTGTTGTTTCTGCAGTCACAATTTAACTTTTGTTTACTTTGCCTATACAATTTCAGCTAAACTCTATATTCCTACTAAACATATATCTGCCCATGGAATATCTTAACAAGACAAGACAAATTAATGTAGTACCACCATTCAACTTAGCACGAACTTCATATGGGTTACATTGAATTGTGTTTGGTAAGACTGATTTGATAGAGTTGTAATGAATACTTTAAATGCGTCGTGTTGGGTCCTTAACAATAGAGACAGGATTCTGGAACTGTAAATGAGGTAGCTAATGGCTATAAAATAACTGTAGTAAAATAACCAATCAATAGGTTAACAGTACATCATGACTATGTTTTTTGTAACCATGAACTATATTATGTTAAAAACCAACAAATAATAGTATTTCTAAACTAAAACACAAGCTTCTATATACGACTTTGGAGAATACAGGGGAATACATCTTGCTTTATAATTGTTCATGGTCGCTCTCCTTTCCCGTATCGTGATACATAGGTAGGTAGGTCATGTACTTATACATATAGGTAGGTCATGCCAGACGCCTTGACTTAGGTGATCACTTTAGACACAGACACAGTCTCGCCAAAAAGATCTTCCAAGGTCACCGTGACCTTGTTGCCCTGGATCTGCTTCAGGTCAAGGTTCCTCTTCTCCGGATCGACCCCAGACGCGATATGCTTTCCATCTACGTCGATGGTGTAGCTGAACTGCGGCGTGGACGTCTCCGGGACATGCCACTCCACCAGGTCATGGGTAGCCTTGCTGATGGTGAATGTGATAGCTGACTTGGCAGGCTTGGGGGGCATGGTCGTGGCCAGTTTGAAGCTGTGGTGGGTCCCAACTCCTGGATCCGGGTGGACGGTCTTACCTAGCTCCAGGAAGAAATAGTCAGCCTTAGTTCCAGCGTTGTAGTTGTGGTTCCAGTTGGCCGTCTGGGCTCCCTGGTTGACGGAGAAGTTGGCGTTGACGAAAGGGATCCAGGTCTTGTCCAGGCGTCTTTTGTACCCATGACCATAGTGGACCTGTCTCAGAAGGCTTCCATCGCCATGTGCCGAGTAATTCTCCATGAAGGATGACGTGCTGCTCATGAATGTCACATCTGCAATTGGGTAGTCGAAGGTCACCAGATGGGTCCAAACACGGCTGGCTTGGTTTTGAACCCAGTACCCAAAGTGACTGTGCTTGCCCACGTCCCAGCGCCGTACAGCCAGGGTAAACCAGACATCAGGGTCCCAGCCTAGGCTGGTGTTGTCCGAGTGTAGGCCGCTTCCTTCGTGGCCGAAGTGGTGGGACTTGGTCCAGAGACCCTGGTAGGCGGCGGTGATCTTCTCCGTGGTTGTCGTCTTCGGGTCCCACATGGAGAAGATGTAGGTCCTCCCCCTGGGTCCGTGGTCCTGGATCCCACAGTACCCGCCCCCGTCATGGCCTGCGTTCCAGTTCAGACCACTGAAATATGTATCCACCTTGGAGCCTGCATGGAGAAAACAAAGAAATATAAGACAGACACGATGCATCTCTATAACCTGTTAAAGGTCTATACATGTATAGTTGGTCGGTCATCTCAGTAGCTCGTCCATTAATGTTGAACGAAATGACTCTGCTCCAGATCCGCCGACCAAACTTTTAACAACGTCTAGGACCTTTTCCAACAAAGAAAAATAAACTTCAAAGATCACTTTAGGACCTTTTAACATTATCGTTATTCAGTAAGTTCACCAGACATTACATTAAACTGAACTGTTTCAGAAACATATTATGTCAACCACCGACCCTACGGTTTGGGAAAACTATTTCGTTAGTCTAGTGTTTAAAATGTTTCAGATACGATTTACTTGGGTGTTATCTTTTCAAAATGTATCCATTGTTTGTGAATAATTACGTGATGTACCAACCGTCCTTAGGGACCTGGACATCGATCATGATGATGTCCCCCTTCTCATGGTCCCCGTAGTTCAGATGTTCTGCCGGTGCTCGGTTTGTCGTCATTTTTAATGTAGAGTCGTCTTGAAAACAAAGTATAAAGCAACACTTTTGAATAGGAACACAGTGGCACAGTATCTAGCATTATGCTCGCTCGCTCACTCAGTCACTCATTCTCCCAACCATCCATGCACCAACTCACGCACTCACACACTCTCACCCACTAACTCACTCGCCTACCCACCCCATCCACCCACCCACTCACTCACTCACCTATTCACTCATTCACTCACTGCTCAAATACCCATCCGGGTTTTTTTTAAGAATTAACACGTTTCTTTAGTACCAACGGCTTTCGACAATATATATTTTCTGCACACGAGATTACATGATTCACAACTCGGTTTTTTGTTTGGGTTCATTCGGGTCCAGAAAACGCAAATCGGAAAATACCGTTGCTGCCAGGATACGAAGGCAATGAGAGCACCTGAGCGTCACAATGTTGAACACGTACCTTTTCACATTCAAAAATGACCCTTTAATGCCTATCCTAAAATTGTTCGGTTTCCAGGAAAAGTTTGTAAAAAATCTAAATCAAATTGACTACCCCCTTATATGTCAGGTAGAATGACGTGCACTGTTTGACCCGGCGAAACGGTACTCTGCATACGTAGAAGGTAAAGGTGAAGGTGAAGGTGAGGTGAAGGTGAAGGTTAGATTTTCACGGAAGAGTCGTTGGTCACCATGGAAAATTTCATTTGTCAATCAGGTTACACTAGAATTGGGACAGTCTTTTCGGAAAGAGTATAATAAAATCAACAGTAGATTACTGAAATGTGTTTGTTTCACAACATGAAATAATTAGTTTATGAGCCCTGACACGTTTTAAAATCAAAGTCCTTTTTAATGTAGTTTAAAGTTTAAATATTCTAAAGCTGCGAACAAGATTTAAATGGTCTCTGACGTATTCATGTACACGTTTGATTAAAGAAATGTGTTAAAACGAGTGAAAACTGTCATTCTAGAATATTAAAAACAATACGATTGTTATGGATTTACCTACATCGCTTATAAGAAAATAAGCTGGGATTATCGACTAGATGACGTTTTGATATCTGAATAATGCTTTCAGAAAAACTCTAAAATCAGCCTTTGGCACTTGTGCGCCCCATCTCTACAACTGATGTAGTTATAGGTCTAAAACAGGCAATTGTTGGCAATCTTATTCTCATACGGGAGCACGGGCGGCCCCGTGGTCTAAGGCGCCGCGATTCGCTTTGCAGAGTTGCGTCCCGTGGGCACGCCAGAAACCTATGATTGTGGGTTCGAATCCCGCTTCGCCTCGATTATGTATCTATGTTTCCCAGCACCATACCCGTGCTCGTGTGTTTCACATAAGTGGTAAACGTCTGAGGCCTGCATCACTTCGGGCTTTCCTCCCACATTAAGCTGACACGCCGTGATATAACTGGAATACTGTTAAAAGCGGCGTTTAACCCAACTCACTCACTCACTTATTCTCATACCTTTGGGCCCAAGTGATAACCTTCATTCCCTTTTATAAAAGTGTTCCTTATGTCATAACATATTCAAACTTGGTTGGGGATATCGTCCTTGCTATATCGTGTCCTTTGTTAAAATAATTTCGTGATAAAATACAAAGAAAAAAAGCAGAAAAAATAAGTCCGTTGAGGATAATGACATTATACAATGTCATCATTTTCTGAAAACCTATGGCTTATGATCAGGGTGAAACTGGGTTTCGAGCACGCCATCTTGGATACTGGGCCAACCGTGCCGCCAACAGCACCATGTGTGTACGTATTGTACATGAAGTTTGAAGCATTATTAGGAAAATATAAAAACACAAATAATTGACTATCGTGTTATATTGTGTAATGTAGGTTATTGTGAATTAGACGTCACTGTACTTATTCTGACGATTCGCATCTTCATTACTCTGTTCCTTGTGATCTTTAACAAATATCGGGGCGGTCGGGTAGCCTAGTGGTTAAAGCGTTCGCTCGTCACGCCGAAGACCCGGGTTCGATTCCCGACATGGGTATAATGTGTGAAGCCCATTTCTGGTGTCCCCCGCCGTGATATTGCTGGAATATTTCTAAAAGCGGCCTAAAACCATACTCACTCACTCACTTTAACAAATATACCTATGAACAGGAAATACATCCAGTTAACCGATATTCAATTGAACACTATAGAGGCATGGACCAGATGGTTGCATCGCACATCTGAAAGTTAATGTTCAAGTCAGCTAGGGTTCACTCGAACGAGAAACCCAATGAAATGCCGCACCACATGAGTGAGTATGGTTTTACGCCGCTTTTATCAATATTCCAACAATAGGTGGTGAGGTGAAATGGGGTATAACGTCGTGTCCAAGATTTTTGCACTTATATAGCGACGTGCATGTACGTGTGTTTGTGTGGCTGCTTGTACTAGTCCGGACTGATGCCGATTTATAGGGCTAGTACACTGATATACTATGCCGCAGCTTAACATGAATACCCCTCTCAGACAGTATACTGACTCCGAGCCGACCAGTCCTTGTTTTAGCCCCTTAATGCCGAGCGCCAGACAGGGTAAGAACAAGTACCATCTTTTAATGTCTTTTGTTATGACGCGGCCGGGGGTCGAACCCCGGACCTTCCGCTCTCCGGGCGGACGCTCTACCACTAGACCACGGAGGCGGTCCTCAAACAATATCATGCCGGGCGACACCAGAACAGAAATAGGCTTCACAGTTTGTACCCATGTGAAGAATCGAACCCGGGTCTTCGGCTTGACGAGCGAACGCTTTGACCACAAGGCTACCCACCACCAACAACCCCTACTATAGAAAATAAATGTATGTTTTGAACTGACTGCCGCTGAGATAATCAAATAAAGGTCAGTCCATCAATGCATAAAGATATGGTTAATACATGATCACATTGGTAATAAGAAGAGCAAGAGCAATAATTACCTGGTTGCAGCGAGAAGAGACGCGTGATGGAGGGACGCTGTCCGTGCTGTATTTATAGTAACGCTGGCTTGTTTACACTGGTCAGCCGAGACAATAACATCAGCATCAGGAATACAGGTCAGCACATCGTATGTACACTTAGGATTATCGGTCAGGGCTAATTAGTAAGCTTCTAAATTAACCTGCACGACACGCTCAAGGGTCAGGAATATGTATATCGGGTATGTTAAAGTGGAACTATCAAGGCAGAATGAGCAATTTGAAGTCAATGAGTGTTTGTTTGTTTGTTTGTTTGACTGTTTAATGCCGCACTCAGCTATATTCAAGCTATGTGACGGCGATCTGTAAATAATGGAGTTTGGACCAGACAATCCAGTGATTGACATCATGAGCATCGATGGACGCAATTCGGGATACGATGACAGCTATAAACAAAGTCAGCGAGCCTGACCACTCGATCCTGTTAGTCGCCTCTCACGACACGCAAAGTCGCCATTTACGGCAAGCATGGGTTGCTGAGTGAGTGAGTGAGTGAGTGAGTGAGTGAGTGAATTTGGTTTAACGATAGTTTCAACGGTTTCCCCGTTAAATCACGGCGTGTCAGCTTGTCTTAAGAGGTGACTAGTATAGGGGATTGGGTGGTCAGGACCTGTGACATGGGTAAGTGCTGCTCAGTTACGCTCTCAGTCACCGGTTTGTCTGGTCCAGACCTGATTATTTACAGGCTACAGTGGTATAACTGAGGTATTGCCGAGTCTTAAAAGAACATTTACGACATTGTTTATTTAAACGCCTCAAACGTGGACCGGGTGGTGAAAAGACTCAAACGTTATGGTAATAATAATGTGTACCCCTTTCATGCGAGTTGTTACATTAATGGGACGGATAATTCAGTCGTCTAAGGCGCCGCATTTGGCTGTGCAGAGTTGTCTGCCTTTGATGTGTCAGAATCCTGTAATCATTGCCTCGAAACCCAGAAAACTGAAATACTGTACAAAGCGGCACTTTCCCGAATCATTCATGATGGAGGGGCTATTTTGTCTTCGATGACACGTGTTTGATACTTTAATAAAATCTTCAATTCACCGACAGAATATTTACTGAGGTCGTATTTTGTCGTCCGGATTCCACTTTTTGAGGCACAATTAATGCACTGTGTATTTGTTGTTTTACGCCGCACTCATAAATAGTCCAACTATATAACAGCTGGCTGTGAATAATCGACCCTAATCCGGTCAAGCCACTGATTGATATTATGAGCAACGACCACCGCTCTCGAGGTACGTTTACACGCAGTCATCTAAGTCCCCGAGCCTGACCACCTGATCCATTAAGTCGCCTGACCCGTGAAGATCCGGGGTAGAATAGGTCTTCAGCAACCCATGCTTGCCGTAACAGGCGACTATGCTTGTCGTAAGAGGCGACTAACGGGATCGGGTGGTCAGGCTCGCTGACTTGCTTGATGCATGTCATCGTATCCCAATTGCGTGGATCGATGCTCATGATGTCAATCACTGGATTGCCTGGTCCAGACTCGATTATTTACAGACCGCCGTCATATAGCTGGAATATTGCTGAGTGCGGCGTCAAACAAACAAACAAACAAACAAACAAAAAATTAAGACGCCTATCACGACAGGCATGGACTGATCCTGCATCGGAGTCCCGCGACAATGTTACACAAACAATTCTCAACACGAGGACTATAAGACACAAAAATAGGACCTGCACTAAGTGAACTCTTCAACGTGATATATAGTTTTTCTCTAGTGCCCACTCACTTGCATCCTGTTTGTGTTTATATGTACATACTGTACTTCACTGCTGTAGACAATATCACCACCGCAAGCTGTATAGCATGTTGATAGGTTACCGTGGCCATGGACAGTAAAGCAGGCTGTTTTTCCCCTTGTGTTTATTGCTAAATTGTACACCAACAACCTGTTTACATGTGCGCGTCATAATTTTAACATGTTGAACTGTTAATCCGTCAAATAGTGACGTCATTGAGTATTGTTCAACTTCTAGGGTCCGTTCCACAAAGCTATCGTAGCCCTAAAGTTATCGAAACTCTCGAACCTTAACATAGACTTACGACTGTCGTTGAGCTACGATCGCTTTGTGGAGCGGGGCCCTGGTGCGGCAGTCTTAGCAATTGACAACTAAGTTTTTTGGTGGATGTGGCAGTTAAAACGTTTTTAACGTAGATCTGAAAAGAAAAAGCAGCAAAGTAAAGAATAGGCTTTATCGTCTATCATAGTCTGTTTCTTCGATACAGCGTAGAACTCACATGCCTTTTAGATATTCCTTGGCCAGTACTGCAAAGAACGGAAGCCTAGTGGGGCCAAAGTGATTTTTTTGTGTGTCTAAGTATCTCCACCGTAGGATTTATTATCTCCTACGTAGGACTTAATTTCTTCTACGTAGGACTTAGTATCTCCTACATAATACTTAGTATCTCCTATGTAGGACTTAGTATCTCCTACGTAGGACTTAGTATCTCCTACGTAGGACTTAGTATCTTCTACGTAATACTTAGTATCTCCTATGTAGGACTTAGTATCTCCTACGTAGGACTTACTATCTCCTATGTAGGACTCACTATCTCCTACGTAATACTTAGTATCTCATATGTAGGACTTAGTATCTCCTACGTAGGAGATACTAAGTCCTACGTAGGAGATAGTGCTTCTAGGCCATACTAAGTCCTACGAAAGAGATACTAAGTCCTACGTAGGAGATAGTAAGTCCTACGTAAGATATACTAAGTCCAACATAGGAGATAGTGGTTCTAAGCCATACTAAGACCTACATAGGAGATACTAAGTCCTACGTAGAAGATACTAAGTCCTACGTAGAAGATACTAAGTTCTACGTAGAAGATACTAAGTCCTACGTAGGGGATACTAAGTTCTACGTAGGGGATACTAAGTTCTACGTAGGAGATACTAAGTCCTACGTAGAAGATACTAAGTCCTACGTAGGGGATACTAAGTTCTACGTAGAAGATACTAAGTCCTACGTAGAAGATACTAAGTCCTACGTAGAAGATACTAAGTTCTACGTAGAAGATACCAAGTCCTACGTAGGGGATACTAAGTTCTACGTAGAAGATACTAAGTCCTACGTAGAAGATACTAAGTTCTACGTAGGAGATACTAAGTTCTACGTAGAAGATACTAAGTCCTACGTAGAAGATACTAAGTTCTACGTAGGGGATACTAAGTTCTACGTAGGGGATACTTAGACCAAAAAAATTCACCGTGGCCCCACTACGCTTCCGTAGCAAAGCCAGTATAAATTTTATCTTGTAAAACTTACAAACACTCTAAGCCATTACGTTTATAGTTCAAACGTGCTTTGTACAATTTCCTATGAACCAGGTGTGCGTACATTATACTCTTATCTGTAAGTACCCTTTTTGTTTTATTGATGTAAGTATAATTCAAGAAACAAAAGTAATAATATTTATCTGTTAACGACATACGGCAGTCGAAACAAATATATTGTCCCCGAAAATTGTGAAACAATTAATTATTCTTCAGTCTTTATATAAACATGAAATTACTTGCCACAAAAAATACATTCTTGCAAGGTGTTATGCTTAACAAAAGATTTATGCTGGTAGTTTTAAATAAGAAAATATATCTGGTTTTGTAGCTGCTGCTGAAAAATATCTAATCTCCATACAAAATCCCAGGCGGGGGCACGGGTGGCCCAGTCGTCTAAGGTGCCGCGATTCGCTGTGCAGAGTTGCGTCCCTTGGGCATGCCAGAAACCTATGATTGTGGGTTCGAATCCCGGTTCGCCCCGATTATGTTTCTAGGTTTGTCAGCACCATACCCGTGCTCGGGGGTTTCACCGAAGTGGTAAACGTCTGAGACCTGCATCCCTTGGGGCTTTCCTCCCACATTAAGCTTACACGCCGTGATATAACTGGAATACTGTTAAAAGCGGCGTTAAACCCAACTCACTCACTCACTCACAAAATCCCAGGCTCCCTTCCCGCTCCCCCTCCATACATTTCATTTATGGCAACAAGAGGGGCGTAAAATTATTCCATACATGTATTTGTCAATAAGAACAGAGTATATATATTCCATATTTGTTAATAAGAGGAGAGTTTAGTTGTTGTGCCATATTTGTCAATAATGGGAGATTATATTTATTCCATGCTTGTCAAAAAGAGGAGAGTATAGTAATGTCATATTTGTCCATATCTTTTATACTCTCGTCTTGTTGACCAATAACGGAATAGCTATACTCTCCTCTTGTTGACAAATGTGGCTTAATTATACCATCCCCTTATTGACAAATGATGGAATAACTATACTCTCCTAATATAAACAAAATATGGAATAACTATACTCTCCTCTTAATAGCAAATGATGGAATAACTATACAATCCTCATATATAAAACATATGGAATAGCTATACTCTCCTCTAAATAGCAAATGATGGAATAACTATACACTCCTCATATAAAAAAATATGGAATAGCTATACTCTCCTCTTAATAGCAAATGATGGAATAACTATACTCTCCTCATATAAAATAATACGGAATAATCATACTCTCCTCTTAACTATGGCATAATTATATTATACTAATGGACAAATATGACATTACTATACTCTCCTCTTTTTGACAAGCATGGAATAAATATAATCTCGCATTATTGACAAATACGGTACAACAACTATACTACACTATATACAACAACTATACTCTCTTCGGTTCTAGAAAGCGTTTTCTCTATATCACAGTTATAAATTCAGATTTTGGCTATAAAGGGTATTTTATAAATATTCGATGATATATGTTCTATTCATAAGATCAGTCATCAATACAATACCTAACAACCAGATGTGGTGTCTGCCAACTAACTAATCTTAGATTAGCCCAGATAATGGGGTCAGCCGATACAGCAGGTCAGGTCATGCGAGCATACAATAAGAGTGAGTGAGTGAGTGAGTGAGTGAGTGAGTGAGTGAGTGAGTGAGTGAGTGAGTGAGTGAGTGAGTTTGTGAGTAAGAGAGTGAGTGAGTGAGTGAGTGAGTGAGTGAGTGAGTGAGTGAGTGAGTGAGTGAGTGAGTGAGTGAGTGAGTGAGTGAGTGAGTGAGTGAGCGAGCGAGCGAGGGAGGGAGGGAGGGAGGTTATAATCCGCTTTTAGCAACAGTCAAACAGTGTCAGGGCTTGGGGCACCAGAAATGGACGCCACATACAATAAAATATCGTGTGACAAGAGCTTACATGGGTATAACACGAAAATGTCAGTGTGACAGTTTTCAAACATTCCATACATCCTTTATGAAGTTCTAAATGCAATGTATGTATTTTAATTGCTTAATTATTCCAGTGAGTGATTGCTGATGATATAAACATGTCGACTGTGAGGGGGGCGCAGACGCGGGGACCCGGAGGGCATCTGTCCTCCCTACTACAACATGTCAATGATGTTCATTATGCATACATGTGCATATTTGGAGGAATAAATTTGAATACGTCATGTAAACTGTAGCAATTAATTATCAAAGCGAATATTGTCCTGAGTGCATGGCTTGATATACGAGCGCCATTAAAGCTTGAAGATGCTCGTAGCAGCACGATTTGAACTTGCATAAACAGTTAAATCCTGTTAATCGGAACGCCTTGTCATTCCGGGCAATCTTCTCGACAACGTCTGTTCATTTGCGATAGGAACTACTACGTACATGCGACGCGATTGTGGACAGTTTGCTTGGAATAGTGGTGTCCGGATTAACGAGGTTTCAATGTAAGAAAATATATATTATCATTATTTGTTAAGATTGCTGATGTTCGGTATTTTATGCATCAGTGTTCCCACGGATGCCCTTAACTTATATTCACTGTTAATATGTAGGCATGGGTGGATGAGTCGTCTAAGGTGTAGCGATTCGCTGTACAGAGTTGCCTCCCTTAAGCGTGCCAGAAACCTGTGATTGTGGGTTCGTATCACAGAATCGCGTTTCATGGTATGTCTGCACAATAGCCGTGATCGTTGGTTTCAACGAATAGTTACACGTCTAAGATTTGCGTAACTTCGAGCTTTTCTCCCGAGAGTGAGTGAGTTGGGTTTAGCGCCGCTTTTAACAGTATTCCAGTTATATCACGGCGTGTCAGCTTAATGTGGGAGGAAAGCCCCAAGGGATGCAGGTCTCAGACGTTTACCACTTTGGTGAAACCCACGAGCACGGGTATAGTGCTGACAAAGCTAGAAACATAATCGGGGCGAACCGGGATTCGAACCCACAATCATAGGTTTCTGGCATGCCCAAGGGACACAAATCTGCACAGCGAATCGCGGCGCCTTAGACGACTGGGCCACCCCTGCCCCCCCCCCCCCCCCCCCCCTTTTCTCCCGAGAAACGCCCTGATATACTTGTACCTGAAATGCTAAAACCAAACTCACTCACTCAGTGTTAGCTATAAACCATGATTTGCGCATTGAAAAACACCCTAAACTATTCCAAAACGTAGCAAATTGACAACTTCACCCGTTTGCATTATTCTAAAGTCATGACATTACTATTACTGCGTATTCAGAAGCAATGAGCCTCACACAAGAAACTGTTAAATAAAATATGCAAATGACGTCATATATAATATATCTTTTAGCTATATTGAATCACGTGTGGCGGCTCTCTGTTGTATCGGTCCCGACTGTCCTCAGGAGACATGCTGACAAATGAACGCAGAGTTGAAGGGAGAGCACATCCGGGTAATTGACAATCCTCGTGAACCTCCGTGACGTCAAATCACGACAAGACGTTATATACAACCTGTCTTCAGTGGTTAGACATAACTGGCTGTTAGAAAGGGCACGGTCGGTATAAATAGATACCAGATCTTTCATTTGGGCATTCAGGTAAAAGGTCCAGAGTCCCGTGAGTATAAGGCTGTGTTTTGACGTGGCTATTTGGTAAAAGTGTACGCTGCGTGGTATAGTTGGTGTTGCATACGTAACGTTCGTAAGATATATTTTCAAATATGTTTCTTATATACTAAAATCTAATTCCTGTCTCGAATTTGGCTCACGAACTAATACTAATACTAGCGTCATCACTATTTGTTAGTTATTCATAAACACAAGAATTATATTTCTTATAATGGTGGAAAGTGTTTTATCGCTTTTATTTATATAAAACCTTTCTCCTCAAATCTGAAGTTTAAAAAATCTAATATTTGTTATTTCATATTCAATCATCATTAATTCTCATTACGAGATACAGTAAACTACGGTTATAACGAACTCAAAGGGACCACTAAATTTAGTTCGTTATAACCGTAGTTCGTTATAAACATATTTACAGCAAATGGACGGGACCAAAAAACAGTTCGTTATATCCGTCAGTTCGTTATAAGTGTGTTCGTTATAAACGTAGTTAACTGTATCTCGTAATGACAATTAATGATGATTGAATATAAAATAACAAATATTAAATTTAATCCGGACAATAACATTTCCGGTGAAATTGTCCGGTTAAACACATGTCTCATTTAGACCTCGTGGCTTCAGAGTACTGTGAGTCTGCATCATTTAAATATTAAACGTCAATGCCAGAGAATAACCAGTCTCGGTTATCCGCCGAATTAGGTTCGATTTCTCGTAACAGGCAAAATAGAGGTGAATATTGTATGAAGTGACACAGAAAATCATCGATGACACCAGGTGTTCGTGAAACCTGGTGTCAAAACCTGTTCACTCTCTGCCCTACCGGTAAGCACCCGCCGCTAACACGATTGGCATAAAATGTTTGTTGTCTGACCCCGTAAAGCAGTAACCCCCCCCCCCCCCCCCCCCCCCCCCACCCACACACACACACACACACCCCATACGACGGCGGTCTGCAAGCAAACGAGTCTTGACCAGACCATCTAGATCTAGACAATAACGATATTTTAATTTTGAATTGCGTCTGCTGAGTACAGGTGCAGAGATGAGGATGCTCATAAGTAACGAGGAACGTTTAAGACAAATGTTCTTGCAACTTTGCAACACAGTTGGGGGCGCTTTCAGTGTCTCGGCCAAGCATTTTAGTTGACAGAGCACAATTGATAAATGCGATTATGATGAAACTCGAGGACTTCCAAGCAGTATGTGCCCGGAATATGGGGTTTCTAAAACAACAAGGTCCTGATAAACGAGGTTTCATTGTACATTCATAGACGAACTCTAGTTACACTTAATACAAATGGCTCATAGATGTAGGTTATTCAAATATGGATAGGATAGGCGAGTTTCTAGCTTCATGTTTATTGATACAACTCTTCATGCAACAGACAGATGGCGAATGACTTTATCAGGACATAAACGTATAAAGGTAGCGTTTGTTTTATCCCTATACAGTGAGTGAGAATGGTTTTGCGCCGCTTTTAGCAGCAATACTTTAAGAAATATCACGGCGGAAGATACTATTAATGAGCTTCACATATGTGGGGAATCGAGCCCGGCGTAACAAGCAAACGCTTTACCAAGCTTGACTGCCCCGCCGCCCATCCCGATAACGTTCTTCCACGAGTCTATGCCCACGAGACCAGAACCATGCCCTGAATCCAATGAATAACACATTCGTATATAACATAAACAGTTAAAGCAACAGGCGCGCCCCAGTTTCCACTTTAGGCTCACGGGTCCTCGGTCTAGACACCTGAGTAAAGATGGGTGCACCGTGTTTGAAATTAACATCCCCCTATAATCTACTGTCAGTGTTGAAGTGGTTTCACTCTTTTCTTACAGATCTTAAACAGACGCGATGGAGCGTCTTGTCCTTCTCTTCATCACCGTCGGCACAGTCTTATCACTTGGTAAGTGTTCAAGCAATGTTACTGTCACGATAAAATATTTATTATGATACTGTGTTACTATGGTGGCCTAGAGGGGACATCGCTTTATCGACTTCAACTACGGTCGCGAGATAGCGATAGAGCGATAACACGAGTCGAGAAAACGATAGCATGAGACGAGAAAGCGATACCGGGGGATGAACAAGTGATATTTTCTTGCGCAACAATATCACTTTCTCGTCTCGTGTTATCGCTTTCTTGTCTCATATTATCGCTTTCTCGTCTCGTGTTATATCCTTCTCGCATCGTGGTATGGCTTAATCTCGCGGTCGCAACTGTTGTCGATAAAGCGATGTACCCTCTCGGCCACAATATATAACTGTTAGTACAGCAATTGAAAACGTTATAAATTCATTCTTGAAATCTGAAGGTTTCCGTGTAACATTCCGGAAATAAAGTAACTAACAAACAGAACATATTATTACACTGATTCGGATGGTGGTGTTACAGTTGTCTTGGGGCGGTCGGGTAGCCTAGTAGTTAAAGCGTTCGCTCGTCACGCCGAAGACCCGGGTTCGATTCCCGGCATGGGTACAATGTGTGAAGCCTGGTGTCCCCCGCCGTGATATTGCTGGAATATTGCTAAGAGCTGCGTAAAACCACACTCACTCACTACAGTTGTCTGAGGTGCTCCAATCCTCTGTGCAGAGTTGCGTCCCTTGGGCTCGCCAGAATCCTCAAATCGTTGGTTTGAATCCCAGATTCGCCCCGATTATGTTTCTAGACTCGTGATCGGCGGTGACCGTCAGTGACCTGCATCACTTCGTGCTTAAACCCCACACCAAGCTGACACGCCGTCGTATAGCTGAAATACTCACCCACTCGTTACTACGCTTAAGTTTAATAAAGGGTAGATGAGGTAGGCAATACTGAAGACTTCAAACCATGTACAGTCCAACCTCGTTATCTCGTACCCTGTTATCTCGAATGAACCGATGTCTCGAAACTATTTTCCGGTCCCGACCGCCCGACTTTATAATTGACAATATACAATATACAATAAATTGACCCGCTTATCTCGAATTCGAGATAAAAATCCATAGCGCTGTCTCGAACCCAAAATGTGACTTAACTCGACTTTTGTATCACTATCTTGAAGGATGCATGTGCCACAATAACAATTTTGAGAAGGGGGTCGACTGTATATATGAACACTACAATGGTCTTCACATTCCGGGGCGGTCGGGTAGCCTAGTGGTTAAAGCGTTCGCTCGTCACGCCGAAGACCCGGGTTCAATTCCCGACATGGGTACAATGTGTGAAGCCCATTTCTGGTGTCTCCCGCCGTGATATTGCTGGAATATTGCTAAAAGCGGCGTAAAACCATACTCACTCACTCTTCACCTTCCCCCTCCTTCATCCACAGATTGCAGTGGTCCGGCCGACATTGTCATAGCAGTACCAGGATCCGAAACTGTGCCAAAATCTCAGTTCCGATTCCTGGAGAATTTCCTCACCCAGCTGGTGAGCTACTACAACATTGCACGGGATAACACCAGGGTAGGCCTGGTCTTGTATGGCAGAGAACCCGTGGTCATTGCCGACTTGCACCAGGGAGTCACACGCCAGACTGTGAACTCAAGAATAACACTCCTGTCTCAAAGAAAATTATACACTGCTGACATTTCTGGGGGACAGAATGTTCCCAAAGCCATCCAGAAGGTCCATAAGTTACTCTCCGCTGGGAGAGGCGCTGTACCTAAAATTGGCGTTATCATGACCTACGGTGGCGCCGATCTGACGTCACCGGATGCCCAGACTGTCATTGCGCGCATATCAAGTGCATCGGCTGCAGCGTTGAACGATGGGATCAACTTGTTTGCTACCAATACAGGAGGCGGGTTGCCAGGCTTTGTCAACATCACCATGGATACCTGCAGGTTGTTCAGCCTGGGAAATTACGACAATCTTGAGACTCTTTTGCCGTACTTAGCGAGTTCAACGTGTTATGGTGAGTGTTTTATGTTTTTGGGGAACCGGTTATGTGTTCATTGAACCAAGCTGATAAATGTCGATATTGAATGTAAACGATTCATGCTCTTGTGATAAATACATACTAGGGGAACTTGTGACCAGTCGCCTAAGGCGCTGGAATTTGTTGTGTAGAGCCAGAAACCTATGATCGTTCGTTCGAATCCCGATAATGTTTCTGGGATTGTCAGGACCATACCCTTGGGTACCTCGTGGGTTTCACCAAAGGGGTAAACGTCTTAGACTTGTATCACTTCGGGCTTGGAATACTGTTCAAAGCGGGCTTAAAGCAAACTCACTCACTCACTCACTCACTCACATATCCTCGCGTACTGTGTTTTCGAGCCCATAAGGAGTATTTCTCATTACGTGTCTAATAATAATCAGGGGCGGTTGGGTAGCCTAGTGGTTAAAGCGTTCGCTCGTCACGCCGAAGACCCGGGTTCGATTCCCTACATGGGTACAACGTGTGAAGCCCATTTCTGGTGTCCCCGGCCGTGATATTGCTCGAATATTGCTAAAAGCGGCGTAAAACAATACTCACTCACTCACTCTAATAACAATCACACTACACTAAAACTAAGACTTACCTTTGAGAACATTTGTTTCTGTTTACAATTGGATAGTCAAATGACCACATCTTGTCAAATTAATCGCGATAATGCCTCGCCAAGTGAGACGAGTCAATCAGGCGCCATCTTGTTACCGTCACCTGATTTTGTGCCCCGCCATGACAGTCAAGTTAAAAATAGATGCACAGCATGATCAGTCACATGACATAACAGACAGGAGGTTTACAAACAGCAGTCGATACATAATTGGTGCATACGATTGTTCTGTTGCAAAATTATCATCCAATCAAGGTTCATTAAAATATACATCAGTGAAAAGTTTTGAGGTATGTTTTCATTACTTTTTGAATATCTTACCTCGTATAGCTTAATTCGTAACATAACTTCAGCGGCAGGTGGCGAACTCTTTGATGTCTACAGTGAGCCTTGATTTCTTCATTAAGCGCAATGTTACATATTGTTTAGGGGCTCGAAAACATGTTACGTGGGAATATAAATAAAAACAGTTGTAACCTACGTTGTGGATGTGGATATGGTTATTCTATGCGATCTTAGCGCTAAGATGATCGTAACTCATTAACATAGGCGTGGTCTAGTGGTAGAGCGTCCGCCCGGAGAGCGGAAGGTCCGCAGTTCGATGCCCGCCCGCGTCATACCGAACGACGTTTAAAGATGGTACTTGTTGTTACCCTGTCTGGCGCTCGGCATTGAGGGGGTAAAACAAGGACTGGTCGGCTCGGAGTCAGTATACTGTGTCTGAGTGGGGTATTCATGTTAAACTGCGGCATGGTATCTCAGAGAGCTAGCACTATAAATCGGCATCAGTCCGGACTAGTACAAGCAGCACCCCATGAGATCTGCATCCCATCTTCGTCCCCCTTTAAACTGACATGCCTTGATATAACTGGAATACTGTTAAAAGCTGCGTTAAACCCAACTCACTTGCTCACATACATGGATTAACGTGTTTTGTCTATCAGTTCTAGATCCCAGCGTCAATCCATCACCGCTACAGTGTTTCCCAGGTAGGTACTGCTACGTTTGTGTTGTATTGTTAACCATCACAACTGATACGATACAGACTAACACATATTCTAGATAATGGAGACGTGGCATTTAATTAATACGAATACAAGTTGATATAAAACTTTCACTTGCCTTTTTAAAACTCATGGCATAACAAGATGTAAATTGAATAAAGAGACAAATTGAAGTATCGTGACGAAGACCATAGTCCACACGATCAAGCGCTTCAAAAACCAGTTGGGCAACCCCTAGCCTTGCCCGAAGGCTGTACTGAATGATATATTTCATAGCTTGTAAGTCAGTGCGTTTATGGGGGCATACAAGTCTGTGAGCACACTCTGTAAATCCGCGTAACTATGCGTGCATATTGGTTTTTATAAGTCTATAACTCCATAAGCGCAAACACAAAATGAAGTCAATTCTTATAAAAAGAAGTACGTCAACAATTATAGTTTGCTTTTTAATCATTTAAAAAAAATTTTTTTTATTGTTGTTTAACGCCGCACTCAGCAATATTCAAGCTATATGACGGCGGTCTGTAAATAATCGAGTCTGGGCCAGACAATCCAGTGATTAATATCATGAGCGTCGATCCACGCAATTGGGATCGATGACATGCATCAACCAAGTCAGCGAGCCTGACCACCCGATCCCGTTAGTCGCCTTTTACGACAAGCATAGTCACCTTTTACGGCAAGCATGGGTTGCTGAAGACCTATTCTACCCCGGAAAATCATTAAAATAACATCACTGTTGACAACGAAACGAAATCAGTGCTATCGTTCAGCGAAATAATGCTACACCAGTCCTGACAATCAGGAAACACTAGTCCGTTCGTGAGTGTGACCTGGGGGTAATGTTTATCGGTTTGTTGAAACATGAAGGCAAAACATAGGCGGCTCCAGAGGGGTTGGGGGTTGGGGGTCGGCGGGGGGAGGGAGAATTTTGATATTTCGGACCCCTCCCTTTTACGTAGGCTGGTTCCGCCCTTGCAAACGCCACAGGATCATTTGAAATCTAATTATATGATGGTGGTCTGATCACAATCTGCTATATCTTTTTTTTATAGCTAAATGGATAGAATTATCATAAAAACGCCCGCATGTTATCAGAAATGAGCGAGCCACTGTAACTTGATAATGCCCTCATATTACTTGACGACGGGCCATTATCACGCCCGTTGTTAGGTGACGTCATAGGATAGGGATAGGTGACGTAACGTTCAATAGTGACGTTATCTGGTTTGTTCTATGACGTTTCCATATTTGTAAAAGTGGGTCAGTGACATTCGTGTTGATTGCAGTAAATGTTTCAAAATCGACATTGTTGTTTCTTTTTATTTGATAACAAATTCCATCCATTTTAGCTATAATAACGGTAACGCTATTTTTCAGGGCATTATCATTTGCAGAAGCCCTCGGTCTTTTCTACTGCCCTCCTTCGTCGGGAAGACCTCGGGCTTCTGCAAATGATAATGCCCTGAAAAATACCGTTACCCTTATATTATTCTGTTTCCAGATGTCCAGTCTCCGCCTCCACAGGAGATGTTCCAGTGCCAAACCCAGGCCGTCTATGTAGCAGACCCCCAAAACTGTGCCTACTACTACGTGTGTCCCATGGGGATCCGCATGCTCTGTGCCCCCGGGTCTCTTTTCGACCCCATCATCAGCAGGTGTAACAGCAAGGAGGCGGTGTCGTGCTATACCGGAGTCACCTGCCCGGCCCCCAAAGGACTGTTTCCTCACCCCTGGGACAACACTAAGTTCTTATCTTGTTCCCAAAACATCCCCTATGTTAATGACTGCCCCGGGGGTCTCGTGTTTTACCCACTGAAATCCGAGTGTGACTACCCAGACAATTCCGTTGCGACCTCATACTAAATGAGACTAAATATACAAGAACAAATTTGATGGTATTATTTGGAATTAAAGCTGTCAACCAATTCTGAATATGCTTTCACGGTCATTATAGAAACATGTGATTGTCATTGTCAAACATATTTGTACATTTCACAACTCTTGAGGTACAACCGAACATGCTCTTTCAACGAAGATTTCAAAGAGCGATATGATTAATTAAAAATGCTCATGATATAGTCGGGACGGTCGGGTAGCCTAGTGGTGCAAGCGTTCGCTCGTCACGCCGAAGACCCGGAATGGATTCCCGACATGGGTACAATGTGTGAAGCCCATTTCTGGTGTCTCCGTGATATCGCTGGAATATTGCTAAAAGCGGCGTAAAACCATACTCACTCACTCACTCATGATATAGTCGGAATCGTATTTACAAAGTCGACTTAAGCCGCGATTTCTATGGTTTGTTTGTTGTTTAACGCCGCACTCAGCAATATTCCAGCTGTATGATGGTCTGTAAATAATCGAATCTGGACCAGACATTCCAGTGATTGATATCATGAGCATCGATCTACGCAATTGGGGTACGATGACATGCATCAACCAAATCTGACTACCCGAACCTGTGCCTATAGAAAGGGTGTTGTCGGTCTTATTTTATTCACAAGAAGCGGATTGTCGTTTGTAATAGTTGGATTATATTCAGAATCTGTGAAAATGTTTAATTATATATACGGACAAGAAAGATAATGATTCTATAACGGGAAGTGTGTTTTTGTCAGCATATTTTGTCAGGACATGACCCCCGAAAATAATCACAACTGTTATTTGTTAATGTTGGGAACTTTTCCTACACGAAATACTGTGGCTTGTTTTGTTGCTTTTCTCCACAATCCATCATGGATCATACGCCAATCCAATTCCATAATTTATGCTGTGCCAACTTTTGTAAGTTTCACTATCACATGCGAATAATTGAAAATTTCTATTAACAATCACACTTTTCTAGAAACGCACTTATAATCATATATTTAGGACAGCGTTGTATAAATGAAGAGAGTTTTGACTTTTTTTTATACTTTCAATGCCGTAAGTTTTTCGGCAAAGCGTTAATCGCCTGTTCAAGTACATGTGATAATTCCTTTAAAAAATAAAATTAAAAAAAGTGTATTCAGCATGCTTGTGTCAACGACCTCGATGATACTACAGGTTAAAAAAAGTCACGAGAAAATGTTTTTATGTTATGCATATTTTTACCGTCACTATACTCATGTTTTACGTTTATAACTGACATTCAAATGCCTTAGATGTCGCCGTCGAGAGTCCCCACTTAAAATTGACGACTTCTTGCCCATAAAAATGGAAAACAAACGGGATAAAACTGTAAACCATGAAATTATTGCGTAAAATACGAGGGCTTCGTTTAAATAAAAGTTTCTTGGCAACCATGTCAAATAATTTCAGAATCAATTGAGTGAATTGGGTTTTGACGCCGCTTTTAACGATATTCCAGTTAAATACGGCGTGTCGGCTTAATGTGGGAATGATGCCGATCTCAGACGTTTACCACGTTGGTGTAACCCACGAGCACGTAGTACTGACAAACCCAAACCTAGAAACATAACCGGGGCATACCGGGATTCGAACCCACAATAATAGGTTTCTGGCGTTCTCAAGTAACTCTACACAGCGAAAAGCGGCGCCTCGGAAGATGTGGCTCATCCACCCACTGAAAATGTACTACAACATATATATGAATATATGTATGTTGTAGTAGTACATTTTCATATATACATATATCTACATGTTGTACATTTTCATATATATATTATATGTTGTAGTACATTTTCGTAAATATATTTGTTCTAGTACATTTTCATATATATATATATATATATAATGTTGTAGTACATTTTCAGTGGGTGGGTGAGCCATGTCGTCCGGGGCGAAGCTTTTCGCTGTGATATATACTGAGTCAAATTAAAAACTTCACATTTTTAAAAGTAATCCCATATATTCTATTCAAAAGAAGTTAAGGATCACCCGATTCTTTCATATTGGTAAAGTTAATCTGTCATGGCATGAGAGATTAACTATTGTAATATGAAAGAATCAGGTGATCCTTAACTTCTTTTGCAATTGAGTAGTATATGATATACAACGGACAAATGTATTTTGGATGGATGGATGGATTTTAATTAACGGTGGTAACCATAATTTGTTCCAAGCACCTACGGTATTCGGTAATAACATCAACAGTTTAAATCATACGTCCCAAGCACGAGAATCTGATGGCACACAAGTTCAGTAGCGTGTATGGCCACCATGTGCGTTGACAACTGCAAACACAACGCCTCCGCATGGACCTTGTGATGCTTGGGAACACATGATTGGGAAGACGACGCCATTGTTGCTGCAAAATGGTGCCAAGATCTTGCAAATTCTGTGGTTGGTTCTGGAGAGTGCGCAGACTTCTGCCAAGAGCATCCCAGACATGTTCGATGGGATTTAGGTCGGGAGACCTTGACGGCCAGTCCATGACGTTGACTCCCGCATTCTGAAGGAAATTCCTTGGGGTCTGGCATTGTCGTGCTGGAAGATCAAACCGGTCAATGTGCTGCCATAAAAGGCAGAAGTTCTGGTGCCAGTACCTGGTCGCGGTAAGCAGCAGCGTTGAGGTTGCCACGGATGACAAGATGCCTGGAACCTGCATTGCCACAGAAAGCACCCCACACCATGACACTTCCGCCTCGAAATCTGTCAACTTCCTGTACACAACCCTGGGCGTAACGTTCATGACGGCGCCTCCACACCCTCGTCCTACCATCAGCAAATCGAAGATTAAATCGGGATTCATCACTGAAGACGACTTGTTTCCAATTCCTCTGAGTCCATCGTCAGTGTCGCTGTGCCCACAATTGACGTTGACGTCTGTGTAATTGAGTCAGAATCGGCCCGCAGTATGGCCGTCGTGCTTGAAGGTGAGCAGTTCTCAGACGGTTTAAAACAGTTGGCGCACTCAGTCTAGCCCTAAACAGTTCAGTTCTGGTTACGGAGGTGACATAAGACAATCTGACGATCCTCTGCATGTGACGTCACACGTGCTCGACTTGCCTGAGGACGATCAGCGGTGGTACCCGTTTGCTGTAGACGCGTCTGTAAATCATAAACAGTCCGTCGACTACAACCCATCGTCCTAGCGACTTCATCTACGGACGTTCCCGTCTGCAACATGCCGATGACACTTTCACGTTGCACATTTGAAAGGCGTGGCATGACAAATGGCCGTAAAGACTTTTGTTTTCTTGTGTTTTTCTTTTTTTGTTAATGTCTGCTAACAAGTATGGCTGAAAACACGTGCCGTATTATGGCCACGTGACCAGTTGCAAACCACTTTTGCCACTGTAGTGCTGTGCACATGATTTTGATCGATTCACCTGCACAAAAACGGGTGTTATCTGAAGACAATACGTGGCCATTACTGTTTAAATACACAATATGGGCCCACAATGATAACTGGTCAAAATGTTAAAATTTTAGGATTGTGAAGTTTTTAATTTGGTTCAGTATATATTGAACAAAGGATTATTAAATGTTCATTACTACATGTAAATGATTTACGATTTTTTATATGATATGTATAATGTACATCTAAAACCGCTTTTGCGTTTTTGCAAAATATATATATATAGTCCATTTTTTATTTAATATCCTAGTCAAAAGCGATTTTAGATGTATATTTTATATATCATATAAAAAATCGTAAATCAGTGAATAATCAACATTTGATAATCGTTTGTTCAAAATTGGCATACCTGATTGTCATTGACCCAGGTTCCATATGGCACACGTTAAACAGTAGAGTTTCAAAGTGAAGGTCATATGTTCTCAGTGTTATGTATGGCCAGCATTAGAGACGAAACGTGACTGGCATGGTCGCCTCATGGATCCCGAATTGTTTGCATGGGAAATGTTCCCCCATTCTGTGAGCAGTGCTTGTGCCAATTGTCGGGGGTTCTGCGGTTGTTGCTGGCGTGTTCGCAGTCGTTGATCCAGTGCATCCCATAAATGTTCGGCTGGATTCAACTCTGGAGACATCGAGGGCCATGGCAAAAGCTGGATATTGTGATTCCCGAAGAAGGCTGGAATCATTCTTGTCGTGAGAGGATGGGCGTTGTCCGGCTTGAAAATGACGTTAGCTTGTTGCATAATGGCTGGTTGACGTGTGACCGAATAATCTCATCCGTGTATCGTTGTGCCGTTAAATTCCCCAGAACTTGCACCAAGTCTGTTCTATCAGTCTCCGGAGAGACTGCCCACATCTTCACACTACCAACATTGTTTAGTAATTTACCATGCATACAGGCCAACGATACGTATTTGTCTTTGAAAGGACCTAGGGGCGGTCGTGTACCCTTGTGGTTAAAGCGTTCGCTCGTCACACCGTAGACCCGGGTTCGATTTCACGACATGGTTACAATGTGTAAAACTCATTTCTGGTGTCCCCCGCCCTCATATTCCTCCAATATTGCAAAAGGCGGTATGAAACAAAACTCACTCACTATCTCTATCTTTGAAGGGATCAAGGACAAAAACAAACCATATGGCAGCGGTGGGATTCGAACCCACGCCTCCGGAGAGACTGGTGCCTAAAAACAGCGCCTTAGACCACTCGGCCACGCTACCTACATGCTAAATGTTTCATAAAACAACGTCTCACCCTTCACACTTTTCCTTAAAAGGCATATTTAAGAGTATACCGTCTTTGATCATCCATCCCTCTCAGACGACCGATTAGCTCAGTTAGTTGCTAATAAGGCGGATGTCGTGGATACGATCCCCATGTCAACCACGTATATGTTTTGTTTTCTTTGACGATTTCGATTTTTATTTTCAGTTATGACCAACGACTCCCTATAGTCAAAAAAGGAGTGGAAAAAACATTTGCAAAGCGACATGCATAAGGAACCCTTTCACTTTCTGGTAATCCTTGGCAAGAAGGCACAGGTATTTTAGTTAACCTCACAGAGGTCTTGTCTATCTTTGAAGGGATCAAGGACATAACAAACCATATGGCAGCGGTGGCATTCGAACCCACGCCTCCGGAGAGACTGGTGCCTAAAACCAGCGCCTTAGACCACTCGGCCACGCTACCTATATGCTAAATGTTTCATGAAACAACGTTTTAACCTTCACACTTTTCCTAAAAAGGCATATTTAAGAGTATACCGTCTTTGATCAACCATCCCTCTCAGACGACCGATTAGCTCAGTAAGTTGCTAATAAGGTGGATGTCGTGGATACGATCCCCATGTCAACCACGTATATGTTTTGTTTTCTTTGACGATTTGGATTTTTATTTTCAGTTATGACCAACGACTCCCTATAGTC
Source organism: Haliotis rufescens (assembly GCF_023055435.1). NCBI lineage: Eukaryota > Metazoa > Mollusca > Gastropoda > Lepetellida > Haliotidae > Haliotis > Haliotis rufescens. Next base: position 24,310,130 of record NW_025963835.1, on the reverse strand, counting down.
AAAAAAGGAGTGGTGAAAACCTTTGGAAAGCGACATGCATAAGGAACCCTTTCAATTTCTGGTAATCCTTGGCAATAAGGTACAGGTATTTTAGTTAACCTCACAGAGGTCTTGTCTATCTTTGAAGGGATCAAGGACAAAAACAAACCATATGGCAGCGGTGGGATTCGAACCCACGCCTCCGGAGAGACTGGTGCCTAAAACCAGCGCCTTAGACCACTCGGCCACGCTACCTATATGCTAAACGTTTCATGAAACAACGTCTTAACCTTCACACTTTTCCTAAAAAGGCATATTTAAGAGTATACCGTCTTTGATCATCAATCCCTCTCAGACGACCGATTAGCTCAGTAAGTTGCTAATAAGGTGGATGTCGTGGATACGATCCCCATGTCAACCACGTATATGTTTTGTTTTCTTAGACGATTTGGATATTTTTTTTCAGTTATGACCAACGACTCCCTATAGTCAAAAAAGGAGTGGTGAAAACCTTTGCAAAGCGACTTGCATAACGAACCCTTTCAATTTCTGGTAATCCTTGTCATGAAGGCACAGGTATTTAAGTTAAGCTCACAGAGGTCTTGTCTATCTTTGAAGGGATCAAGGACAAAAACAAACCATATGGCAGCGGTGGGATTCGAACCCACGCCTCCGGAGAGACTGGTGCCTAAAACCAGCGCCTTAGACCACTCGGCCACGCTACCTATATGCTAAATGTTTCATGAAACAACGTCTTAACCTTCACACTTTTCCTAAAAAGGCATATTTAAGAGTATACCGTCTTTGATCATCCATCCCTCTCAGACGACCGATTAGCTCAGTAAGTTGCTAATAAGGTGGATGTCGTGGATACGATCCCCATGTCAACCACGTATATGTTTAGTTTTCTTTGACGATTGGATAAGTTTTTTCAGTTATGACCAACGACTCCCTATAGTCAAAAAAGGAGTGTTGCAACCTTTGCAAAGCGACATGCATAAGGAACCCTTTCAATTTCTGGTAATCCTTGCCATGAAGGCACAGGTATTTAAGTTAAGCTCACAGAGGTCTTGTCTATCTTTGAAGGGATCAAGGACAAAAACAAACCATATGGCAGCGGTGGGATTCGAACCCACGCCTCCGGAGAGACTGGTGCCTAAAACCAGCGCCTTAGACCACTCGGCCACGCTACCTATATGCTAAACGTTTCATGAAACAACGTCTTAACCTTCACACTTTTCCTAAAAAGGCATATTTAAGAGTATACCGTCTTTGATCATCCATCCCTCTCAGACGACCGATTAGCTCAGTAAGTTGCTAATCAGGCGGATGTCGTGGATACGATCCTCATGTCAACCACGTATATGTTTAGTTTTCTTTGACGATTTGGATAAGTTTTTTCAGTTATGACCAACGACTCCCTATAGTCAAAAAAGGAGTGGTGAAAACATTTGCAAAGCGACTTGCATAACGAACCCTTTCAATTTCTGGTAATCCTTGGCATGAAGGCACAGGTATTTAAGTTAACCTCACAGAGGTCTTGTCTATCTTTGAAGGGATCAAGGACAAAAACAAACCATATGGCAGCGATGGAATTCGAACCCACGCCTCCGGAGAGACTGGTGCCTAAAACCAGCGCCTTAGACCACTCGGCCACGCTACCTATATGCTAAATGTTTCATGAAACAACGTCTTAACCTTCACACTTTTCCTAAAAAGGCATATTTAAGAGTATACCGTCTTTGATCATCCATCCCTCTCAGACGACCGATTAGCTCAGTAAGTTGCTAATAAGGTGGATGTCGTGGATACGATCCCCATGTCAACCACGTATATGTTTAGTTTTCTTTGACGATTTGGATAAGTTTTTTCAGTTATGACCAACGACTCCCTATAGTCAAAAAAGGAGTGGTGAAAACATTTGCAAAGCGACTTGCATAACGAACCCTTTCAATTTCTGGTAATCCTTGGCATGAAGGCACAGGTATTTAAGTTAACCTCACAGAGGTCTTGTCTATCTTTGAAGGGATCAAGGACAAAAACAAACCATATGGCAGCGGTGGGATTCGAACCCACGCCTCCGGAGAGACTGGTGCCTAAAACCAGCGCCTTAGACCACTCGGCCACGCTACCTATATGCTAAATGTTTCATGAAACAACGTCTTAACCTTCACACTTTTCCTAAAAAGGCATATTTAAGAGTATACCGTCTTTGATCATCCATCCCTCTCAGACGACCGATTAGCTCAGTAAGTTGCTAATAAGGTGGATGTCGTGGATACGATCCCCATGTCAACCACGTATATGTTTAGTTTTCTTTGACGATTGGATAAGTTTTTTCAGTTATGACCAACGACTCCGTATAGTCAAAAAAGGAGTGTTGCAACCTTTGCAAAGCGACATGCATAAGGAACCCTTTCAATTTCTGGTAATCCTTGCCATGAAGGCACAGGTATTTAAGTTAACCTCACAGAGGTCTTGTCTATCTTTGAAGGGATCAAGGACAAAAACAAACCATATGGCAGCGGTGGGATTCGAACCCACGCCTCCGGAGAGACTGGTGCCTAAAACCAGCGCCTTAGACCACTCGGCCACGCTACCTATATGCTAAACGTTTCATGAAACAACGTCTTAACCTTCACACTTTTCCCAAAAAGGCATATTTAAGAGTATACCGTCTTTGATCATCCATCCCTCTCAGACGACCGATTAGCTCAGTAAGTTGCTAATCAGGCGGATGTCGTGGATACGATCCCCATGTCAACCACGTATATGTTTAGTTTTCTTTGACGATTTGGATAAGTTTTTTCAGTTATGACCAACGACTCCCTATAGTCAAAAAAGGAGTGGTGAAAACATTTGCAAAGCGACTTGCATAAGGAACCCTTTCAATTTCTGGTAATCCTTGGCAATAAGGTACAGGTATTTTAGTTAACCTCACAGAGGTCTTGTCTATCTTTGAAGGGATCAAGGACAAAAACAAACCATATGGCAGCGATGGAATTCGAACCCACGCCTCCGGAGAGACTGGTGCCTAAAACCAGCGCCTTAGACCACTCGGCCACGCTACCTATATGCTAAATGTTTCATGAAACAACGTCTTAACCTTCACACTTTTCCTTAAAAGGCATATTTAAGAGTATACCGTCTTTGATCATCCATCCCTCTCAGACGACCGATTAGCTCAGTAAGTTGCTAATCAGGCGGATGTCGTGGATACCATCCCCATGTCAACCACGTATATGTTTAGTTTTCTTTGACGATTTGGATAAGTTTTTTCAGTTATGACCAACGACTCCGTATAGTCAAAAAAGGAGTGTTGCAACCTTTGGAAAGCGACATGCATAAGGAACCCTTTCAATTTCTGGTAATCCTTGCCATGAAGGCACAGGTATTTAAGTTAAGCTCACAGAGGTCTTGTCTATCTTTGAAGGGATCAAGGACAAAAACAAACCATATGGCAGCGGTGGGATTCGAACCCACGCCTCCGGAGAGACTGGTGCCTAAAACCAGCGCCTTAGACCACTCGGCCACGCTACCTATATGCTAAACGTTTCATGAAACAACGTCTTAACCTTCACACTTTTCCCAAAAAGGCATATTTAAGAGTATACCGTCTTTGATCATCCATCCCTCTCAGACGACCGATTAGCTCAGTAAGTTGCTAATCAGGCGGATGTCGTGGATACGATCCCCATGTCAACCACGTATATGTTTAGTTTTCTTTGACGATTTGGATAAGTTTTTTCAGTTATGACCAACGACTCCCTATAGTCAAAAAAGGAGTGGTGAAAACATTTGCAAAGCGACTTGCATAACGAACCCTTTCAATTTCTGGTAATCCTTGGCATGAAGGCACAGGTATTTAAGTTAACCTCACAGAGGTCTTGTCTATCTTTGAAGGGATCAAGGACAAAAACAAACCATATGGCAGCGATGGAATTCGAACCCACGCCTCCGGAGAGACTGGTGCCTAAAACCAGCGCCTTAGACCACTCGGCCACGCTACCTATATGCTAAATGTTTCATGAAACAACGTCTTAACCTTCACACTTTTCCTTAAAAGGCATATTTAAGAGTATACCGTCTTTGATCATCCATCCCTCTCAGACGACCGATTAGCTCAGTAAGTTGCTAATCAGGCGGATGTCGTGGATACGATCCCCATGTCAACCACGTATATGTTTAGTTTTCTTTGACGATTTGGATAAGTTTTTTCAGTTATGACCAACGACTCCCTATAGTCAAAAAAGGAGTGGTGAAAACATTTGCAAAGCGACTTGCATAACGAACCCTTTCAATTTCTGGTAATCCTTGGCATGAAGGCACAGGTATTTAAGTTAACCTCACAGAGGTCTTGTCTATCTTTGAAGGGATCAAGGACAAAAACAAACCATATGGCAGCGATGGAATTCGAACCCACGCCTCCGGAGAGACTGGTGCCTAAAACCAGCGCCTTAGACCACTCGGCCACGCTACCTATATGCTCAATGTTTCATGAAACAACGTCTTAACCTTCACACTTTTCCTAAAAAGGCATATTTAAGAGTATACCGTCTGTGATCATCAATCCCTCTCAGACGACCGATTAGCTCAGTAAGTTGCTAATAAGGTGGATGTCGTGGATACGATCCCCATGTCAACCACGTATATGTTTTGTTTTCTTTGACGATTTGGATATTTTTTTTCAGTTATGACCAACGACTCCCTATAGTCAAAAAAGGAGTGTTGCAACCTTTGCAAAGCGACATGCATAAGGAACCCTTTCAATTTCTGGTAATCCTTGCCATGAAGGCACAGGTATTTAAGTTAACCTCACAGAGGTCTTGTCTATCTTTGAAGGGATCAAGGACAAAAACAAACCATATGGCAGCGGTGGGATTCGAACCCACGCCTCCGGAGAGACTGGTGCCTAAAACCAGCGCCTTAGACCACTCGGCCACGCTACCTATATGCTAAACGTTAAATGAAACAACGTCTTAACCTTCACACTTTTCCTAAAAAGGCATATTTAAGAGTATACCGTCTTTGATCATCCATCCCTCTCAGACGACCGATTAGCTCAGTAAGTTGCTAATAAGGTGGATGTCGTGGATACGATCCCCATGTCAACCACGTATATGTTTAGTTTTCTTTGACGATTTGGATATTTTTTTTCAGTTATGACCAACGACTCCCTATAGTCAAAAAAGGAGTGGTGAAAACATTTGCAAAGCGACTTGCATAACGAACCCTTTCAATTTCTGGTAATCCTTGCCATGAAGGCACAGGTATTTAAGTTAACCTCACAGAGGTCTTGTCTATCTTTGAAGGGATCAAGGACAAAAACAAACCATATGGCAGCGGTGGGATTCGAACCCACGCCTCCGGAGAGACTGGTGCCTAAAACCAGCGCCTTAGACCACTCGGCCACGCTACCTATATGCTAAACGTTTCATGAAACAACGTCTTAACCTTCACACTTTTCCTAAAAAGGCATATTTAAGAGTATACCGTCTTTGATCATCCATCCCTCTCAGACGACCGATTAGCTCAGTAAGTTGCTAATAAGGCGGATGTCGTGGATACGATCCCCATGTCAACCACGTATATGTTTAGTTTTCTTTGACGATTTGGATATTTTTTTCAGTTATGACCAACGACTCCCTATAGTCAAAAAAGGAGTGGTGAAAACCTTTGCAAAGCGACTTGCATAACGAACCCTTTCAATTTCTGGTAATCCTTGGCATGAAGGCACAGGTATTTAAGTTAACCTCACAGAGGTCTTGTCTATCTTTGAAGGGATCAAGGACAAAAACAAACCATATGGCAGCGGTGGGATTCGAACCCACGCCTCCGGAGAGACTGGTGCCTAAAACCAGCGCCTTAGACCACTCGGCCACGCTACCTATATGCTAAATGTTTCATGAAACAACGTCTTAACCTTCACACTTTTCCTAAAAAGGCATATTTAAGAGTATACCGTCTTTGATCATCCATCCCTCTCAGACGACCGATTAGCTCAGTAAGTTGCTAATCAGGCGGATGTCGTGGATACGATCCCCATGTCAACCACGTATATGTTTAGTTTTCTTTGACGATTTGGATAAGTTTTTTCAGTTATGACCAACGACTCCGTATAGTCAAAAAAGGAGTGTTGCAACCTTTGCAAAGCGACATGCATAAGGAACCCTTTCAATTTCTGGTAATCCTTGCCATGAAGGCACAGGTATTTAAGTTAACCTCACAGAGGTCTTGTCTATCTTTGAAGGGATCAAGGACAAAAACAAACCATATGGCAGCGGTGGGATTCGAACCCACGCCTCCGGAGAGACTGGTGCCTAAAACCAGCGCCTTAGACCACTCGGCCACGCTACCTATATGCTAAACGTTTCATGAAACAACGTCTTAACCTTCACACTTTTCCTAAAAAGGCATATTTAAGAGTATACCGTCTTTGATCATCCATCCCTCTCAGACGACCGATTAGCTCAGTAAGTTGCTAATAAGGTGGATGTCGTGGATACGATCCCCATGTCAACCACGTATATGTTTAGTTTTCTTTGACGATTTGGATATTTTTTTTCAGTTATGACCAACGACTCCCTATAGTCAAAAAAGGAGTGGTGAAAACATTTGCAAAGCGACTTGCATAACGAACCCTTTCAATTTCTGGTAATCCTTGGCATGAAGGCACAGGTATTTAAGTTAACCTCACAGAGGTCTTGTCTATCTTTGAAGGGATCAAGGACAAAAACAAACCATATGGCAGCGGTGGGATTCGAACCCACGCCTCCGGAGAGACTGGTGCCTAAAACCAGCGCCTTAGACCACTCGGCCACGCTACCTATATGCTAAACGTTTCATGAAACAACGTCTTAACCTTCACACTTTTCCTAAAAAGGCATATTTAAGAGTATACCGTCTTTGATCATCCATCCCTCTCAGACGACCGATTAGCTCAGTAAGTTGCTAATAAGGCGGATGTCGTGGATACGATCCCCATGTCAACCACGTATATGTTTAGTTTTCTTTGACGATTTGGATAAGTTTTTTCAGTTATGACCAACGACTCCCTATAGTCAAAAAAGGAGTGGTGAAAACCTTTGCAAAGCGACTTGCATAACGAACCCTTTCAATTTCTGGTAATCCTTGGCATGAAGGCACAGGTATTTAAGTTAACCTCACAGAGGTCTTGTCTATCTTTGAAGGGATCAAGGACAAAAACAAACCATATGGCAGCGGTGGGATTCGAACCCACGCCTCCGGAGAGACTGGTGCCTAAAACCAGCGCCTTAGACCACTCGGCCACGCTACCTATATGCTAAACGTTTCATGAAACAACGTCTTAACCTTCACACTTTTCCTAAAAAGGCATATTTAAGAGTATACCGTCTTTGATCATCCATCCCTCTCAGACGACCGATTAGCTCAGCAAGTTGCTAATCAGGCGGATGTCGTGGATACGATCCCCATGTCAACCACGTATATGTTTAGTTTTCTTTGACGATTTGGATAAGTTTTTTCAGTTATGACCAACGACTCCCTATAGTCAAAAAAGGAGTGGTGAAAACATTTGCAAAGCGACTTGCATAAGGAACCCTTTCAATTTCTGGTAATCCTTGGCATGAAGGCACAGGTATTTAAGTTAACCTCACAGAGGTCTTGTCTATCTTTGAAGGGATCAAGGACAAAAACAAACCATATGGCAGCGATGGAATTCGAACCCACGCCTCCGGAGAGACTGGTGCCTAAAACCAGCGCCTTAGACCACTCGGCCACGCTACCTATATGCTCAATGTTTCATGAAACAACGTCTTAACCTTCACACTTTTCCTAAAAAGGCATATTTAAGAGTATACCGTCTGTGATCATCAATCCCTCTCAGACGACCGATTAGCTCAGTAAGTTGCTAATAAGGTGGATGTCGTGGATACGATCCCCATGTCAACCACGTATATGTTTAGTTTTCTTTGACGATTTGGATATTTTTTTTCAGTTATGACCAACGACTCCCTATAGTCAAAAAAGGAGTGTTGCAACCTTTGCAAAGCGACATGCATAAGGAACCCTTTCAATTTCTGGTAATCCTTGCCATGAAGGCACAGGTATTTAAGTTAACCTCACAGAGGTCTTGTCTATCTTTGAAGGGATCAAGGACAAATACAAACCATATGGCAGCGGTGGGATTCGAACCCACGCCTCCGGAGAGACTGGTGCCTAAAACCAGCGCCTTAGACCACTCGGCCACGCTACCTATATGCTAAACGTTTCATGAAACAACGTCTTAACCTTCACACTTTTCCTAAAAAGGCATATTTAAGAGTATACCGTCTTTGATCATCCATCCCTCTCAGACGACCGATTGGCTCAGTAAGTTGCTAATAAGGTGGATGTCGTGGATACGATCCCCATGTCAACCACGTATATGTTTTGTTTTCTTTGACGATTTGGATATTTTTTTTCAGTTATGACCAACGACTCCCTATAGTCAAAAAAGGAGTGGTGAAAACATTTGCAAAGCGACTTGCATAACGAACCCTTTCAATTTCTGGTAATCCTTGCCATGAAGGCACAGGTATTTAAGTTAACCTCACAGAGGTCTTGTCTATCTTTGAAGGGATCAAGGACAAAAACAAACCATATGGCAGCGGTGGGATTCGAACCCACGCCTCCGGAGAGACTGGTGCCTAAAACCAGCGCCTTAGACCACTCGGCCACGCTACCTATATGCTAAACGTTTCATGAAACAACGTCTTAACCTTCACACTTTTCCTAAAAAGGCATATTTAAGAGTATACCGTCTTTGATCATCCATCCCTCTCAGACGACCGATTAGCTCAGTAAGTTGCTAATAAGGCGGATGTCGTGGATACGATCCCCATGTCAACCACGTATATGTTTAGTTTTCTTTGACGATTTGGATAAGTTTTTTCAGTTATGACCAACGACTCCCTATAGTCAAAAAAGGAGTGGTGAAAACCTTTGCAAAGCGACTTGCATAACGAACCCTTTCAATTTCTGGTAATCCTTGGCATGAAGGCACAGGTATTTAAGTTAACCTCACAGAGGTCTTGTCTATCTTTGAAGGGATCAAGGACAAAAACAAACCATATGGCAGCGGTGGGATTCGAACCCACGCCTCCGGAGAGACTGGTGCCTAAAACCAGCGCCTTAGACCACTCGGCCACGCTACCTATATGCTCAATGTTTCATGAAACAACGTCTTAACCTTCACACTTTTCCTAAAAAGGCATATTTAAGAGTATACCGTCTTTGATCATCAATCCCTCTCAGACGACCGATTAGCTCAGTAAGTTGCTAATAAGGTGGATGTCGTGGATACGATCCCCATGTCAACCACGTATATGTTTAGTTTTCTTTGACGATTTGGATATTTTTTTTCAGTTATGACCAACGACTCCCTATAGTCAAAAAAGGAGTGTTGCAACCTTTGCAAAGCGACATGCATAAGGAACCCTTTCAATTTCTGGTAATCCTTGCCATGAAGGCACAGGTATTTAAGTTAACCTCACAGAGGTCTTGTCTATCTTTGAAGGGATCAAGGACAAAAACAAACCATATGGCAGCGGTGGGATTCGAACCCACGCCTCCGGAGAGACTGGTGCCTAAAACCAGCGCCTTAGACCACTCGGCCACGCTACCTATATGCTAAACGTTTCATGAAACAACGTCTTAACCTTCACACTTTTCCTAAAAAGGCATATTTAAGAGTATACCGTCTTTGATCATCCATCCCTCTCAGACGACCGATTAGCTCAGTAAGTTGCTAATAAGGTGGATGTCGTGGATACGATCCCCATGTCAACCACGTATATGTTTTGTTTTCTTTGACGATTTGGATAAGTTTTTTCAGTTATGACCAACGACTCCCTATAGTCAAAAAAGGAGTGGTGAAAACATTTGCAAAGCGACTTGCATAACGAACCCTTTCAATTTCTGGTAATCCTTGGCATGAAGGCACAGGTATTTAAGTTAACCTCACAGAGGTCTTGTCTATCTTTGAAGGGATCAAGGACAAAAACAAACCATATGGCAGCGGTGGGATTCGAACCCACGCCTCCGGAGAGACTGGTGCCTAAAACCAGCGCCTTAGACCACTCGGCCACGCTACCTATATGCTAAATGTTTCATGAAACAACGTCTTAACCTTCACACTTTTCCTAAAAAGGCATATTTAAGAGTATACCGTCTTTGATCATCAATCCCTCTCGGACGACCGATTAGCTCAGTAAGTTGCTAATAAGGTGGATGTCGTGGATACGATCCCCATGTCAACCACGTATATGTTTAGTTTTCTTTGACGATTTGGATAAGTTTTTTCAGTTATGACCAACGACTCCGTATAGTCAAAAAAGGAGTGGTGCAACCTTTGCAAAGCGACATGCATAAGGAACCCTTTCAATTTCTGGTAATCCTTGCCATGAAGGCACAGGTATTTAAGTTAAGCTCACAGAGGTCTTGTCTATCTTTGAAGGGATCAAGGACAAAAACAAACCATATGGCAGCGGTGGGATTCGAACCCACGCCTCCGGAGAGACTGGTGCCTAAAACCAGCGCCTTAGACCACTCGGCCACGCTACCTATATGCTAAACGTTTCATGAAACAACGTCTTAACCTTCACACTTTTCCTAAAAAGGCATATTTAAGAGTATACCGTCTTTGATCATCCATCCCTCTCAGACGACCGATTAGCTCAGTAAGTTGCTAATCAGGCGGATGTCGTGGATACGATCCCCATGTCAACCACGTATATGTTTAGTTTTCTTTGACGATTTGGATAATTTTTTTCAGTTATGACCAACGACTCCCTATAGTCAAAAAAGGAGTGGTGAAAACATTTGCAAAGCGACTTGCATAAGGAACCCTTTCAATTTCTGGTAATCCTTGGCATGAAGGCACAGGTATTTAAGTTAACCTCACAGAGGTCTTGTCTATCTTTGAAGGGATCAAGGACTAAAACAAACCATATGGCAGCGATGGAATTCGAACCCACGCCTCCGGAGAGACTGGTGCCTAAAACCAGCGCCTTAGACCACTCGGCCACGCTACCTATATGCTCAATGTTTCATGAAACAACGTCTTAACCTTCACACTTTTCCTAAAAAGGCATATTTAAGAGTATACCGTCTTTGATCATCAATCCCTCTCAGACGACCGATTAGCTCAGTAAGTTGCTAATAAGGTGGATGTCGTGGATACGATCCCCATGTCAACCACGTATATGTTTTGTTTTCTTTGACGATTTGGATATTTTTTTTCAGTTATGACCAACGACTCCGTATAGTCAAAAAAGGAGTGGTGAAAACATTTGCAAAGCGACTTGCATAACGAACCCTTTCAATTTCTGGTAATCCTTGGCATGAAGGCACAGGTATTTAAGTTAACCTCACAGAGGTCTTGTCTATCTTTGAAGGGATCAAGGACAAAAACAAACCATATGGCAGCGGTTTGGATTCGAACCCACGCCTCCGGAGAGACTGGTGCCTAAACCCAGCGCCTTAGACCACTCGGCCACGCTACCTATATGCTAAACGTTTCATGAAACAACGTCTTAACCTTCACACTTTTCCTAAAAAGGCATATTTAAGAGTATACCGTCTTTGATCATCCATCCCTCTCAGACGACCGATTAGCTCAGTAAGTTGCTAATAAGGCGGATGTCGTGGATACGATCCCCATGTCAACCACGTATATGTTTAGTTTTCTTTGACGATTTGGATAATTTTTTTCAGTTATGACCAACGACTCCCTATAGTCAAAAAAGGAGTGGTGAAAACCTTTGCAAAGCGACTTGCATAAGGAACCCTTTCAATTTCTGGTAATCCTTGGCATGAAGGCACAGGTATTTAAGTTAACCTCACAGAGGTCTTGTCTATCTTTGAAGGGATCAAGGACAAAAACAAACCATATGGCAGCGGTGGGATTCGAACCCACGCCTCCGGAGAGACTGGTGCCTAAAACCAGCGCCTTAGACCACTCGGCCACGCTACCTATATGCTAAATGTTTCATGAAACAACGTCTTAACCTTCACACTTTTCCTAAAAAGGCATATTTAAGAGTATACCGTCTTTGATCATCAATCCCTCTCAGACGACCGATTAGCTCAGTAAGTTGCTAATAAGGTGGATGTCGTGGATACGATCCCCATGTCAACCACGTATATGTTTAGTTTTCTTTGACGATTTGGATAAGTTTTTTCAGTTATGACCAACGACTCCGTATAGTCAAAAAAGGAGTGGTGCAACCTTTGCAAAGCGACATGCATAAGGAACCCTTTCAATTTCTGGTAATCCTTGCCATGAAGGCACAGGTATTTAAGTTAAGCTCACAGAGGTTTCTTGTCTATCTTTGAAGGGATCAAGGACAAAAACAAACCATATGGCAGCGGTGGGATTCGAACCCACGCCTCCGGAGAGACTGGTGCCTAAAACCAGCGCCTTAGACCACTCGGCCACGCTACCTATATGCTAAACGTTTCATGAAACAACGTCTTAACCTTCACACTTTTCCTAAAAAGGCATATTTAAGAGTATACCGTCTTTGATCATCCATCCCTCTCAGACGACCGATTAGCTCAGTAAGTTGCTAATAAGGTGGATGTCGTGGATACGATCCCCATGTCAACCACGTATATGTTTTGTTTTCTTTGACGATTTGGATAAGTTTATTCAGTTATGACCAACGACTCCCTATAGTCAAAAAAGGAGTGGTGAAAACATTTGCAAAGCGACTTGCATAACGAACCCTTTCAATTTCTGGTAATCCTTGGCATGAAGGCACAAGTATTTAAGTTAACCTCACAGAGGTCTTGTCTATCTTTGAAGGGATCAAGGACAAAAACAAACCATATGGCAGCGGTGGGATTCGAACCCACGCCTCCGGAGAGACTGGTGCCTAAAACCAGCGCCTTAGACCACTCGGCCACGCTACCTATATGCTAAATGTTTCATGAAACAACGTCTTAACCTTCACACTTTTCCTAAAAAGGCATATTTAAGAGTATACCGTCTTTGATCATCAATCCCTCTCGGACGACCGATTAGCTCAGTAAGTTGCTAATAAGGTGGATGTCGTGGATACGATCCCCATGTCAACCACGTATATGTTTTGTTTTCTTTGACGATTTGGATATTTTTTTTCAGTTATGACCAACGACTCCGTATAGTCAAAAAAGGAGTGGTGAAAACATTTGCAAAGCGACTTGCATAACGAACCCTTTCAATTTCTGGTAATCCTTGGCATGAAGGCACAGGTATTTAAGTTAACCTCACAGAGGTCTTGTCTATCTTTGAAGGGATCAAGGACAAAAACAAACCATATGGCAGCGGTTTGGATTCGAACCCACGCCTCCGGAGAGACTGGTGCCTAAACCCAGCGCCTTAGACCACTCGGCCACGCTACCTATATGCTAAACGTTTCATGAAACAACGTCTTAACCTTCACACTTTTCCTAAAAAGGCATATTTAAGAGTATACCGTCTTTGATCATCCATCCCTCTCAGACGACCGATTAGCTCAGTAAGTTGCTAATAAGGCGGATGTCGTGGATACGATCCCCATGTCAACCACGTATATGTTTAGTTTTCTTTGACGATTTGGATAATTTTTTTCAGTTATGACCAACGACTCCCTATAGTCAAAAAAGGAGTGGTGAAAACCTTTGCAAAGCGACTTGCATAAGGAACCCTTTCAATTTCTGGTAATCCTTGGCATGAAGGCACAGGTATTTAAGTTAACCTCACAGAGGTCTTGTCTATCTTTGAAGGGATCAAGGACAAAAACAAACCATATGGCAGCGGTGGGATTCGAACCCACGCCTCCGGAGAGACTGGTGCCTAAAACCAGCGCCTTAGACCACTCGGCCACGCTACCTATATGCTAAACGTTTCATGAAACAACGTCTTAACCTTCACACTTTTCCTAAAAAGGCATATTTAAGAGTATACCGTCTTTGATCATCCATCCCTCTCAGACGACCGATTAGCTCAGTAAGTTGCTAATAAGGTGGATGTCGTGGATACGATCCCCATGTCAACCACGTATATGTTTAGTTTTCTTTGACGATTTGGATAAGTTTTTTCAGTTATGACCAACGACTCCGTATAGTCAAAAAAGGAGTGGTGCAACCTTTGCAAAGCGACATGCATAAGGAACCCTTTCAATTTCTGGTAATCCTTGCCATGAAGGCACAGGTATTTAAGTTAAGCTCACAGAGGTCTTGTCTATCTTTGAAGGGATCAAGGACAAAAACAAACCATATGGCAGCGGTGGGATTCGAACCCACGCCTCCGGAGAGACTGGTGCCTAAAACCAGCGCCTTAGACCACTCGGCCACGCTACCTATATGCTAAACGTTTCATGAAACAACGTCTTAACCTTCACACTTTTCCTAAAAAGGCATATTTAAGAGTATACCGTCTTTGATCATCAATCCCTCTCAGACGACCGATTAGCTCAGTAAGTTGCTAATCAGGCGGATGTCGTGGATACGATCCCCATGTCAACCACGTATATGTTTAGTTTTCTTTGACGATTTGGATAATTTTTTTCAGTTATGACCAACGACTCCCTATAGTCAAAAAAGGAGTGGTGAAAACCTTTGCAAAGCGACTTGCATAACGAACCCTTTCAATTTCTGGTAATCCTTGGCATGAAGGCACAGGTATTTAAGTTAACCTCACAGAGGTCTTGTCTATCTTTGAAGGGATCAAGGACTAAAACAAACCATATGGCAGCGATGGAATTCGAACCCACGCCTCCGGAGAGACTGGTGCCTAAAACCAGCGCCTTAGACCACTCGGCCACGCTACCTATATGCTCAATGTTTCATGAAACAACGTCTTAACCTTCACACTTTTCCTAAAAAGGCATATTTAAGAGTATACCGTCTTTGATCATCAATCCCTCTCAGACGACCGATTTGCTCAGTTAGTTGCTAATAAGGTGGATGTCGTGGATACGATCCCCATGTCAACCACGTATATGTTTAGTTTTCTTTGACGATTTGGATAATTTTTTTCAGTTATGACCAACGACTCCCTATAGTCAAAAAAGGAGTGGTGAAAACCTTTGCAAAGCGACTTGCATAACGAACCCTTTCAATTTCTGGTAATCCTTGGCATGAAGGCACAGGTATTTAAGTTAACCTCACAGAGGTCTTGTCTATCTTTGAAGGGATCAAGGACAAAAACAAACCATATGGCAGCGGTGGGATTCGAACCCACGCCTCCGGAGAGACTGGTGCCTAAACCCAGCGCCTGAGACCACTCGGCCACGCTACCTATATGCTAAACGTTTCATGAAACAACGTCTTAACCTTCACACTTTTCCTAAAAAGGCATATTTAAGAGTATACCGTCTTTGATCATCCATCCCTCTCAGACGACCGATTAGCTCAGTAAGTTGCTAATAAGGTGGATGTCGTGGATACGATCCCCATGTCAACCACGTATATGTTTAGTTTTCTTTGACGATTTGGATAAGTTTTTTCAGTTATGACCAACGACTCCGTATAGTCAAAAAAGGAGTGGTGCAACCTTTGCAAAGCGACATGCATAAGGAACCCTTTCAATTTCTGGTAATCCTTGGCATGAAGGCACAGGTATTTAAGTTAAGCTCACAGAGGTCTTGTCTATCTTTGAAGGGATCAAGGACAAAAACAAACCATATGGCAGCGGTGGGATTCGAACCCACGCCTCCGGAGAGACTGGTGCCTAAAACCAGCGCCTTAGACCACTCGGCCACGCTACCTATATGCTAAACGTTTCATGAAACAACGTCTTAACCTTCACACTTTTCCTAAAAAGGCATATTTAAGAGTATACCGTCTTTGATCATCCATCCCTCTCAGACGACCGATTAGCTCAGTAAGTTGCTAATCAGGCGGATGTCGTGGATACGATCCCCATGTCAACCACGTATATGTTTAGTTTTCTTTGACGATTTGGATAATTTTTTTCAGTTATGACCAACGACTCCCTATAGTCAAAAAAGGAGTGGTGAAAACATTTGCAAAGCGACTTGCATAACGAACCCTTTCAATTTCTGGTAATCCTTGGCATGAAGGCACAGGTATTTAAGTTAACCTCACAGAGGTCTTGTCTATCTTTGAAGGGATCAAGGACAAAAACAAACCATATGGCAGCGGTGGGATTCGAACCCACGCCTCCGCAGAGACTGGTGCCTAAACCAAGCGCCTTAGACCACTCGGCCACGCTACCTATATGCTAAACGTTTCATGAAACAACGTCTTAACCTTCACACTTTTCCTAAAAAGGCATATTTAAGAGTATACCGTCTTTGATCATCCATCCCTCTCAGACGACCGATTAGCTCAGTAAGTTGCTAATAAGGTGGATGTCGTGGATACGATCCCCATGTCAACCACGTATATGTTTAGTTTTCTTTGACGATTTGGATAAGTTTTTTCAGTTATGACCAACGACTCCGTATAGTCAAAAAAGGAGTGGTGCAACCTTTGCAAAGCGACATGCATAAGGAACCCTTTCAATTTCTGGTAATCCTTGCCATGAAGGCACAGGTATTTAAGTTAAGCTCACAGAGGTCTTGTCTATCTTTGAAGGGATCAAGGACAAAAACAAACCAT
The DNA here is from genome assembly GCF_023055435.1 of Haliotis rufescens. Classification (NCBI taxonomy): domain Eukaryota; kingdom Metazoa; phylum Mollusca; class Gastropoda; order Lepetellida; family Haliotidae; genus Haliotis; species Haliotis rufescens. The sequence goes on along the minus strand of NW_025963835.1, from coordinate 24,293,540 downwards.
ATGGCAGCGGTGGGATTCGAACCCACGCCTCCGGAGAGACTGGTGCCTAAAACCAGCGCCTTAGACCACTCGGCCACGCTACCTATATGCTAAACGTTTCATGAAACAACGTCTTAACCTTCACACTTTTCCTAAAAAGGCATATTTAAGAGTATACCGTCTTTGATCATCAATCCCTCTCAGACGACCGATTAGCTCAGTAAGTTGCTAATCAGGCGGATGTCGTGGATACGATCCCCATGTCAACCACGTATATGTTTAGTTTTCTTTGACGATTTGGATAATTTTTTTCAGTTATGACCAACGACTCCCTATAGTCAAAAAAGGAGTGGTGAAAACATTTGCAAAGCGACTTGCATAACGAACCCTTTCAATTTCTGGTAATCCTTGGCATGAAGGCACAGGTATTTAAGTTAACCTCACAGAGGTCTTGTCTATCTTTGAAGGGATCAAGGACTAAAACAAACCATATGGCAGCGATGGAATTCGAACCCACGCCTCCGGAGAGACTGGTGCCTAAAACCAGCGCCTTAGACCACTCGGCCACGCTACCTATATGCTCAATGTTTCATGAAACAACGTCTTAACCTTCACACTTTTCCTAAAAAGGCATATTTAAGAGTATACCGTCTTTGATCATCAATCCCTCTCAGACGACCGATTTGCTCAGTTAGTTGCTAATAAGGCGGATGTCGTGGATACGATCCCCATGTCAACCACGTATATGTTTTGTTTTCTTTGACGATTTGCATATTTTTTTTCAGTTATGACCAACGACTCCGTATAGTCAAAAAAGGAGTGGTGAAAACATTTGCAAAGCGACTTGCATAACGAACCCTTTCAATTTCTGGTAATCCTTGGCATGAAGGCACAGGTATTTAAGTTAACCTCACAGAGGTCTTGTCTATCTTTGAAGGGATCAAGGACAAAAACAAACCATATGGCAGCGGTGGGATTCGAACCCACGCCTCCGGAGAGACTGGTGCCTAAACCCAGCGCCTTAGACCACTCGGCCACGCTACCTATATGCTAAACGTTTCATGAAACAACGTCTTAACCTTCACACTTTTCCTAAAAAGGCATATTTAAGAGTATACCGTCTTTGATCATCCATCCCTCTCAGACGACCGATTAGCTCAGTAAGTTGCTAATAAGGTGGATGTCGTGGATACGATCCCCATGTCAACCACGTATATGTTTAGTTTTCTTTGACGATTTGGATAAGTTTTTTCAGTTATGACCAACGACTCCGTATAGTCAAAAAAGGAGTGGTGCAACCTTTGCAAAGCGACATGCATAAGGAACCCTTTCAATTTCTGGTAATCCTTGGCATGAAGGCACAGGTATTTAAGTTAAGCTCACAGAGGTCTTGTCTATCTTTGAAGGGATCAAGGACAAAAACAAACCATATGGCAGCGGTGGGATTCGAACCCACGCCTCCGGAGAGACTGGTGCCTAAAACCAGCGCCTTAGACCACTCGGCCACGCTACCTATATGCTAAACGTTTCATGAAACAACGTCTTAACCTTCACACTTTTCCTAAAAAGGCATATTTAAGAGTATACCGTCTTTGATCATCCATCCCTCTCAGACGACCGATTAGCTCAGTAAGTTGCTAATCAGGCGGATGTCGTGGATACGATCCCCATGTCAACCACGTATATGTTTAGTTTTCTTTGACGATTTGGATATTTTTTTTCAGTTATGACCAACGACTCCCTATAGTCAAAAAAGGAGTGGTGAAAACCTTTGCAAAGCGACTTGCATAACGAACCCTTTCAATTTCTGGTAATCCTTGGCATGAAGGCACAGGTATTTAAGTTAACCTCACAGAGGTCTTGTCTATCTTTGAAGGGATCAAGGACAAAAACAAACCATATGGCAGCGATGGAATTCGAACCCACGCCTCCGGAGAGACTGGTGCCTAAAACCAGCGCCTTAGACCACTCGGCCACGCTACCTATATGCTAAATGTTTCATGAAACAACGTCTTAACCTTCACACTTTTCCTAAAAAGGCATATTTAAGAGTATACCGTCTTTGATCATCCATCCCTCTCAGACGACCGATTAGCTCAGTAAGTTGCTAATAAGGTGGATGTCGTGGATACGATCCCCATGTCAACCACGTATATGTTTAGTTTTCTTTGACGATTTGGATAAGTTTTTTTCAGTTATGACCAGCGACTCCGTATAGTCAAAAAAGGAGTGGTGCAACCTTTGCAAAGCGACATGCATAAGGAACCCTTTCAATTTCTGGTAATCCTTGGCATGAAGGCACAGGTATTTAAGTTAAGCTCACAGAGGTCTTGTCTATCTTTGAAGGGATCAAGGACAAAAACAAACCATATGGCAGCGGTGGGATTCGAACCCACGCCTCCGGAGAGACTGGTGCCTAAAACCAGCGCCTTAGACCACTCGGCCACGCTACCTATATGCTAAACGTTTCATGAAACAACGTCTTAACCTTCACACTTTTCCTAAAAAGGCATATTTAAGAGTATACCGTCTTTGATCATCCATCCCTCTCAGACGACCGATTAGCTCAGTAAGTTGCTAATAAGGCGGATGTCGTGGATACGATCCCCATGTCAACCACGTATATGTTTAGTTTTCTTTGACGATTTGAATAAGTTTTTTCAGTTATGACCAACGACTCCCTATAGTCAAAAAAGGAGTGGTGAAAACCTTTGCAAAGCGACTTGCATAAGGAACCCTTTCAATTTCTGGTAATCCTTGGCATGAAGGCACAGGTATTTAAGTTAACCTCACAGAGGTCTTGTCTATCTTTGAAGGGATCAAGGACAAAAACAAACCATATGGCAGCGGTGGGATTCGAACCCACGCCTCCGGAGAGACTGGTGCCTAAAACCAGCGCCTTAGACCACTCGGCCACGCTACCTATATGCTCAATGTTTCATGAAACAACGTCTTAACCTTCACACTTTTCCTAAAAAGGCATATTTAAGAGTATACCGTCTTTGATCATCAATCCCTCTCAGACGACCGATTAGCTCAGTAAGTTGCTAATAAGGTGGATGTCGTGGATACGATCCCCATGTCAACCACGTATATGTTTTGTTTTCTTTGACGATTTGGATATTTTTTTTCAGTTATGACCAACGACTCCCTATAGTCAAAAAAGGAGTGGTGAAAACCTTTGCAAAGCGACTTGCATAACGAACCCTTTCAATTTCTGGTAATCCTTGGCATGAAGGCACAGGTATTTAAGTTAACCTCACAGAGGTCTTGTCTATCTTTGAAGGGATCAAGGACAAAAACAAACCATATGGCAGCGGTGGGATTCGAACCCACGCCTCCGGAGAGACTGGTGCCTAAAACAAGCGCCTTAGACCACTCGGCCACACTACCTATATGCTAAATGTTTCATGAAACAACGTCTTAACCTTCACACTTTTCCTAAAAAGGCATATTTAAGAGTATACCGTCTTTGATCATCCATCCCTCTCAGACGACCGATTAGCTCAGTAAGTTGCTAATAAGGTGGATGTCGTGGATACGATCCCCATGTCAACCACGTATATGTTTAGTTTTCTTTGACGATTTGGATAAGTTTTTTCAGTTATGACCAACGACTCCGTATAGTCAAAAAAGGAGTGGTGCAACCTTTGCAAAGCGACATGCATAAGGAACCCTTTCAATTTCTGGTAATCCTTGCCATGAAGGCACAGGTATTTAAGTTAAGCTCACAGAGGTCTTGTCTATCTTTGAAGGGATCAAGGACAAAAACAAACCATATGGCAGCGGTGGGATTCGAACCCACGCCTCCGGAGAGACTGGTGCCTAAAACCAGCGCCTTAGACCACTCGGCCACGCTACCTATATGCTAAACGTTTCATGAAACAACGTCTTAACCTTCACACTTTTCCTAAAAAGGCATATTTAAGAGTATACCGTCTTTGATCATCAATCCCTCTCAGACGACCGATTAGCTCAGTAAGTTGCTAATCAGGCGGATGTCGTGGATACGATCCCCATGTCAACCACGTATATGTTTAGTTTTCTTTGACGATTTGGATAATTTTTTTCAGTTATGACCAACGACTCCCTATAGTCAAAAAAGGAGTGGTGAAAACCTTTGCAAAGCGACTTGCATAACGAACCCTTTCAATTTCTGGTAATCCTTGGCATGAAGGCACAGGTATTTAAGTTAACCTCACAGAGGTCTTGTCTATCTTTGAAGGGATCAAGGACTAAAACAAACCATATGGCAGCGATGGAATTCGAACCCACGCCTCCGGAGAGACTGGTGCCTAAAACCAGCGCCTTAGACCACTCGGCCACGCTACCTATATGCTCAATGTTTCATGAAACAACGTCTTAACCTTCACACTTTTCCTAAAAAGGCATATTTAAGAGTATACCGTCTTTGATCATCAATCCCTCTCAGACGACCGATTTGCTCAGTTAGTTGCTAATAAGGTGGATGTCGTGGATACGATCCCCATGTCAACCACGTATATGTTTTGTTTTCTTTGACGATTTGGATATTTTTTTTCAGTTATGACCAACGACTCCCTATAGTCAAAAAAGGAGTGGTGAAAACATTTGCAAAGCGACTTGCATAACGAACCCTTTCAATTTCTGGTAATCCTTGGCATGAAGGCACAGGTATTTAAGTTAAGCTCACAGAGGTCTTGTCTATCTTTGAAGGGATCAAGGACAAAAACAAACCATATGGCAGCGGTGGGATTCGAACCCACGCCTCCGGAGAGACTGGTGCCTAAAACCAGCGCCTTAGACCACTCGGCCACGCTACCTATATGCTAAACGTTTCATGAAACAACGTCTTAACCTTCACACTTTTCCTAAAAAGGCATATTTAAGAGTATACCGTCTTTGATCATCCATCCCTCTCAGACGACCGATTAGCTCAGTAAGTTGCTAATCAGGCGGATGTCGTGGATACGATCCCCATGTCAACCACGTATATGTTTAGTTTTCTTTGACGATTTGGATAATTTTTTTCAGTTATGACCAACGACTCCCTATAGTCAAAAAAGGAGTGGTGAAAACATTTGCAAAGCGACTTGCATAACGAACCCTTTCAATTTCTGGTAATCCTTGGCATGAAGGCACAGGTATTTAAGTTAACCTCACAGAGGTCTTGTCTATCTTTGAAGGGATCAAGGACAAAAACAAACCATATGGCAGCGGTGGGATTCGAACCCACGCCTCCGCAGAGACTGGTGCCTAAACCAAGCGCCTTAGACCACTCGGCCACGCTACCTATATGCTAAACGTTTCATGAAACAACGTCTTAACCTTCACACTTTTCCTAAAAAGGCATATTTAAGAGTATACCGTCTTTGATCATCCATCCCTCTCAGACGACCGATTAGCTCAGTAAGTTGCTAATAAGGTGGATGTCGTGGATACGATCCCCATGTCAACCACGTATATGTTTAGTTTTCTTTGACGATTTGGATAAGTTTTTTCAGTTATGACCAACGACTCCGTATAGTCAAAAAAGGAGTGGTGCAACCTTTGCAAAGCGACATGCATAAGGAACCCTTTCAATTTCTGGTAATCCTTGCCATGAAGGCACAGGTATTTAAGTTAAGCTCACAGAGGTCTTGTCTATCTTTGAAGGGATCAAGGACAAAAACAAACCATATGGCAGCGGTGGGATTCGAACCCACGCCTCCGGAGAGACTGGTGCCTAAAACCAGCGCCTTAGACCACTCGGCCACGCTACCTATATGCTAAACGTTTCATGAAACAACGTCTTAACCTTCACACTTTTCCTAAAAAGGCATATTTAAGAGTATACCGTCTTTGATCATCCATCCCTCGCAGACGACCGATTAGCTCAGTAAGTTGCTAATCAGGCGGATGTCGTGGATACGATCCCCATGTCAACCACGTATATGTTTAGTTTTCTTTGACGATTTGGATATTTTTTTTCAGTTATGACCAACGACTCCCTATAGTCAAAAAAGGAGTGGTGAAAACCTTTGCAAAGCGACTTGCATAACGAACCCTTTCAATTTCTGGTAATCCTTGGCATGAAGGCACAGGTATTTAAGTTAAGCTCACAGAGGTCTTGTCTATCTTTGAAGGGATCAAGGACAAAAACAAACCATATGGCAGCGATGGAATTCGAACCCACGCCTCCGGAGAGACTGGTGCCTAAAACAAGCGCCTTAGACCACTCGGCCACGCTACCTATATGCTAAATGTTTCATGAAACAACGTCTTAACCTTCACACTTTTCCTAAAAAGGCATATTTAAGAGTATACCGTCTTTGATCATCCATCCCTCTCAGACGACCGATTAGCTCAGTAAGTTGCTAATAAGGTGGATGTCGTGGATACGATCCCCATGTCAACCACGTATATGTTTAGTTTTCTTTGACGATTTGGATATTTTTTTTCAGTTATGACCAACGACTCCCTATAGTCAAAAAAGGAGTGGTGAAAACATTTGCAAAGCGACTTGCATAAGGAACCCTTTCAATTTCTGGTAATCCTTGCCATGAAGGCACAGGTATTTAAGTTAAGCTCACAGAGGTCTTGTCTATCTTTGAAGGGATCAAGGACAAAAACAAACCATATAGCGGTGGGATTCGAACCCACGCCTCCGGAGAGACTGGTGCCTAAAACCAGCGCCTTAGACCACTCGGCCACGCTACCTATATGCTAAACGTTTCATGAAACAACGTCTTAACCTTCACACTTTTCCTAAAAAGGCATATTTAAGAGTATACCGTCTTTGATCATCCATCCCTCTCAGACGACCGATTAGCTCAGTAAGTTGCTAATCAGGCGGATGTCGTGGATACGATCCCCATGTCAACCACGTATATGTTTAGTTTTCTTTGACGATTTGGATAATTTTTTTCAGTTATGACCAACGACTCCCTATAGTCAAAAAAGGAGTGGTGAAAACATTTGCAAAGCGACTTGCATAACGAACCCTTTCAATTTCTGGTAATCCTTGGCATGAAGGCACAGGTATTTAAGTTAACCTCACAGAGGTCTTGTCTATCTTTGAAGGGATCAAGGACTAAAACAAACCATATGGCAGCGATGGAATTCGAACCCACGCCTCCGGAGAGACTGGTGCCTAAAACCAGCGCCTTAGACCACTCGGCCACGCTACCTATATGCTCAATGTTTCATGAAACAACGTCTTAACCTTCACACTTTTCCTAAAAAGGCATATTTAAGAGTATACCGTCTTTGATCATCAATCCCTCTCAGACGACCGATTTGCTCAGTTAGTTGCTAATAAGGTGGATGTCGTGGATACGATCCCCATGTCAACCACGTATATGTTTTGTTTTCTTTGACGATTTGGATATTTTTTTTCAGTTATGACCAACGACTCCCTATAGTCAAAAAAGGAGTGGTGAAAACATTTGCAAAGCGACTTGCATAACGAACCCTTTCAATTTCTGGTAATCCTTGGCATGAAGGCACAGGTATTTAAGTTAACCTCACAGAGGTCTTGTCTATCTTTGAAGGGATCAAGGACAAAAACAAACCATATGGCAGCGGTGGGATTCGAACCCACGCCTCCGGAGAGACTGGTGCCTAAACCCAGCGCCTTAGACCACTCGGCCACGCTACCTATATGCTAAACGTTTCATGAAACAACGTCTTAACCTTCACACTTTTCCTAAAAAGGCATATTTAAGAGTATACCGTCTTTGATCATCCATCCCTCTCAGACGACCGATTAGCTCAGTAAGTTGCTAATAAGGTGGATGTCGTGGATACGATCCCCATGTCAACCACGTATATGTTTAGTTTTCTTTGACGATTTGGATAAGTTTTTTCAGTTATGACCAACGACTCCGTATAGTCAAAAAAGGAGTGGTGCAACCTTTGCAAAGCGACATGCATAAGGAACCCTTTCAATTTCTGGTAATCCTTGGCATGAAGGCACAGGTATTTAAGTTAAGCTCACAGAGGTCTTGTCTATCTTTGAAGGGATCAAGGACAAAAACAAACCATATGGCAGCGGTGGGATTCGAACCCACGCCTCCGGAGAGACTGGTGCCTAAAACCAGCGCCTTAGACCACTCGGCCACGCTACCTATATGCTAAACGTTTCATGAAACAACGTCTTAACCTTCACACTTTTCCTAAAAAGGCATATTTAAGAGTATACCGTCTTTGATCATCCATCCCTCTCAGACGACCGATTAGCTCAGTAAGTTGCTAATCAGGCGGATGTCGTGGATACGATCCCCATGTCAACCACGTATATGTTTAGTTTTCTTTGACGATTTGGATAATTTTTTTCAGTTATGACCAACGACTCCCTATAGTCAAAAAAGGAGTGGTGAAAACATTTGCAAAGCGACTTGCATAACGAACCCTTTCAATTTCTGGTAATCCTTGGCATGAAGGCACAGGTATTTAAGTTAACCTCACAGAGGTCTTGTCTATCTTTGAAGGGATCAAGGACAAAAACAAACCATATGGCAGCGGTGGGATTCGAACCCACGCCTCCGCAGAGACTGGTGCCTAAACCAAGCGCCTTAAACCACTCGGCCACGCTACCTATATGCTAAACGTTTCATGAAACAACGTCTTAACCTTCACACTTTTCCTAAAAAGGCATATTTAAGAGTATACCGTCTTTGATCATCCATCCCTCTCAGACGACCGATTAGCTCAGTAAGTTGCTAATAAGGTGGATGTCGTGGATACGATCCCCATGTCAACCACGTATATGTTTAGTTTTCTTTGACGATTTGGATAAGTTTTTTCAGTTATGACCAACGACTCCGTATAGTCAAAAAAGGAGTGGTGCAACCTTTGCAAAGCGACATGCATAAGGAACCCTTTCAATTTCTGGTAATCCTTGCCATGAAGGCACAGGTATTTAAGTTAAGCTCACAGAGGTCTTGTCTATCTTTGAAGGGATCAAGGACAAAAACAAACCATATGGCAGCGGTGGGATTCGAACCCACGCCTCCGGAGAGACTGGTGCCTAAAACCAGCGCCTTAGACCACTCGGCCACGCTACCTATATGCTAAATGTTTCATGAAACAACGTCTTAACCTTCACACTTTTCCTAAAAAGGCATATTTAAGAGTATACCGTCTTTGATCATCCATCCCTCTCAGACGACCGATTAGCTCAGTAAGTTGCTAATCAGGCGGATGTCGTGGATACGATCCCCATGTCAACCACGTATATGTTTAGTTTTCTTTGACGATTTGGATATTTTTTTTCAGTTATGACCAACGACTCCCTATAGTCAAAAAAGGAGTGGTGAAAACCTTTGCAAAGCGACTTGCATAACGAACCCTTTCAATTTCTGGTAATCCTTGGCATGAAGGCACAGGTATTTAAGTTAACCTCACAGAGGTCTTGTCTATCTTTGAAGGGATCAAGGACAAAAACAAACCATATGGCAGCGATGGAATTCGAACCCACGCCTCCGGAGAGACTGGTGCCTAAAACAAGCGCCTTAGACCACTCGGCCACGCTACCTATATGCTAAATGTTTCATGAAACAACGTCTTAACCTTCACACTTTTCCTAAAAAGGCATATTTAAGAGTATACCGTCTTTGATCATCCATCCCTCTCAGACGACCGATTAGCTCAGTAAGTTGCTAATAAGGTGGATGTCGTGGATACGATCCCCATGTCAACCACGTATATGTTTAGTTTTCTTTGACGATTTGGATAAGTTTTTTCAGTTATGACCAACGACTCCGTATAGTCAAAAAAGGAGTGGTGCAACCTTTGCAAAGCGACATGCATAAGGAACCCTTTCAATTTCTGGTAATCCTTGGCATGAAGGCACAGGTATTTAAGTTAAGCTCACAGAGGTCTTGTCTATCTTTGAAGGGATCAAGGACAAAAACAAACCATATGGCAGCGGTGGGATTCGAACCCACGCCTCCGGAGAGACTGGTGCCTAAAACCAGCGCCTTAGACCACTCGGCCACGCTACCTATATGCTAAACGTTTCATGAAACAACGTCTTAACCTTCACACTTTTCCTAAAAGGCATATTTAAGAGTATACCGTCTTTGATCATCCATCCCTCTCAGACGACCGATTAGCTCAGTAAGTTGCTAATAAGGTGGATGTCGTGGATACGATCCCCATGTCAACCACGTATATGTTTAGTTTTCTTTGACGATTTGGATATTTTTTTTCAGTTATGACCAACGACTCCCTATAGTCAAAAAAGGAGTGGTGAAAACATTTGCAAAGCGACTTGCATAAGGAACCCTTTCAATTTCTGGTAATCCTTGGCATGAAGGCACAGGTATTTAAGTTAACCTCACAGAGGTCTTGTCTATCTTTGAAGGGATCAAGGACAAAAACAAACCATATGGCAGCGATGGAATTCGAACCCACGCCTCCGGAGAGACTGGTGCCTAAAACCAGCGCCTTAGACCACTCGGCCACGCTACCTATATGCTAAATGTTTCATGAAACAACGTCTTAACCTTCACACTTTTCCTAAAAAGGCATATTTAAGAGTATACCGTCTTTGATCATCCATCCCTCTCAGACGACCGATTAGCTCAGTAAGTTGCTAATAAGGTGGATGTCGTGGATACGATCCCCATGTCAACCACGTATATGTTTAGTTTTCTTTGACGATTTGGATAAGTTTTTTCAGTTATGACCAACGACTCCGTATAGTCAAAAAAGGAGTGGTGCAACCTTTGCAAAGCGACATGCATAAGGAACCCTTTCAATTTCTGGTAATCCTTGGCATGAAGGCACAGGTATTTAAGTTAACCTCACAGAGGTCTTGTCTATCTTTGAAGGGATCAAGGACAAAAACAAACCATGTGGCAGCGGTGGGATTCGAACCCACGCCTCCGGAGAGACTGGTGCCTAAAACCAGCGCCTTAGACCACTCGGCCACGCTACCTATATGCTAAACGTTTCATGAAACAACGTCTTAACCTTCACACTTTTCCTAAAAAGGCATATTTAAGAGTATACCGTCTTTGATCATCCATCCCTCTCAGACGACCGATTAGCTCAGTAAGTTGCTAATCAGGCGGATGTCGTGGATACGATCCCCATGTCAACCACGTATATGTTTAGTTTTCTTTGACGATTTGGATATTTTTTTTCAGTTATGACCAACGACTCCCTATAGTCAAAAAAGGAGTGGTGAAAACCTTTGCAAAGCGACTTGCATAACGAACCCTTTCAATTTCTGGTAATCCTTGGCATGAAGGCACAGGTATTTAAGTTAACCTCACAGAGGTCTTGTCTATCTTTGAAGGGATCAAGGACAAAAACAAACCATATGGCAGCGATGGAATTCGAACCCACGCCTCCGGAGAGACTGGTGCCTAAAACCAGCGCCTTAGACCACTCGGCCACGCTACCTATATGCTAAATGTTTCATGAAACAACGTCTTAACCTTCACACTTTTCCTAAAAAGGCATATTTAAGAGTATACCGTCTTTGATCATCCATCCCTCTCAGACGACCGATTAGCTCAGTAAGTTGCTAATAAGGTGGATGTCGTGGATACGATCCCCATGTCAACCACGTATATGTTTAGTTTTCTTTGACGATTTGGATAATTTTTTTCAGTTATGACCAACGACTCCGTATAGTCAAAAAAGGAGTGGTGCAACCTTTGCAAAGCGACATGCATAAGGAACCCTTTCAATTTCTGGTAATCCTTGGCATGAAGGCACAGGTATTTAAGTTAAGCTCACAGAGGTCTTGTCTATCTTTGAAGGGATCAAGGACAAAAACAAACCATATGGCAGCGGTGGGATTCGAACCCACGCCTCCGGAGAGACTGGTGCCTAAAACCAGCGCCTTAGACCACTCGGCCACGCTACCTATATGCTAAACGTTTCATGAAACAACGTCTTAACCTTCACACTTTTCCTAAAAAGGCATATTTAAGAGTATACCGTCTTTGATCATCCATCCCTCTCAGACGACCGATTAGCTCAGTAAGTTGCTAATAAGGCGGATGTCGTGGATACGATCCCCATGTCAACCACGTATATATTTAGTTTTCTTTGACGATTTGAATAAGTTTTTTCAGTTATGACCAACGACTCCCTATAGTCAAAAAAGGAGTGGTGAAAACCTTTGCAAAGCGACTTGCATAACGAACCCTTTCAATTTCTGGTAATCCTTGGCATGAAGGCACAGGTATTTAAGTTAAGCTCACAGAGGTCTTGTCTATCTTTGAAGGGATCAAGGACAAAAACAAACCATATGGCAGCGGTGGGATTCGAACCCACGCCTCCGGAGAGACTGGTGCCTAAAACCAGCGCCTTAGACCACTCGGCCACGCTACCTATATGCTAAATGTTTCATGAAACAACGTCTTAACCTTCACACTTTTCCTAAAAAGGCATATTTAAGAGTATACCGTCTTTGATCATCAATCCCTCTCAGACGACCGATTAGCTCAGTAAGTTGCTAATAAGGTGGATGTCGTGGATACGATCCCCATGTCAACCACGTATATGTTTTGTTTTCTTTGACGATTTGGATATTTTTTTTCAGTTATGACCAACGACTCCGTATAGTCAAAAAAGGAGTGGTGAAAACCTTTGCAAAGCGACTTGCATAACGAACCCTTTCAATTTCTGGTAATCCTTGGCATGAAGGCACAGGTATTTAAGTTAACCTCACAGAGGTCTTGTCTATCTTTGAAGGGATCAAGGACAAAAACAAACCATATGGCAGCGGTGGGATTCGAACCCACGCCTCCGGAGAGACTGGTGCCTAAAACAAGCGCCTTAGACCACTCGGCCACACTACCTATATGCTAAATGTTTCATGAAACAACGTCTTAACCTTCACACTTTTCCTAAAAAGGCATATTTAAGAGTATACCGTCTTTGATCATCCATCCCTCTCAGACGACCGATTAGCTCAGTAAGTTGCTAATAAGGTGGATGTCGTGGATACGATCCCCATGTCAACCACGTATATGTTTAGTTTTCTTTGACGATTTGGATAAGTTTTTTCAGTTATGACCAACGACTCCGTATAGTCAAAAAAGGAGTGGTGCAACCTTTGCAAAGCGACATGCATAAGGAACCCTTTCAATTTCTGGTAATCCTTGCCATGAAGGCACAGGTATTTAAGTTAAGCTCACAGAGGTCTTGTCTATCTTTGAAGGGATCAAGGACAAAAACAAACCATATGGCAGCGGTGGGATTCAAACCCACGCCTCCGGAGAGACTGGTGCCTAAAACCAGCGCCTTAGACCACTCGGCCACGCTACCTATATGCTAAACGTTTCATGAAACAACGTCTTAACCTTCACACTTTTCCTAAAAAGGCATATTTAAGAGTATACCGTCTTTGATCATCAATCCCTCTCAGACGACCGATTAGCTCAGTAAGTTGCTAATCAGGCGGATGTCGTGGATACGATCCCCATGTCAACCACGTATATGTTTAGTTTTCTTTGACGATTTGGATAATTTTTTTCAGTTATGACCAACGACTCCCTATAGTCAAAAAAGGAGTGGTGAAAACATTTGCAAAGCGACTTGCATAACGAACCCTTTCAATTTCTGGTAATCCTTGGCATGAAGGCACAGGTATTTAAGTTAACCTCACAGAGGTCTTGTCTATCTTTGAAGGGATCAAGGACTAAAACAAACCATATGGCAGCGATGGAATTCGAACCCACGCCTCCGGAGAGACTGGTGCCTAAAACCAGCGCCTTAGACCACTCGGTCACGCTACCTATATGCTCAATGTTTCATGAAACAACGTCTTAACCTTCACACTTTTCCTAAAAAGGCATATTTAAGAGTATACCGTCTTTGATCATCAATCCCTCTCAGACGACCGATTTGCTCAGTTAGTTGCTAATAAGGTGGATGTCGTGGATACGATCCCCATGTCAACCACGTATATGTTTTGTTTTCTTTGACGATTTGGATATTTTTTTTCAGTTATGACCAACGACTCCCTATAGTCAAAAAAGGAGTGGTGAAAACATTTGCAAAGCGACTTGCATAACGAACCCTTTCAATTTCTGGTAATCCTTGGCATGAAGGCACAGGTATTTAAGTTAACCTCACAGAGGTCTTGTCTATCTTTGAAGGGATCAAGGACAAAAACAAACCATATGGCAGCGGTGGGATTCGAACCCACGCCTCCGGAGAGACTGGTGCCTAAAACCAGCGCCTTAGACCACTCGGCCACGCTACCTATATGCTAAACGTTTCATGAAACAACGTCTTAACCTTCACACTTTTCCTAAAAAGGCATATTTAAGAGTATACCGTCTTTGATCATCCATCCCTCTCAGACGACCGATTAGCTCAGTAAGTTGCTAATAAGGTGGATGTCGTGGATACGATCCCCATGTCAACCACGTATATGTTTAGTTTTCTTTGACGATTTGGATAAGTTTTTTCAGTTATGACCAACGACTCCGTATAGTCAAAAAAGGAGTGGTGCAACCTTTGCAAAGCGACATGCATAAGGAACCCTTTCAATTTCTGGTAATCCTTGCCATGAAGGCACAGGTATTTAAGTTAACCTCACAGAGGTCTTGTCTATCTTTGAAGGGATCAAGGACAAAAACAAACCATATGGCAGCGGTGGGATTCGAACCCACGCCTCCGGAGAGACTGGTGCCTAAAACCAGCGCCTTAGACCACTCGGCCACGCTACCTATATGATAAATGTTTCATGAAACAACGTCTTAACCTTCACACTTTTCCTAAAAAGGCATATTAAGAGTATACCGTCTTTGATCATCAATCCCTCTCAGACGACCGATTAGCTCAGTAAGTTGCTAATAAGGTGGATGTCGTGGATACGATCCCCATGTCAACCACGTATATGTTTTGTTTTCTTTGACGATTTGGATATTTTTTTTCAGTTATGACCAACGACTCCCTATAGTCAAAAAAGGAGTGGTGAAAACCTTTGCAAAGCGACTTGCATAACGAACCCTTTCAATTTCTGGTAATCCTTGGCATGAAGGCACAGGTATTTAAGTTAACCTCACAGAGGTCTTGTCTATCTTTGAAGGGATCAAGGACAAAAACAAACCATATGGCAGCGGTGGGATTCGAACCCACGCCTCCGGAGAGACTGGTGCCTAAACCCAGCGCCTTAGACCACTCGGCCACGCTACCTATATGCTAAACGTTTCATGAAACAACGTCTTAACCTTCACACTTTTCCTAAAAAGGCATATTTAAGAGTATACCGTCTTTGATCATCCATCCCTCTCAGACGACCGATTAGCTCAGTAAGTTGCTAATAAGGTGGATGTCGTGGATACGATCCCCATGTCAACCACGTATATGTTTAGTTTTCTTTGACGATTTGGATAAGTTTTTTCAGTTATGACCAACGACTCCGTATAGTCAAAAAAGGAGTGGTGCAACCTTTGCAAAGCGACATGCATAAGGAACCCTTTCAATTTCTGGTAATCCTTGGCATGAAGGCACAGGTATTTAAGTTAAGCTCACAGAGGTCTTGTCTATCTTTGAAGGGATCAAGGACAAAAACAAACCATATGGCAGCGGTGGGATTCGAACCCACGCCTCCGGAGAGACTGGTGCCTAAAACCAGCGCCTTAGACCACTCGGCCACGCTACCTATATGCTAAACGTTTCATGAAACAACGTCTTAACCTTCACACTTTTCCTAAAAAGGCATATTTAAGAGTATACCGTCTTTGATCATCCATCCCTCTCAGACGACCGATTAGCTCAGTAAGTTGCTAATCAGGCGGATGTCGTGGATACGATCCCCATGTCAACCACGTATATGTTTAGTTTTCTTTGACGATTTGGATAATTTTTTTCAGTTATGACCAACGACTCCCTATAGTCAAAAAAGGAGTGGTGAAAACATTTGCAAAGCGACTTGCATAACGAACCCTTTCAATTTCTGGTAATCCTTGGCATGAAGGCACAGGTATTTAAGTTAACCTCACAGAGGTCTTGTCTATCTTTGAAGGGATCAAGGACAAAAACAAACCATATGGCAGCGGTGGGATTCGAACCCAAGCCTCCGGAGAGACTGGTGCCTAAACCAAGCGCCTTAGACCACTCGGCCACGCTACCTATATGCTAAACGTTTCATGAAACAACGTCTTAACCTTCACACTTTTCCTAAAAAGGCATATTTAAGAGTATACCGTCTTTGATCATCCATCCCTCTCAGACGACCGATTAGCTCAGTAAGTTGCTAATAAGGTGGATGTCGTGGATACGATCCCCATGTCAACCACGTATATGTTTAGTTTTCTTTGACGATTTGGATAAGTTTTTTCAGTTATGACCAACGACTCCGTATAGTCAAAAAAGGAGTGGTGCAACCTTTGCAAAGCGACATGCATAAGGAACCCTTTCAATTTCTGGTAATCCTTGCCATGAAGGCACAGGTATTTAAGTTAAGCTCACAGAGGTCTTGTCTATCTTTGAAGGGATCAAGGACAAAAACAAACCATATGGCAGCGGTGGGATTCGAACACACGCCTCCGGAGAGACTGGTGCCTATAACCAGCGCCTTAGACCACTCGGCCACGCTACCTATATGCTAAACGTTTCATGAAACAACGTCTTAACCTTCACACTTTTCCTAAAAAGGCATATTTAAGAGTATACCGTCTTTGATCATCCATCCCTCTCAGACGACCGATTAGCTCAGTAAGTTGCTAATCAGGCGGATGTCGTGGATACGATCCCCATGTCAACCACGTATATGTTTAGTTTTCTTTGACGATTTGGATATTTTTTTTCAGTTATGACCAACGACTCCCTATAGTCAAAAAAGGAGTGGTGAAAACCTTTGCAAAGCGACTTGCATAACGAACCCTTTCAATTTCTGGTAATCCTTGGCATGAAGGCACAGGTATTTAAGTTAACCTCACAGAGGTCTTGTCTATCTTTGAAGGGATCAAGGACAAAAACAAACCATATGGCAGCGATGGAATTCGAACCCACGCCTCCGGAGAGACTGGTGCCTAAAACAAGCGCCTTAGACCACTCGGCCACGCTACCTATATGCTAAATGTTTCATGAAACAACGTCTTAACCTTCACACTTTTCCTAAAAAGGCATATTTAAGAGTATACCGTCTTTGATCATCAATCCCTCTCAGACGACCGATTTGCTCAGTTAGTTGCTAATAAGGTGGATGTCGTGGATACGATCCCCATGTCAACCACGTATATGTTTTGTTTTCTTTGACGATTTGGATATTTTTTTTCAGTTATGACCAACGACTCCCTATAGTCAAAAAAGGAGTGGTGAAAACATTTGCAAAGCGACTTGCATAACGAACCCTTTCAATTTCTGGTAATCCTTGGCATGAAGGCACAGGTATTTAAGTTAACCTCACAGAGGTCTTGTCTATCTTTGAAGGGATCAAGGACAAAAACAAACCATATGGCAGCGGTGGGATTCGAACCCACGCCTCCGGAGAGACTGGTGCCTAAACCCAGCGCCTTAGACCACTCGGCCACGCTACCTATATGCTAAACGTTTCATGAAACAACGTCTTAACCTTCACACTTTTCCTAAAAAGGCATATTTAAGAGTATACCGTCTTTGATCATCCATCCCTCTCAGACGACCGATTAGCTCAGTAAGTTGCTAATAAGGTGGATGTCGTGGATACGATCCCCATGTCAACCACGTATATGTTTAGTTTTCTTTGACGATTTGGATAAGTTTTTTCAGTTATGACCAACGACTCCGTATAGTCAAAAAAGGAGTGGTGCAACCTTTGCAAAGCGACATGCATAAGGAACCCTTTCAATTTCTGGTAATCCTTGGCATGAAGGCACAGGTATTTAAGTTAAGCTCACAGAGGTCTTGTCTATCTTTGAAGGGATCAAGGACAAAAACAAACCATATGGCAGCGGTGGGATTCGAACCCACGCCTCCGGAGAGACTGGTGCCTAAAACCAGCGCCTTAGACCACTCGGCCACGCTACCTATATGCTAAACGTTTCATGAAACAACGTCTTAACCTTCACACTTTTCCTAAAAAGGCATATTTAAGAGTATACCGTCTTTGATCATCCATCCCTCTCAGACGACCGATTAGCTCAGTAAGTTGCTAATCAGGCGGATGTCGTGGATACGATCCCCATGTCAACCACGTATATGTTTAGTTTTCTTTGACGATTTGGATAATTTTTTTCAGTTATGACCAACGACTCCCTATAGTCAAAAAAGGAGTGGTGAAAACATTTGCAAAGCGACTTGCATAACGAACCCTTTCAATTTCTGGTAATCCTTGGCATGAAGGCACAGGTATTTAAGTTAACCTCACAGAGGTCTTGTCTATCTTTGAAGGGATCAAGGACAAAAACAAACCATATGGCAGCGGTGGGATTCGAACCCACGCCTCCGGAGAGACTGGTGCCTAAACCAAGCGCCTTAGACCACTCGGCCACGCTACCTATATGCTAAACGTTTCATGAAACAACGTCTTAACCTTCACACTTTTCCTAAAAAGGCATATTTAAGAGTATACCGTCTTTGATCATCCATCCCTCTCAGACGACCGATTAGCTCAGTAAGTTGCTAATAAGGTGGATGTCGTGGATACGATCCCCATGTCAACCACGTATATGTTTAGTTTTCTTTGACGATTTGGATAAGTTTTTTCAGTTATGACCAACGACTCCGTATAGTCAAAAAAGGAGTGGTGCAACCTTTGCAAAGCGACATGCATAAGGAACCCTTTCAATTTCTGGTAATCCTTGCCATGAAGGCACAGGTATTTAAGTTAAGCTCACAGAGGTCTTGTCTATCTTTGAAGGGATCAAGGACAAAAACAAACCATATGGCAGCGGTGGGATTCGAACCCACGCCTCCGGAGAGACTGGTGCCTAAAACCAGCGCCTTAGACCACTCGGCCACGCTACCTATATGCTAAACGTTTCATGAAACAACGTCTTAACCTTCACACTTTTCCTAAAAAGGCATATTTAAGAGTATACCGTCTTTGATCATCCATCCCTCTCAGACGACCGATTAGCTCAGTAAGTTGCTAATCAGGCGGATGTCGTGGATACGATCCCCATGTCAACCACGTATATGTTTAGTTTTCTTTGACGATTTGGATATTTTTTTTCAGTTATGACCAACGACTCCCTATAGTCAAAAAAGGAGTGGTGAAAACCTTTGCAAAGCGACTTGCATAACGAACCCTTTCAATTTCTGGTAATCCTTGGCATGAAGGCACAGGTATTTAAGTTAACCTCACAGAGGTCTTGTCTATCTTTGAAGGGATCAAGGACAAAAACAAACCATATGGCAGCGATGGAATTCGAACCCACGCCTCCGGAGAGACTGGTGCCTAAAACAAGCGCCTTAGACCACTCGGCCACGCTACCTATATGCTAAATGTTTCATGAAACAACGTCTTAACCTTCACACTTTTCCTAAAAAGGCATATTTAAGAGTATACCGTCTTTGATCATCCATCCCTCTCAGACGACCGATTAGCTCAGTAAGTTGCTAATAAGGTGGATGTCGTGGATACGATCCCCATGTCAACCACGTATATGTTTAGTTTTCTTTGACGATTTGGATAAGTTTTTTCAGTTATGACCAACGACTCCGTATAGTCAAAAAAGGAGTGGTGCAACCTTTGCAAAGCGACATGCATAAGGAACCCTTTCAATTTCTGGTAATCCTTGGCATGAAGGCACAGGTATTTAAGTTAAGCTCACAGAGGTCTTGTCTATCTTTGAAGGTATCAAGGACAAAAACAAACCATATGGCAGCGGTGGGATTCGAACCCACGCCTCCGGAGAGACTGGTGCCTAAAACCAGCGCCTTAGACCACTCGGCCACGCTACCTATATGCTAAACGTTTCATGAAACAACGTCTTAACCTTCACACTTTTCCTAAAAGGCATATTTAAGAGTATACCGTCTTTGATCATCCATCCCTCTCAGACGACCGATTAGCTCAGTAAGTTGCTAATAAGGTGGATGTCGTGGATACGATCCCCATGTCAACCACGTATATGTTTAGTTTTCTTTGACGATTTGGATATTTTTTTTCAGTTATGACCAACGACTCCCTATAGTCAAAAAAGGAGTGGTGAAAACCTTTGCAAAGCGACTTGCATAACGAACCCTTTCAATTTCTGGTAATCCTTGGCATGAAGGCACAGGTATTTAAGTTAACCTCACAGAGGTCTTGTCTATCTTTGAAGGGATCAAGGACAAAAACAAACCATATGGCAGCGATGGAATTCGAACCCACGCCTCCGGAGAGACTGGTGCCTAAAACCAGCGCCTTAGACCACTTGGCCACGCTACCTATATGCTAAATGTTTCATGAAACAACGTCTTAACCTTCACACTTTTCCTAAAAAGGCATATTTAAGAGTATACCGTCTTTGATCATCCATCCCTCTCAGACGACCGATTAGCTCAGTAAGTTGCTAATAAGGTGGATGTCGTGGATACGATCCCCATGTCAACCACGTATATGTTTAGTTTTCTTTGACGATTTGGATAAGTTTTTTCAGTTATGACCAACGACTCCGTATAGTCAAAAAAGGAGTGGTGCAACCTTTGCAAAGCGACATGCATAAGGAACCCTTTCAATTTCTGGTAATCCTTGCCATGAAGGCACAGGTATTTAAGTTAAGCTCACAGAGGTCTTGTCTATCTTTGAAGGGATCAAGGACAAAAACAAACCATATGGCAGCGGTGGGATTCGAACCCACGCCTCCGGAGAGACTGGTGCCTAAAACCAGCGCCTTAGACCACTCGGCCACGCTACCTATATGCTAAACGTTTCATGAAACAACGTCTTAACCTTCACACTTTTCCTAAAAAGGCATATTTAAGAGTATACCGTCTTTGATCATCCATCCCTCTCAGACGACCGATTAGCTCAGTAAGTTGCTAATAAGGTGGATGTCGTGGATACGATCCCCATGTCAACCACGTATATGTTTAGTTTTCTTTGACGATTTGGATATTTTTTTTCAGTTATGACCAACGACTCCCTATAGTCAAAAAAGGAGTGGTGAAAACCTTTGCAAAGCGACTTGCATAACGAACCCTTTCAATTTCTGGTAATCCTTGGCATGAAGGCATAGGTATTTAAGTTAACCTCACAGAGGTCTTGTCTATCTTTGAAGGGATCAAGGACAAAAACAAACCATATGGCAGCGGTGGGATTCGAACCCACGCCTCAGGAGAGACTGGTGCCTAAAACCAGCGCCTTAGACCACTCGGCCACGCTACCTATATGCTAAACGTTTCATGAAACAACGTCTTAACCTTCACACTTTTCCTAAAAAGGCATATTTAAGAGTATACCGTCTTTGATCATCAATCCCTCTCAGACGACCGATTAGCTCAGTAAGTTGCTAATAAGGTGGATGTCGTGGATACGATCCCCATGTCAACCACGTATATGTTTTGTTTTCTTTGACGATTTGGATATTTTTTTTCAGTTATGACCAACGACTCCCTATAGTCAAAAAAGGAGTGGTGAAAACCTTTGCAAAACGACTTGCATAACGAACCCTTTCAATTTCTGGTAATCCTTGGCATGAAGGCACAGGTATTTAAGTTAACCTCACAGAGGTCTTGTCTATCTTTGAAGGGATCAAGGACAAAAACAAACCATATGGCAGCGATGGAATTCGAACCCACGCCTCCGGAGAGACTGGTGCCTAAAACCAGCGCCTTAGACCACTCGGCCACGCTACCTATATGCTAAATGTTTCATGAAACAACGTCTTAACCTTCACACTTTTCCTAAAAAGGCATATTTAAGAGTATACCGTCTTTGATCATCCATCCCTCTCAGACGACCGATTAGCTCAGTAAGTTGCTAATAAGGTGGATGTCGTGGATACGATCCCCATGTCAACCACGTATATGTTTAGTTTTCTTTGACGATTTGGATAAGTTTTTTCAGTTATGACCAACGACTCCGTATAGTCAAAAAAGGAGTGGTGAAACCTTTGCAAAGCGACATGCATAAGGAACCCTTTCAATTTCTGGTAATCCTTGCCATGAAGGCACAGGTATTTAAGTTAAGCTCACAGAGGTCTTGTCTATCTTTGAAGGGATCAAGGACAAAAACAAACCATATGGCAGCGGTGGGATTCGAACCCACGCCTCCGGAGAGACTGGTGCCTAAAACCAGCGCCTTAGACCACTCGGCCACGCTACCTATATGCTAAACGTTTCATGAAACAACGTCTTAACCTTCACACTTTTCCTAAAAAGGCATATTTAAGAGTATACCGTCTTTGATCATCCATCCCTCTCAGACGACCGATTAGCTCAGTAAGTTGCTAATAAGGTGGATGTCGTGGATACGATCCCCATGTCAACCACGTATATGTTTAGTTTTCTTTGACGATTTGGATATTTTTTTTCAGTTATGACCAACGACTCCCTATAGTCAAAAAAGGAGTGGTGAAAACATTTGCAAAGCGACTTGCATAACGAACCCTTTCAATTTCTGGTAATCCTTGGCATGAAGGCACAGGTATTTAAGTTAACCTCACAGAGGTCTTGTCTATCTTTGAAGGGATCAAGGACAAAAACAAACCATATGGCAGCGGTGGGATTCGAACCCACGCCTCCGGAGAGACTGGTGCCTAAAACCAGCGCCTTAGACCACTCGGCCACGCTACCTATATGCTAAACGTTTCATGAAACAACGTCTTAACCTTCACACTTTTCCTAAAAAGGCATATTTAAGAGTATACCGTCTTTGATCATCCATCCCTCTCAGACGACCGATTAGCTCAGTAAGTTGCTAATAAGGTGGATGTCGTGGATACGATCCCCATGTCAACCACGTATATGTTTAGTTTTCTTTGACGATTTGGATAAGTTTTTTCAGTTATGACCAACGACTCCGTATAGTCAAAAAAGGAGTGGTGCAACCTTTGCAAAGCGACATGCATAAGGAACCCTTTCAATTTCTGGTAATCCTTGCCATGAAGGCACAGGTATTTAAGTTAACCTCACAGAGGTCTTGTCTATCTTTGAAGGGATCAAGGACAAAAACAAACCATATGGCAGCGGTGGGATTCGAACCCACGCCTCCGGAGAGACTGGTGCCTAAAACCAGCGCCTTAGACCACTCGGCCACGCTACCTATATGATAAATGTTTCATGAAACAACGTCTTAACCTTCACACTTTTCCTAAAAAGGCATATTAAGAGTATACCGTCTTTGATCATCAATCCCTCTCAGACGACCGATTAGCTCAGTAAGTTGCTAATAAGGTGGATGTCGTGGATACGATCCCCATGTCAACCACGTATATGTTTTGTTTTCTTTGACGATTTGGATATTTTTTTTCAGTTATGACCAACGACTCCCTATAGTCAAAAAAGGAGTGGTGAAAACCTTTGCAAAGCGACTTGCATAACGAACCCTTTCAATTTCTGGTAATCCTTGCCATGAAGGCACAGGTATTTAAGTTAACCTCACAGAGGTCTTGTCTATCTTTGAAGGGATCAAGGACAAAAACAAACCATATGGCAGCGGTGGGATTCGAACCCACGCCTCCGGAGAGACTGGTGCCTAAAACCAGCGCCTTAGACCACTCGGCCACGCTACCTATATGCTAAATGTTTCATGAAACAACGTCTTAACCTTCACACTTTTCCTAAAAAGGCATATTTAAGAGTATACCGTCTTTGATCATACATCCCTCTCAGACGACCGATTAGCTCAGTAAGTTGCTAATCAGGCGGATGTCGTGGATACGATCCCCATGTCAACCACGTATATGTTTAGTTTTCTTTGACGATTTGGATAAGTTTTTTCAGTTATGACCAACGACTCCCTATAGTCAAAAAAGGAGTGGTGAAAACCTTTGCAAAGCGACTTGCATAAAGAACCCTTTCAATTTCTGGTAATCCTTGGCATGAAGGCACAGGTATTTAAGTTAACCTCACAGAGGTCTTGTCTATCTTTGAAGGGATCAAGGACAAAAACAAACCATATGGCAGCGGTGGAATTCGAACCCACGCCTCCGGAGAGACTGGTGCCTAAAACCAGCGCCTTAGACCACTCGGCCACGCTACCTATATGCTCAATGTTTCATGAAACAACGTCTTAACCTTCACACTTTTCCTAAAAAGGCATATTTAAGAGTATACCGTCTTTGATCATCCATCCCTCTCAGACGACCGATTAGCTCAGTAAGTTGCTAATAAGGTGGATGTCGTGGATACGATCCCCATGTCAACCACGGATATGTTTTGTTTTCTTTGACGATTTGGATATTTTTTTTCAGTTATGACCAACGACTCCCTATAGTCAAAAAAGGAGTGGTGAAAACATTTGCAAAGCGACTTGCATAACGAACCCTTTCAATTTCTGGTAATCCTTGGCATGAAGGCACAGGTATTTAAGTTAACCTCACAGAGGTCTTGTCTATCTTTGAAGGGATCAAGGACAAAAACAAACCATATGGCAGCGGTGGGATTCGAACCCACGCCTCCGGAGAGACTGGTGCCTAAAACCAGCGCCTTAGACCACTCGGCCACGCTACCTATATGCTAAACGTTTCATGAAACAACGTCTTAACCTTCACACTTTTCCTAAAAAGGCATATTTAAGAGTATACCGTCTTTGATCATCCATCCCTCTCAGACGACCGATTAGCTCAGTAAGTTGCTAATAAGGTGGATGTCGTGGATACGATCCCCATGTCAACCACGTATATGTTTAGTTTTCTTTGACGATTTGGATAAGTTTTTTCAGTTATGACCAACGACTCCGTATAGTCAAAAAAGGAGTGGTGCAACCTTTGCAAAGCGACATGCATAAGGAACCCTTTCAATTTCTGGTAATCCTTGCCATGAAGGCACAGGTATTTAAGTTAACCTCACAGAGGTCTTGTCTATCTTTGAAGGGATCAAGGACAAAAACAAACCATATGGCAGCGGTGGGATTCGAACCCACGCCTCCGGAGAGACTGGTGCCTAAAACCAGCGCCTTAGACCACTCGGCCACGCTACCTATATGATAAATGTTTCATGAAACAACGTCTTAACCTTCACACTTTTCCTAAAAAGGCATATTAAGAGTATACCGTCTTTGATCATCAATCCCTCTCAGACGACCGATTAGCTCAGTAAGTTGCTAATAAGGTGGATGTCGTGGATACGATCCCCATGTCAACCACGTATATGTTTAGTTTTCTTTGACGATTTGGATAAGTTTTTTCAGTTATGACCAACGACTCCTTATAGTCAAAAAAGGAGTGGTGCAACCTTTGCAAAGCGACATGCATAAGGAACCCTTTCAATTTCTGGTAATCCTTGCCATGAAAGCACAGGTATTTAAGTTAACCTCACAGAGGTCTTGTCTATCTTTGAAGGGATCAAGGACAAAAACAAACCATATGGCAGCGGTGGGATTCGAACCCACGCCTCCGGAGAGACTGGTGCCTAAAACCAGCGCCTTAGACCACTCGGCCACGCTACCTATATGCTAAATGTTTCATGAAACAACGTCTTAACCTTCACGCTTTTCCTAAAAAGGCATATTTAAGAGTATACCGTCTTTGATCATACATCCCTCTCAGACGACCGATTAGCTCAGTAAGTTGCTAATCAGGCGGATGTCGTGGATACGATCCCCATGTCAACCACGTATATGTTTAGTTTTCTTTGACGATTTGGATAAGTTTTTTCAGTTATGACCAACGACTCCCTATAGTCAAAAAAGGAGTGGTGAAAACCTTTGCAAAGCGACTTGCATAAAGAACCCTTTCAATTTCTGGTAATCCTTGGCATGAAGGCACAGGTATTTAAGTTAACCTCACAGAGGTCTTGTCTATCTTTGAAGGGATCAAGGACAAAAACAAACCATATGGCAGCGGTGGATATCGAACCCACGCCTCCGGAGAGACTGGTGCCTAAAACCAGCGCCTTAGACCACTCGGCCACGCTACCTATATGCTCAATGTTTCATGAAACAACGTCTTAACCTTCACACTTTTCCTAAAAAGGCATATTTAAGAGTATACCGTCTTTGATCATCCATCCCTCTCAGACGACCGATTAGCTCAGTAAGTTGCTAATAAGGTGGATGTCGTGGATACGATCCCCATGTCAACCACGTATATGTTTTGTTTTCTTTGACGATTTGGATATTTTTTTTCAGTTATGACCAACGACTCCCTATAGTCAAAAAAGGAGTGGTGAAAACATTTGCAAAGCGACTTGCATAACGAACCCTTTCAATTTCTGGTAATCCTTGGCATGAAGGCACAGGTATTTAAGTTAACCTCACAGAGGTCTTGTCTATCTTTGAAGGGATCAAGGACAAAAACAAACCATATGGCAGCGGTGGGATTCGAACCCACGCCTCCGGAGAGACTGGTGCCTAAAACCAGCGCCTTAGACCACTCGGCCACGCTACCTATATGCTAAACGTTTCATGAAACAACGTCTTAACCTTCACACTTTTCCTAAAAAGGCATATTTAAGAGTATACCGTCTTTGATCATCAATCCCTCTCAGACGACCGATTAGCTCAGTAAGCTGCTAATCAGGTGGATGTCGTGGATACGATCCCCATGTCAACCACGTATATGTTTAGTTTTCTTTGACGATTTGGATAAGTTTTTTCAGTTATGACCAACGACTCCGTATAGTCAAAAAAGGAGTGGTGCAACCTTTGCAAAGCGACATGCATAAGGAACCCTTTCAATTTCTGGTAATCCTTGCCATGAAGGCACAGGTATTTAAGTTAAGCTCACAGAGGTCTTGTCTATCTTTGAAGGGATCAAGGACAAAAACAAACCATATGGCAGCGGTGGGATTCGAACCCACGCCTCCGGAGAGACTGGTGCCTAAAACCAGCGCCTTAGACCACTCGGCCACGCTACCTATATGCTAAACGTTTCATGAAACAACGTCTTAACCTTCACACTTTTCCTAAAAAGGCATATTTAAGAGTATACCGTCTTTGATCATCCATCCCTCTCAGACGACCGATTAGCTCAGTAAGTTGCTAATAAGGTGGATGTCGTGGATACGATCCCCATGTCAACCACGTATATGTTTAGTTTTCTTTGACGATTTGGATAATTTTTTTCAGTTATGACCAACGACTCCGTATAGTCAAAAAAGGAGTGGTGCAACCTTTGCAAAGCGACATGCATAAGGAACCCTTTCAATTTCTGGTAATCCTTGCCATGAAGGCACAGGTATTTAAGTTAACCTCACAGAGGTCTTGTCTATCTTTGAAGGGATCAAGGACAAAAACAAACCATATGGCAGCGGTGGGATTCGAACCCACGCCTCCGGAGAGACTGGTGCCTAAAACCAGCGCCTTAGACCACTCGGCCACGCTACCTATATGCTAAACGTTTCATGAAACAACGTCTTAACCTTCACACTTTTCCTAAAAAGGCATATTTAAGAGTATACCGTCTTTGATCATCCATCCCTCTCAGACGACCGATTAGCTCAGTAAGTTGCTAATAAGGTGGATGTCGTGGATACGATCCCCATGTCAACCACGTATATGTTTAGTTTTCTTTGACGATTTGGATATTTTTTTTCAGTTATGACCAACGACTCCCTATAGTCAAAAAAGGAGTGGTGAAAACATTTGCAAAGCGACTTGCATAACGAACCCTTTCAATTTCTGGTAATCCTTGGCATGAAGGCACAGGTATTTAAGTTAACCTCACAGAGGTCTTGTCTATCTTTGAAGGGATCAAGGACAAAAACAAACCATATGGCAGCGGTGGGATTCGAACCCACGCCTCCGGAGAGACTGGTGCCTAAAACCAGCGCCTTAGACCACTCGGCCACGCTACCTATATGCTAAACGTTTCATGAAACAACGTCTTAACCTTCACACTTTTCCTAAAAAGGCATATTTAAGAGTATACCGTCTTTGATCATCCATCCCTCTCAGACGACCGATTAGCTCAGTAAGTTGCTAATAAGGCGGATGTCGTGGATACGATCCCCATGTCAACCACGTATATGTTTAGTTTTCTTTGACGATTTGGATAAGTTTTTTCAGTTATGACCAACGACTCCCTATAGTCAAAAAAGGAGTGGTGAAAACATTTGCAAAGCGACTTGCATAAAGAACCCTTTCAATTTCTGGTAATCCTTGGCATGAAGGCACAGGTATTTAAGTTAACCTCACAGAGGTCTTGTCTATCTTTGAAGGGATCAAGGACAAAAACAAACCATATGGCAGCGGTGGGATTCGAACCCACGCCTCCGGAGAGACTGGTGCCTAAAACCAGCGCCTTAGACCACTCGGCCACGCTACCTATATGCTAAACGTTTCATGAAACAACGTCTTAACCTTCACACTTTTCCTAAAAAGGCATATTTAAGAGTATACCGTCTTTGATCATCCATCCCTCTCAGACGACCGATTAGCTCAGTAAGTTGCTAATAAGGTGGATGTCGTGGATACGATCCCCATGTCAACCACGTATATGTTTAGTTTTCTTTGACGATTTGGATAAGTTTTTTCAGTTATGACCAACGACTCCCTATAGTCAAAAAAGGAGTGGTGAAAACATTTGCAAAGCGACTTGCATAACGAACCCTTTCAATTTCTGGTAATCCTTGGCATGAAGGCACAGGTATTTAAGTTAACCTCACAGAGGTCTTGTCTATCTTTGAAGGGATCAAGGACAAAAACAAACCATATGGCAGCGATGGAATTCGAACCCACGCCTCCGTAGAGACTGGTGCCTAAAACCAGCGCCTTAGACCACTCGGCCACGCTACCTATATGCTCAATGTTTCATGAAACAACGTCTTAACCTTCACACTTTTCCTAAAAAGGCATATTTAAGAGTATACCGTCTTTGATCATCCATCCCTCTCAGACGACCGATTAGCTCAGTAAGTTGCTAATAAGGTGGATGTCGTGGATACGATCCCCATGTCAACCACGTATATGTTTAGTTTTCTTTGACGATTTGGATATTTTTTTTCAGTTATGACCAACGACTCCCTATAGTCAAAAAAGGAGTGGTGAAAACATTTGCAAAGCGACTTGCATAACGAACCCTTTCAATTTCTGGTAATCCTTGGCATGAAGGCACAGGTATTTAAGTTAACCTCACAGAGGTCTTGTCTATCTTTGAAGGGATCAAGGACAAAAACAAACCATATGGCAGCGATGGAATTCGAACCCACGCCTCCGGAGAGACTGGTGCCTAAAACCAGCGCCTTAGACCACTCGGCCACGCTACCTATATGCTAAATGTTTCATGAAACAACGTCTTAACCTTCACACTTTTCCTAAAAAGGCATATTTAAGAGTATACCGTCTTTGATCATCCATCCCTCTCAGACGACCGATTAGCTCAGTAAGTTGCTAATAAGGTGGATGTCGTGGATACGATCCCCATGTCAACCACGTATATGTTTAGTTTTCTTTGACGATTTGGATAAGTTTTTTCAGTTATGACCAACGGCTCCGTATAGTCAAAAAAGGAGTGGTGCAACCTTTGCAAAGCGACATGCATAAGGAACCCTTTCAATTTCTGGTAATCCTTGGCATGAAGGCACAGGTATTTAAGTTAACCTCACAGAGGTCTTGTCTATCTTTGAAGGGATCAAGGACAAAAACAAACCATATGGCAGCGGTGGGATTCGAACCCACGCCTCCGGAGAGACTGGTGCCTAAAACCAGCGCCTTAGACCACTCGGCCACGCTACCTATATGCTAAATGTTTCATGAAACAACGTCTTAACCTTCACACTTTTCCTAAAAAGGCATATTTAAGAGTATACCGTCTTTGATCATCCATCCCTCTCAGACGACCGATTAGCTCAGTAAGTTGCTAATAAGGTGGATGTCGTGGATACGATCCCCATGTCAACCACGTATATGTTTAGTTTTCTTTGACGATTTGGATATTTTTTTTCAGTTATGACCAACGACTCCCTATAGTCAAAAAAGGAGTGGTGAAAACATTTGCAAAGCGACTTGCATAACGAACCCTTTCAATTTCTGGTAATCCTTGGCATGAAGGCACAGGTATTTAAGTTAAGCTCACAGAGGTCTTGTCTATCTTTGAAGGGATCAAGGACAAAAACAAACCATATGGCAGCGGTGGGATTCGAACCCACGCCTCCGGAGTGACTGGTGCCTAAAACCAGCGCCTTAGACCACTCGGCCACGCTACCTATATGCTAAACGTTTCATGAAACAACGTCTTAACCTTCACACTTTTCCTAAAAAGGCATATTTAAGAGTATACCGTCTTTGATCATCCATCCCTCTCAGACGACCGATTAGCTCAGTAAGTTGCTAATAAGGTGGATGTCGTGGATACGATCCCCATGTCAACCACGTATATGTTTAGTTTTCTTTGACGATTTGGATAAGTTTTTTCAGTTATGACCAACGACTCCCTATAGTCAAAAAAGGAGTGGTGAAAACATTTGCAAAGCGACATGCATAAAGAACCCTTTCAATTTCTGGTAATCCTTGGCATGAAGGCACAGGTATTTAAGTTAACCTCACAGAGGTCTTGTCTATCTTTGAAGGGATCAAGGACAAAAACAAACCATATGGCAGCGGTGGGATTCGAACCCACGCCTCCGGACAGACTGGTGCCTAAAACCAGCGCCTTAGACCACTCGGCCACGCTACCTATATGCTAAACGTTTCATGAAACAACGTCTTAACCTTCACACTTTTCCTAAAAAGGCATATTTAAGAGTATACCGTCTTTGATCATCCATCCCTCTCAGACGACCGATTAGCTCAGTAAGTTGCTAATAAGGCGGATGTCGTGGATACGATCCCCATGTCAACCACGTATATGTTTAGTTTTCTTTGACGATTTGGATAAGTTTTTTCAGTTATGACCAACGACTCCCTATAGTCAAAAAAGGATTGGTGAAAACATTTGCAAAGCGACTTGCATAACGAACCCTTTCAATTTCTGGTAATCCTTGGCATGAAGGCACAGGTATTTAAGTTAACCTCACAGAGGTCTTGTCTATCTTTGAAGGGATCAAGGACAAAAACAAACCATATGGCAGCGGTGGGATTCGAACCCACGCCTCCGGAGAGACTGGTGCCTAAAACCAGCGCCTTAGACCACTCGGCCACGCTACCTATATGCTAAACGTTTCATGAAACAACGTCTTAACCTTCACACTTTTCCTAAAAAGGCATATTTAAGAGTATACCGTCTTTGATCATCCATCCCTCTCAGACGACCGATTAGCTCAGTAAGTTGCTAATCAGGCGGATGTCGTGGATACGATCCCCATGTCAACCACGTATATGTTTAGTTTTCTTTGACGATTTGGATAAGTTTTTTCAGTTATGACCAACGACTCCGTATATTCAAAAAAGGAGTGGTGAAAACATTTGCAAAGCGACTTGCATAACGAACCCTTTCAATTTCTGGTAATCCTTGGCATGAAGGCACAGGTATTTAAGTTAACCTCACAGAGGTCTTGTCTATCTTTGAAGGGATCAAGGACAAAAACAAACCATATGGCAGCGGTGGGATTCGAACCCACGCCTCCGGAGAGACTGGTGCCTAAAACCAGCGCCTTAGACCACTCGGCCACGCTACCTATATGCTAAACGTTTCATGAAACAACGTCTTAACCTTCACACTTTTCCTAAAAAGGCATATTTAAGAGTATACCGTCTTTGATCATCCATCCCTCTCAGACGACCGATTAGCTCAGTAAGTTGCTAATCAGGCGGATGTCGTGGATACGATCCCCATGTCAACCACGTATATGTTTAGTTTTCTTTGACGATTTGGATAAGTTTT
This sequence comes from Haliotis rufescens, assembly GCF_023055435.1. Lineage (NCBI taxonomy): Eukaryota > Metazoa > Mollusca > Gastropoda > Lepetellida > Haliotidae > Haliotis > Haliotis rufescens. The sequence continues at coordinate 24,261,792 of NW_025963835.1, read as the reverse complement.
TTCAGTTATGACCAACGACTCCGTATAGTCAAAAAAGGAGTGGTGAAAACATTTGCAAAGCGACTTGCATAACGAACCCTTTCAATTTCTGGTAATCCTTGGCATGAAGGCACAGGTATTTAAGTTAACCTCGCTGAGGTCTTGTCTATCTTTGAAGGGATCAAGGACAAAAACAAACCATATGGCAGCGATGGAATTCGAACCCACGCCTCCGGAGAGACTGGTGCCTAAAACCAGCGCCTTAGACCACTCGGCCACGCTACCTATATGCTCAATGTTTCATGAAACAACGTCTTAACCTTCACACTTTTCCTAAAAAGGCATATTTAAGAGTATACCGTCTTTGATCATCCATCCCTCTCAGACGACCGATTAGCTCAGTAAGTTGCTAATAAGGTGGATGTCGTGGATACGATCCCCATGTCAACCACGTATATGTTTTGTTTTCTTTGACGATTTGGATATTTTTTTTCAGTTACGACCAACGACTCCCTATAGTCAAAAAAGGAGTGGTGAAAACATTTGCAAAGCGACTTGCATAACGAACCCTTTCAATTTCTGGTAATCCTTGGCATGAAGGCACAGGTATTTAAGTTAACCTCACAGAGGTCTTGTCTATCTTTGAAGGGATCAAGGACAAAAACAAACCATATGGCAGCGGTGGGATTCGAACCCACGCCTCCGGAGAGACTGGTGCCTAAAACCAGCGCCTTAGACCACTCGGCCACGCTACCTATATGCTAAATGTTTCATGAAACAACGTCTTAACCTTCACACTTTTCCTAAAAAGGCATATTTAAGAGTATACCGTCTTTGATCATCCATCCCTCTCAGACGACCGATTAGCTCAGTAAGTTGCTAACAAGGTGGATGTCGTGGATACGATCCCCATGTCAACCACGTATATGTTTAGTTTTCTTTGACGATTTGGATAAGTTTTTTCAGTTATGACCAACGGCTCCGTATAGTCAAAAAAGGAGTGGTGCAACCTTTGCAAAGCGACAAGCATAAGGAACCCTTTCAATTTCTGGTAATCCTTGGCATGAAGGCACAGGTATTTAAGTTAACCTCACAGAGGTCTTGTCTATCTTTGAAGGGATCAAGGACAAAAACAAACCATATGGCAGCGGTGGGATTCGAACCCACGCCTCCGGAGAGACTGGTGCCTAAAACCAGCGCCTTAGACCACTCGGCCACGCTACCTATATGCTAAATGTTTCATGAAACAACGTCTTAACCTTCACACTTTTCCTAAAAAGGCATATTTAAGAGTATACCGTCTTTGATCATCCATCCCTCTCAGACGACCGATTAGCTCAGTAAGTTGCTAATAAGGTGGATGTCGTGGATACGATCCCCATGTCAACCACGTATATGTTTAGTTTTCTTTGACGATTTGGATATTTTTTTTCAGTTATGACCAACGACTCCCTATAGTCAAAAAAGGAGTGGTGAAAACATTTGCAAAGCGACTTGCATAACGAACCCTTTCAATTTCTGGTAATCCTTGGCATGAAGGCACAGGTATTTAAGTTAACCTCACAGAGGTCTTGTCTATCTTTGAAGGGATCAAGGACAAAAACAAACCATATGGCAGCGGTGGGATTCGAACCCACGCCTCCGGAGAGACTGGTGCCTAAAACCAGCGCCTTAGACCACTCGGCCACGCTACCTATATGCTAAATGTTTCATGAAACAACGTCTTAACCTTCACACTTTTCCTAAAAAGGCATATTTAAGAGTATACCGTCTTTGATCATCCATCCCTCTCAGACGACCGATTAGCTCAGTAAGTTGCTAATAAGGTGGATGTCGTGGATACGATCCCCATGTCAACCACGTATATGTTTAGTTTTCTTTGACGATTTGGATAAGTTTTTTCAGTTATGACCAACGGCTCCGTATAGTCAAAAAAGGAGTGGTGCAACCTTTGCAAAGCGACATGCATAAGGAACCCTTTCAATTTCTGGTAATCCTTGGCATGAAGGCACAGGTATTTAAGTTAACCTCACAGAGGTCTTGTCTATCTTTGAAGGGATCAAGGACAAAAACAAACCATATGGCAGCGGTGGGATTCGAACCCACGCCTCCGGAGAGACTGGTGCCTAAAACCAGCGCCTTAGACCACTCGGCCACGCTACCTATATGCTCAATGTTTCATGAAACAACGTCTTAACCTTCACACTTTTCCTAAAAAGGCATATTTAAGAGTATACCGTCTTTGATCATCCATCCCTCTCAGACGACCGATTAGCTCAGTAAGTTGCTAATAAGGTGGATGTCGTGGATACGATCCCCATGTCAACCACGTATATGTTTAGTTTTCTTTGACGATTTGGATATTTTTTTTCAGTTATGACCAACGACTCCGTATAGTCAAAAAAGGAGTGGTGAAAACATTTGCAAAGCGACTTGCATAACGAACCCTTTCAATTTCTGGTAATCCTTGGCATGAAGGCACAGGTATTTAAGTTAACCTCACAGAGGTCTTGTCTATCTTTGAAGGGATCAAGGACAAAAACAAACCATATGGCAGCGGTGGGATTCGAACCCACGCCTCCGGAGAGACTGGTGCCTAAAACCAGCGCCTTAGACCACTCGGCCACGCTACCTATATGCTAAATGTTTCATGAAACAACGTCTTAACCTTCACACTTTTCCTAAAAAGGCATATTTAAGAGTATACCGTCTTTGATCATCCATCCCTCTCAGACGACCGATTAGCTCAGTAAGTTGCTAATAAGGTGGATGTCGTGGATACGATCCCCATGTCAACCACGTATATGTTTAGTTTTCTTTGACGATTTGGATAAGTTTTTTCAGTTATGACCAACGGCTCCGTATAGTCAAAAAAGGAGTGGTGCAACCTTTGCAAAGCGACATGCATAAGGAACCCTTTCAATTTCTGGTAATCCTTGGCATGAAGGCACAGGTATTTAAGTTAACCTCACAGAGGTCTTGTCTATCTTTGAAGGGATCAAGGACAAAAACAAACCATATGGCAGCGGTGGGATTCGAACCCACGCCTCCGGAGAGACTGGTGCCTAAAACCAGCGCCTTAGACCACTCGGCCACGCTACCTATATGCTAAATGTTTCATGAAACAACGTCTTAACCTTCACACTTTTCCTAAAAAGGCATATTTAAGAGTATACCGTCTTTGATCATCCATCCCTCTCAGACGACCGATTAGCTCAGTAAGTTGCTAATAAGGTGGATGTCGTGGATACGATCCCCATGTCAACCACGTATATGTTTAGTTTTCTTTGACGATTTGGATATTTTTTTTCAGTTATGACCAACGACTCCCTATAGTCAAAAAAGGAGTGGTGAAAACATTTGCAAAGCGACTTGCATAACGAACCCTTTCAATTTCTGGTAATCCTTGGCATGAAGGCACAGGTATTTAAGTTAACCTCACAGAGGTCTTGTCTATCTTTGAAGGGATCAAGGACAAAAACAAACCATATGGCAGCGGTGGGATTCGAACCCACGCCTCCGGAGAGACTGGTGCCTAAAACCAGCGCCTTAGACCACTCGGCCACGCTACCTATATGCTAAACGTTTCATGAAACAACGTCTTAACCTTCACACTTTTCCTAAAAAGGCATATTTAAGAGTATACCGTCTTTGATCATCCATCCCTCTCAGACGACCGATTAGCTCAGTAAGTTGCTAATAAGGTGGATGTCGTGGATACGATCCCCATGTCAACCACGTATATGTTTAGTTTTCTTTGACGATTTGGATAAGTTTTTTCAGTTATGACCAACGACTCCGTATAGTCAAAAAAGGAGTGGTGCAACCTTTGCAAAGCGACATGCATAAGGAACCCTTTCAATTTCTGGTAATCCTTGGCATGAAGGAACAGGTATTTAAGTTAACGTCACAGAGGTCTTGTCTATGTTTGAAGGGATCAAGGACAAAAACAAACCATATGGCAGCGGTGGGATTCGAACCCACGCCTCCGGAGAGACTGGTGCCTAAAACCAGCGCCTTAGACCACTCGGCCACGCTACCTATATGCTAAACGTTTCATGAAACAACGTCTTAACCTTCACACTTTTCCTAAAAAGGCATATTTAAGAGTATACCGTCTTTGATCATCCATCCCTCTCAGACGACCGATTAGCTCAGTAAGTTGCTAATAAGGTGGATGTCGTGGATACGATCCCCATGTCAACCACGTATATGTTTTCTTTTCTTTGACGATTTGGATATTTTTTTTCAGTTATGACCAACGACTCCGTATAGTCAAAAAAGGAGTGGTGCAACCTTTGCAAAGCGACATGCATAAGGAACCCTTTCAATTTCTGGTAATCCTTGGCATGAAGGCACAGGTATTTAAGTTAACCTCACAGAGGTCTTGTCTATCTTTGAAGGGATCAAGGACAAAAACAAACCATATGGCAGCGGTGGGATTCGAACCCACGCCTCCGGAGAGACTGGTGCCTAAAACCAGCGCCTTAGACCACTCGGCCACGCTACCTATATGCTAAACGTTTCATGAAACAACGTCTTAACCTTCACACTTTTCCTAAAAAGGCATATTTAAGAGTATACCGTCTTTGATCATCCATCCCTCTCAGACGACCGATTAGCTCAGTAAGTTGCTAATCAGGCGGATGTCCTGGATACGATCCCCATGTCAACCACGTACATGTTTAGTTTTCTTTGACGATTTGGATAAGTTTTTTCAGTTATGACCAACGACTCCGTATAGTCAAAAAAGGAGTGGTGAAACCTTTGCAAAGCGACATGCATAAGGAACCCTTTCAATTTCTGGTAATCCTTGGCATGAAGGACAGGTATTTAAGTTAACCTCACAGAGGTCTTGTCTATCTTTGAAGGGATCAAGGACAAAAACAAACCAAATGGCAGCGGTGGGATTCGAACCCACGCCTCCGGAGAGACTGGTGCCTAAAACCAGCGCCTTAGACCACTCGGCCACGCTACCTATATGCTAAATGTTTCATGAAACAACGTCTTAACCTTCACACTTTTCCTAAAAAGGCATATTTAAGAGTATACCGTCTTTGATCATCAATCCCTCTCAGACGACCGATTAGCTCAGTAAGTTGCTAATAAGGTGGATGTCGTGGATACGATCCCCATGTCAACCACGTATATGTTTTGTTTTCTTTGACGATTTGGATAAGTTTTTTCAGTTATGACCAACGACTCCGTATAGTCAAAAAAGGAGTGGTGCAACCTTTGCAAAGCGACATGCATAAGGAACCCTTTCAATTTCTGGTAATCCTTGGCATGAAGGCACAGGTATTTAAGTTAACCTCACAGAGGTCTTGTCTATCTTTGAAGGGATCAAGGACAAAAACAAACCATATGGCAGCGGTGGGATTCGAACCCACGCCTCCGGAGAGACTGGTGCCTAAAACCAGCGCCTTAGACCACTCGGCCACGCTACCTATATGCTAAACGTTTCATGAAACAACGTCTTAACCTTCACACTTTTCCTAAAAAGGCATATTTAAGAGTATACCGTCTTTGATCATCCATCCCTCTCAGACGACCGATTAGCTCAGTAAGTTGCTAATCAGGCGGATGTCCTGGATACGATCCCCATGTCAACCACGTACATGTTTAGTTTTCTTTGACGATTTGGATAAGTTTTTTCAGTTATGACCAACGACTCCCTATAGTGAAAAAAGGAGTGGTGAAAACATTTGCAAAGCGACTTGCATAACGAACCCTTTCAATTTCTGGTAATCCTTGGCATGAAGGCACAGGTATTTAAGTTAACCTCACAGAGGTCTTGTCTATCTTTGAAGGGATCAAGGACAAAAACAAACCATATGGCAGCGGTGGAAATCGAACCCACGCCTCCGGAGAGACTGGTGCCTAAAACCAGCGCCTTAGACCACTCGGCCACGCTACCTATATGCTAAATGTTTCATGAAACAACGTCTTAACCTTCACACTTTTCCTAAAAAGGCATATTTAAGAGTATACCGTCTTTGATCATCAATCCCTCTCAGACGACCGATTAGCTCAGTAAGTTGCTAATAAGGTGGATGTCGTGGATACGATCCCCATGTCAACCACGTATATGTTTTGTTTTCTTTGACGATTTGGATATTTTTTTCAGTTATGACCAACGACTCCCTATAGTCAAAAAAGGAGTGGTGAAAACATTTGCAAAGCGACTTGCATAACGAACCCTTTCAATTTCTGGTAATCCTTGGCATGAAGGCACAGGTATTTAAGTTAACCTCACAGAGGTCTTGTCTATCTTTGAAGGGATCAAGGACAAAAACAAACCATATGGCAGCGGTGGGATTCGAACCCACGCCTCCGGAGAGACTGGTGCCTAAAACCAGCGCCTTAGACCACTCGGCCACGCTACCTATATGCTAAACGTTTCATGAAACAACGTCTTAACCTTCACACTTTTCCTAAAAAGGCATATTTAAGAGTATACCGTCTTTGATCATCCATCCCTCTCAGACGACCGATTAGCTCAGTAAGTTGCTAATAAGGCTGATGTCGTGGATACGATCCCCATGTCAACCACGTATATGTTTAGTTTTCTTTGACGATTTGGATAAGTTTTTTTCAGTTATGACCAACGACTCCGTATAGTCAAAAAAGGAGTGGTGCAACCTTTGCAAAGCGACATGCATAACGAACCCTTTCAATTTCTGGTAATCCTTGGCATGAAGGCACAGGTATTTAAGTTAACCTCACAGAGGTCTTGTCTATCTTTGAAGGGATCTTGGACAAAAACAAACCATATGGCAGCGATGGAATTCGAACCCACGCCTCCGGAGAGACTGGTGCCTAAAACCAGCGCCTTAGACCACTCGGCCACGCTACCTATATGCTCAATGTTTCATGAAACAACGTCTTAACCTTCACACTTTTCCTAAAAAGGCATATTTAAGAGTATACCGTCTTTGATCATCAATCCCTCTCAGACGACCGATTAGCTCAGTAAGTTGCTAATAAGGTGGATGTCGTGGATACGATCCCCATGTCAACCACGTATATGTTTAGTTTTCTTTGACGATTTGGATAAGTTTTTTCAGTTATGACCAACGACTCCGAATAGTCAAAAAAGGAGTGGTGCAACCTTTGCAAAGCGACATGCATAACGAACCCTTTCAATTTCTGGTAATCCTTGGCATGAAGGCACAGGTATTTAAGTTAACCTCACAGAGGTCTTGTCTATCTTTGAAGGGATCAAGGACAAAAACAAACCATATGGCAGCGATGGAATTCGAACCCACGCCTCTGGAGAGACTGGTGCCTAAAACCAGCGCCTTAGACCACTCGGCCACGCTACCTATATGCTCAATGTTTCATGAAACAACGTCTTAACCTTCACACTTTTCCTAAAAAGGCATATTTAAGAGTATACCGTCTTTGATCATCCATCCCTCTCAGACGACCGATTAGCTCAGTAAGTTGCTAATCAGGCGGATGTCGTGGATACGATCCCCATGTCAACCACGTATATGTTTAGTTTTCTTTGACGATTTGGATAAGTTTTTTCAGTTATGACCAACGACTCCCTATAGTGAAAAAAGGAGTGGTGAAAACATTTGCAAAGCGACTTGCATAACGAACCCTTTCAATTTCTGGTAATCCTTGGCATGAAGGCACAGGTATTTAAGTTAACCTCACAGAGGTCTTGTCTATCTTTGAAGGGATCAAGGACAAAAACAAACCATATGGCAGCGGTGGAAATCGAACCCACGCCTCCGGAGAGACTGGTGCCTAAAACCAGCGCCTTAGACCACTCGGCCACGCTACCTATATGCTAAATGTTTCATGAAACAACGTCTTAACCTTCACACATTTCCTAAAAAGGCATATTTAAGAGTATACCGTCTTTGATCATCAATCCCTCTCAGACGACCGATTAGCTCAGTAAGTTGCTAATAAGGTGGATGTCGTGGATACGATCCCCATGTCAACCACGTATATGTTTTGTTTTCTTTGACGATTTGGATATTTTTTTCAGTTATGACCAACGACTCCCTATAGTCAAAAAAGGAGTGGTGAAAACATTTGCAAAGCGACTTGCATAACGAACCCTTTCAATTTCTGGTAATCCTTGGCATGAAGGCACAGGTATTTAAGTTAACCTCACAGAGGTCTTGTCTATCTTTGAAGGGATCAAGGACAAAAACAAACCATATGGCAGCGGTGGGATACGAACCCACGCCTCCGCAGAGACTGGTGCCTAAAACAAGCGCCTTAGACCACTCGGCCACGCTACCTATATGCTAAACGTTTCATGAAACAACGTCTTAACCTTCACACTTTTCCTAAAAAGGCATATTTAAGAGTATACCGTCTTTGATCATCCATCCCTCTCAGACGACCGATTAGCTCAGTAAGTTGCTAATAAGGCGGATGTCGTGGATACGATCCCCATGTCAACCACGTATATGTTTAGTTTTCTTTGACGATTTGGATAAGTTTTTTCAGTTATGACCAACGACTCCCTATAGTGAAAAAAGGAGTGGTGCAACCTTTGCAAAGCGACATGCATAACGAACCCTTTCAATTTCTGGTAATCCTTGGCATGAAGGACAGGTATTTAAGTTAACGTCACAGAGGTCTTGTCTATCTTTGAAGGGATCAAGGACAAAAACAAACCATATGGCAGCGATGGAATTCGAACCCACGCCTCCGGAGAGACTGGTGCCTAAAACCAGCGCCTTAGACCACTCGGCCACGCTACCTATATGCTCAATGTTTCATGAAACAACGTCTTAACCTTCACACTTTTCCTAAAAAGGCATATTTAAGAGTATACCGTCTTTGATCATCCATCCCTCTCAGACGACCGATTAGCTCAGTAAGTTGCTAATAAGGTGGATGTCGTGGATACGATCCCCATGTCAACCACGTATATGTTTTGTTTTCTTTGACGATTTGGATATTTTTTTCAGTTATGACCAACGACTCCCTATAGTGAAAAAAGGAGTGGTGAAAACATTTGCAAAGCGACTTGCATAACGAACCCTTTCAATTTCTGGTAATCCTTGGCATGAAGGCACAGGTATTTAAGTTAACCTCACAGAGGTCTTGTCTATCTTTGAAGGGATCAAGGACAAAAACAAACCATATGGCAGCGGTGGAAATCGAACCCACGCCTCCGGAGAGACTGGTGCCTAAAACCAGCGCCTTAGACCACTCGGCCACGCTACCTATATGCTAAATGTTTCATGAAACAACGTCTTAACCTTCACACTTTTCCTAAAAAGGCATATTTAAGAGTATACCGTCTTTGATCATCCATCCCTCTCAGACGACCGATTAGCTCAGTAAGTTGCTAATAAGGCGGATGTCGTGGATACGATCCCCATGTCAACCACGTATATGTTTAGTTTTCTTTGACGATTTGGATAAGTTTTTTCAGTTATGACCAACGACTCCCTATAGTCAAAAAAGGAGTGGTGCAACCTTTGCAAAGCGACATGCATAACGAACCCTTTCAATTTCTGGTAATCCTTGCCATGAAGGCACAGGTATTTAAGTTAACGTCACAGAGGTCTTGTCTATCTTTGAAGGGATCAAGGACAAAAACAAACCATATGGCAGCGATGGAATTCGAACCCACGCCTCCGGAGAGACTGGTGCCTAAAACCAGCGCCTTAGACCACTCGGCCACGCTACCTATATGCTCAATGTTTCATGAAACAACGTCTTAACCTTCACACTTTTCCTAAAAAGGCATATTTAAGAGTATACCGTCTTTGATCATCCATCCCTCTCAGACGACCGATTAGCTCAGTAAGTTGCTAATAAGGTGGATGTCGTGGATACGATCCCCATGTCAACCACGTATATGTTTTGTTTTCTTTGACGATTTGGATATTTTTTTCAGTTATGACCAACGACTCCCTATAGTGAAAAAAGGAGTGGTGAAAACATTTGCAAAGCGACTTGCATAACGAACCCTTTCAATTTCTGGTAATCCTTGGCATGAAGGCACAGGTATTTAAGTTAACCTCACAGAGGTCTTGTCTATCTTTGAAGGGATCAAGGACAAAAACAAACCATATGGCAGCGGTGGAAATCGAACCCACGCCTCCGGAGAGACTGGTGCCTAAAACCAGCGCCTTAGACCACTCGGCCACGCTACCTATATGCTAAATGTTTCATGAAACAACGTCTTAACTTTCACACTTTTCCTAAAAAGGCATATTTAAGAGTATACCGTCTTTGATCATCAATCCCTCTCAGACGACCGATTAGCTCAGTAAGTTGCTAACAAGGTGGATGTCGTGGATACGATCCCCATGTCAACCACGTATATGTTTAGTTTTCTTTGACGATTTGGATAAGTTTTTTCAGTTATGACCAACGACTCCGTATAGTCAAAAAAGGAGTGGTGCAACCTTTGCAAAGCGACTTGCATAACGAACCCTTTCAATTTCTGGTAATCCTTGGCATTAAGGCACAGGTATTTAAGTTAACCTCACAGAGGTCTTGTCTATCTTTGAAGGGATCAAGGACAAAAACAAACCATATGGCAGCGATGGAATTCGAACCCACGCCTCCGGAGAGACTGGTGCCTAAAACCAGCGCCTTAGACCACTCGGCCACGCTACCTATATGCTCAATGTTTCATGAAACAACGTCTTAACCTTCACACATTTCCTAAAAAGGCATATTTAAGAGTATACCGTCTTTGATCATCAATCCCTCTCAGACGACCGATTAGCTCAGTAAGTTGCTAATAAGGTGGATGTCGTGGATACGATCCCCATGTCAACCACGTATATGTTTTGTTTTCTTTGACGATTTGGATATTTTTTTTCAGTTATGACCAACGACTCCCTATAGTGAAAAAAGGAGTGGTGAAAACCTTTGCAAAGCGACTTGCATAACGAACCCTTTCAATTTCTGGTACTCCTTGGCATGAAGGCACAGGTATTTAAGTTAACCTCACAGAGGTCTTGTCTATCTTTGAAGGGATCAAGGACAAAAACAAACCATATGGCAGCGGTGGAAATCGAACCCACGCCTCCGGAGAGACTGGTGCCTAAAACCAGCGCCTTAGACCACTCGGCCACGCTACCTATATGCTCAATGTTTCATGAAACAACGTCTTAACCTTCACACTTTTCCTAAAAAGGCATATTTAAGAGTATACCGTCTTTGATCATCAATCCCTCTCAGACGACCGATTAGCTCAGTAAGTTGCTAATAAGGTGGATGTCGTGGATACGATCCCCATGTCAACCACGTAGATGTTTTGTTTTCTTTGACGATTTGGATATTTTTTTTCAGTTATGACCAACGACTCCCTATAGTCAAAAAAGGAGTGGTGAAAACATTTGCAAAGCGACTTGCATAACGAACCCTTTCAATTTCTGGTAATCCTTGGCATGCAGGCACAGGTATTTAAGTTAACCTCACAGAGGTCTTGTCTATCTTTGAAGGGATCAAGGACAAAAACAAACCATATGGCAGCGGTGGGATTCGAACCCACGCCTCCGGAGAGACTGGTGCCTAAAACCAGCGCCTTAGACCACTCGGCGACGCTACCTATATGCTAAACGTTTCATGAAACAACGTCTTAACCTTCACACTTTTCCTAAAAAGGCATATTTAAGAGTATACCGTCTTTGATCATCCATCCCTCTCAGACGACCGATTAGCTCAGTAAGTTGCTAATAAGGCGGATGTCGTGGATATGATCCCCATGTCAACCACGTATATGTTTAGTTTTCTTTGACGATTTGGATAAGTTTTTTCAGTTATGACCAACGACTCCGTATAGTCAAAAAAGGAGTGGTGCAACCTTTGCAAAGCGACATGCATAACGAACCCTTTCAATTTCTGGTAATCCTTGGCATGAAGGCACAGGTATTTAAGTTAACCTCACAGAGGTCTTGTCTATCTTTGAAGGGATCAAGGACAAAAACAAACCATATGGCAGCGATGGAATTCGAACCCACGCCTCCGGAGAGACTGGTGCCTAAAACCAGCGCCTTAGACCACTCGGCCACGCTACCTATATGCTAAATGTTTCATGAAACAACGTCTTAACCTTCACACTTTTCCTAAAAAGGCATATTTAAGAGTATACCGTCTTTGATCATCAATCCCTCTCAGACGACCGATTAGCTCAGTAAGTTGCTAATAAGGTGGATGTCGTGGATACGATCCCCATGTCAACCACGTATATGTTTTGTTTTCTTTGACGATTTGGATATTTTTTTTCAGTTATGACCAACGACTCCCTATAGTCAAAAAAGGAGTGGTGAAAACATTTGCAAAGCGACTTGCATAACGAACCCTTTCAATTTCTGGTAATCCTTGGCATGAAGGCACAGGTATTTAAGTTAACCTCACAGAGGTCTTGTCTATCTTTGAAGGGATCAAGGACAAAAACAAACCATATGGCAGCGATGGAATTCGAACCCACGCCTCCGGAGAGACTGGTGCCTAAAACCAGCGCCTTAGACCACTCGGCCACGCTACCTATACGCTAAATGTTTCATGAAACAACGTCTTAACCTTCACACTTTTCCTAAAAAGGCATATTTAAGAGTATACCGTCTTTGATCATCCATCCCTCTCAGACGACCGATTAGCTCAGTAAGTTGCTAATAAGGTGGATGTCGTGGAAACGATCCCCATGTCAACCACGTACATGTTTTGTTTTCTTTGACGATTTGGATAAGTTTTTTCAGTTATGACCAACGACTCCGTATAGTCAAAAAAGGAGTGGTGCAACCTTTGCAAAGCGACTTGCATAAGGAACCCTTTCAATTTCTGGTAATCCTTGGCATGAAGGCACAGGTATTTAAGTTAACCTCACAGAGGTCTTGTCTATCTTTGAAGGGATCAAGGACAAAAACAAACCATATTGCAGCAGTGGGATTCGAACCCACGCCTCCGGAGAGACTGGTGCCTAAAACCAGCGCCTTAGACCACTCGGCCACGCTACCTATATGCTAAACGTTTCATGAAACAACGTCTTAACCTTCACACTTTTCCTAAAAAGGCATATTTAAGAGTATACCGTCTTTGATCATCCATCCCTCTCAGACTACCGATTAGCTCAGTAAGTTGCTAATAAGGTGGATGTCGTGGATACGATCCCCATGTCAACCACGAATATGTTTAGTTTTCTTTGACGATTTGGATAAATTTTTTTCAGTTATGACCAACGACTCCGTATAGTCAAAAAAGGAGTGGTGAAAACCTTTGCAAAGCGACTTGCATTACGAACCCTTTCAATTTCTGGTAATCCTTGGCATGCAGGCACAGGTATTTAAATTAACCTCACAGAGGTCTTGTCTATCTTTGAAGGGATCAAGGACAAAAACAAACCATATGGCAGCGGTGGGATTCGAACCCACTCCTCCGGAGAGACTGGTGCCTAAAACCAGCGCCTTAGACCACTCGGCCACGCTACCTATATGCTAAATGTTTCATGAAACAACGTCTTAACCTTCACACTTTTCCTAAAAAGGCATATTTAAGAGTATACCGTCTTTGATCATCAATCCCTCTCAGACGACCGATTAGCTCAGTAAGTTGCTAATAAGGTGGATGTCGTGGATACGATCCCCATGTCAACCACGTATATGTTTTGTTTTCTTTGACGATTTGGATATTTTTTTTCAGTTATGACCAACGACTCCCTATAGTCAAAAAAGGAGTGGTGAAAACCTTTGCAAAGCGACTTGCATAACGAACCCTTTCAATTTCTGGTAATCCTTGGCATGCAGGCACAGGTATTTAAGTTAACCTCACAGAGGTCTTGTCTATCTTTGAAGGGATCAAGGACAAAAACAAACCATATGGCAGCGGTGGGATTCGAACCCACGCCTCCGGAGAGACTGGTGCCTAAAACCAGCGCCTTAGACCACTCGGCCACGCTACCTATATGCTAAATGTTTCATGAAACAACGTCTTAACCTTCACACTTTTCCTAAAAGGCATATTTAAGAGTATACCGTCTTTGATCATCAATCCCTCTCAGACGACCGATTAGCTCAGTAAGTTGCTAATAAGGTGGATGTCGTGGATACGATCCCCATGTCAACCACGTATATGTTTTGTTTTCTTTGACGATTTGGATATTTTTTTTCAGTTATGACCAACGACTCCCTATAGTCAAAAAAGGAGTGGTGAAAACCTTTGCAAAGCGACTTGCATAACGAACCCTTTCAATTTCTGGTAATCCTTGGCATGAAGGCACAGGTATTTAAGTTAACCTCACAGAGGTCTTGTCTATCTTTGAAGGGATCAAGGACAAAAACAAACCATATGGCAGCGGTGGGATTCGAACCCACGCCTCCGGAGAGACTGGTGCCTAAAACCAGCGCCTTAGACCACTCGGCCACGCTACCTATATGCTAAACGTTTCATGAAACAACGTCTTAACCTTCACACTTTTCCTAAAAAGGCATATTTAAGAGTATACCGTCTTTGATCATCCATCCCTCTCAGACGACCGATTAGCTCAGTAAGTTGCTAATAAGGCGGATGTCGTGGATACGATCCCCATGTCAACCACGTATATGTTTAGTTTTCTTTGACGATTTGGATAAGTTTTTTCAGTTATGACCAACGACTCCGTATAGTCAAAAAAGGAGTGGTGAAAACATTTGCAAAGCGACTTGCATAAGGAACCCTTTCAATTTCTGGTAATCCTTGGCATGAAGGCACAGGTATTTAAGTTAACCTCACAGAGGTCTTGTCTATCTTTGAAGGGATCAAGGACAAAAACAAACCATATGGCAGCGGTGGGATTCGAACCCACGCCTCCGGAGAGACTGGTGCCTAAAACCAGCGCCTTAGACCACTCGGCCACGCTACCTATATGCTAAATGTTTCATGAAACAACGTCTTAACCTTCACACTTTTCCTAAAAAGGCATATTTAAGAGTATACCGTCTTTGATCATCCATCCCTCTCAGACGACCGATTAGCTCAGTAAGTTGCTAATAAGGTGGATGTCTTGGATACGATCCCCATGTCAACCACGAATATGTTTAGTTTTCTTTGACGATTTGGATAATTTTTTTTCAGTTATGACCAACGACTCCGTATAGTCAAAAAAGGAGTGGTGAAAACCTTTGCAAAGCGACTTGCATAAGGAACCCTTTCAATTTCTGGTAATCCTTGGCATGAAGGACAGGTATTTTAGTTAACCTCACAGAGGTCTTGTCTATCTTTGAAGGGATCAAGGACAAAAACAAACCATATGGCAGCGGTGGGATTCGAACCCACGCCTCCGGAGAGACTGGTGCCTAAAACCAGCGCCTTAGACCACTCGGCCACGCTACCTATATGCTAAATGTTTCATGAAACAACGTCTTAACCTTCACACTTTTCCTAAAAAGGCATATTTAAGAGTATACCGTCTTTGATCATCAATCCCTCTCAGACGACCGATTAGCTCAGTAAGTTGCTAATAAGGTGGATGTCGTGGATACGATCCCCATGTCAACCACGTATATGTTTTGTTTTCTTTGACGATTTGGATATTTTTTTTCAGTTATGACCAACGACTCCCTATAGTCAAAAAAGGAGTGGTGAAAACCTTTGCAAAGCGACTTGCATAACGAACCCTTTCAATTTCTGGTAATCCTTGGCATGAAGGCACAGGTATTTAAGTTAACCTCACAGAGGTCTTGTCTATCTTTGAAGGGATCAAGGACAAAAACAAACCATATGGCAGCGGTGGGATTCGAACCCACGCCTCCGGAGAGACTGGTGCCTAAAACCAGCGCCTTAGACCACTCGGCCACGCTACCTATATGCTAAATGTTTCATGAAACAACGTCTTAACTTTCACACTTTTCCTAAAAAGGCATATTTAAGAGTATACCGTCTTTGATCATCCATCCCTCTCAGACGACCGATTAGCTCAGTAAGTTGCTAATAAGGTGGATGTCGTGGATACGATCCCCATGTCAACCACGTATATGTTTAGTTTTCTTTGACGATTTGGATAAGTTTTTTCAGTTATGACCAACGACTCCCTATAGTCAAAAAAGGAGTGGTGAAAACCTTTGCAAAGCGACTTGCATAACGAACCCTTTCAATTTCTGGTAATCCTTGGCATGAAGGCACAGGTATTTAAGTTAACCTCACAGAGGTCTTGTCTATCTTTGAAGGGATCAAGGACAAAAACAAACCATATGGCAGCGGTGGGATTCGAACCCACGCCTCCGGAGAGACTGGTGCCTAAAACCAGCGCCTTAGACCACTCGGCCACGCTACCTATATGCTAAATGTTTCATGAAACAACGTCTTAACCTTCACACTTTTCCTAAAAAGGCATATTTAAGAGTATACCGTCTTTGATCATCCATCCCTCTCAGACGACCGATTAGCTCAGTAAGTTGCTAATAAGGTGGATGTCGTGGATACGATCCCCATGTCAACCACGTATATGTTTAGTTTTCTTTGACGATTTGGATAAGTTTTTTCAGTTATGACCAACGACTCCGTATAGTCAAAAAAGGAGTGGTGAAACCTTTGCAAAGCGACATGCATAAGGAACCCTTTCAATTTCTGGTAATCCTTGGCATGAAGGACAGGTATTTAAGTTAACCTCACAGATGTCTTGTCTATCTTTGAAGAGATCAAGGACAAAAACAAACCATATGGCAGCGGTGGGATTCGAACCCACGCCTCCGGAGAGACTGGTGCCTAAAACCAGCGCCTTAGACCACTCGGCCACGCTACCTATATGCTAAATGTTTCATGAAACAACGTCTTAACCTTCACACTTTTCCTAAAAAGGCATATTTAAGAGTATACCGTCTTTGATCATCAATCCCTCTCAGACGACCGATTAGCTCAGTAAGTTGCTAATAAGGTGGATGTCGTGGATACGATCCCCATGTCAACCACGTATATGTTTTGTTTTCTTTGACGATTTGGATATTTTTTTTCAGTTATGACCAACGACTCCCTATAGTCAAAAAAGGAGTGGTGAAAACCTTTGCAAAGCGACTTGCATAACGAACCCTTTCAATTTCTGGTAATCCTTGGCATGAAGGCACAGGTATTTAAGTTAACCTCACAGAGGTCTTGTCTATCTTTGAAGGGATCAAGGACAAAAACAAACCATATGGCAGCGGTGGGATTCGAACCCACGCCTCCGGAGAGACTGGTGCCTAAAACCAGCGCCTTAGACCACTCGGCCACGCTACCTATATGCTAAATGTTTCATGAAACAACGTCTTAACCTTCACACTTTTCCTAAAAAGGCATATTTAAGAGTATACCGTCTTTGATCATCCATCCCTCTCAGACGACCGATTAGCTCAGTAAGTTGCTAATAAGGTGGATGTCGTGGATACGATCCCCATGTCAACCACGTATATGTTTAGTTTTCTTTGACGATTTGGATAAGTTTTTTCAGTTATGACCAACGACTCCGTATAGTCAAAAAAGGAGTGGTGAAACCTTTGCAAAGCGACATGCATAAGGAACCCTTTCAATTTCTGGTAATCCTTGGCATGAAGGACAGGTATTTAAGTTAACCTCACAGAGGTCTTGTCTATCTTTGAAGGGATCAAGGACAAAAACAAACCAAATGGCAGCGGTGGGATTCGAACCCACGCCTCCGGAGAGACTGGTGCCTAAAACCAGCGCCTTAGACCACTCGGCCACGCTACCTATATGCTAAATGTTTCATGAAACAACGTCTTAACCTTCACACTTTTCCTAAAAAGGCATATTTAAGAGTATACCGTCTTTGATCATCAATCCCTCTCAGACGACCGATTAGCTCAGTAAGTTGCTAATAAGGTGGATGTCGTGGATACGATCCCCATGTCAACCACGTATATGTTTTGTTTTCTTTGACGATTTGGATATTTTTTTTCAGTTATGACCAACGACTCCCTATAGTCAAAAAAAGGAGTGGTGAAAACCTTTGCAAAGCGACTTGCATAACGAACCCTTTCAATTTCTGGTAATCCTTGGCATGAAGGCCCAGGTATTTAAGTTAACCTCACAGAGGTCTTGTCTATCTTTGAAGGGATCAAGGACAAAAACAAACCATATGGCAGCGGTGGGATTCGAACCCACGCCTCCGGAGAGACTGGTGCCTAAAACCAGCGCCTTAGACCACTCGGCCACGCTACCTATATGCTAAATGTTTCATGAAACAACGTCTTAACCTTCACACTTTTCCTAAAAAGGCATATTTAAGAGTATACCGTCTTTGATCATCCATCCCTCTCAGACGACCGATTAGCTCAGTAAGTTGCTAATAAGGTGGATGTCGTGGATACGATCCCCATGTCAACCACGTATATGTTTAGTTTTCTTTGACGATTTGGATAAGTTTTTTCAGTTATGACCAACGACTCCGTATAGTCAAAAAAGGAGTGGTGAAACCTTTGCAAAGCGACATGCATAAGGAACCCTTTCAATTTCTGGTAATCCTTGGCATGAAGGACAGGTATTTAAGTTAACCTCACAGAGGTCTTGTCTATCTTTGAAGGGATCAAGGACAAAAACAAACCAAATGGCAGCGGTGGGATTCGAACCCACGCCTCCGGAGAGACTGGTGCCTAAAACCAGCGCCTTAGACCACTCGGCCACGCTACCTATATGCTAAATGTTTCATGAAACAACGTCTTAACCTTCACACTTTTCCTAAAAAGGCATATTTAAGAGTATACCGTCTTTGATCATCAATCCCTCTCAGACGACCGATTAGCTCAGTAAGTTGCTAATAAGGTGGATGTCGTGGATACGATCCCCATGTCAACCATGTAAATGTTTTGTTTTCTTTGACGATTTGGATATTTTTTTTCAGTTATGACCAACGACTCCCTATAGTCAAAAAAGGAGTGGTGAAAACCTTTGCAAAGCGACTTGCACAACGAACCCTTTCAATTTCTGGTAATCCTTGGCATGAAGGACAGGTATTTTAGTTAACCTCACAGAGGTCTTGTCTATCTTTGAAGGGATCAAGGACAAAAACAAACCATATGGCAGCGGTGGGATTCGAACCCACGCCTCCGGAGAGACTGGTGCCTAAAACCAGCGCCTTAGACCACTCGGCCACGCTACCTATATGCTAAATGTATTGATGAAACAACGTCTTAACCTTCACACTTTTCCTAAAAAGGCATATTTAAGAGTATACCGTCTTTGATCATCCATCCCTCTCAGACGACCGATTAGCTCAGTAAGTTGCTAATAAGGTGGATGTCGTGGATACGATCCCCATGTCAACCACGTAAATGTTTTGTTTTCTTTGACAATTTGGATATTTTTTTTCAGTTATGACCAACGACTCCCTATAGTCAAAAAAGGAGTGGTGAAAACCTTTGCAAAGCGACTTGCATAACGAACCCTTTCAATTTCTGGTAATCCTTGGCATGAAGGCACAGGTATTTAAGTTAAGCTCACAGAGGTCTTGTCTATCTTTGAAGGGATCAAGGACAAAAACAAACCATATGGCAGTGGTGGGATTCGAACCCACGCCTCCGGAGAGACTGGTGCCTAAAACCAGTGCCTTAGACCACTCGGCCACGCTACCTATATGCTAAATGTTTCATGAAACAACGTCTTAACCTTCACACTTTTCCTAAAAAGGCATATTTAAGAGTATACCGTCTTTGATCATCAATCCCTCTCAGACGACCGATTAGCTCAGTAAGTTGCTAATAAGGTGGATGTCGTGGATACGATCCCCATGTCAACCACGTATATGTTTAGTTTTCTTTGACGATTTGGATAATTTTTTTCAGTTATGACCAACGACTCCGTATAGTCAAAAAAGGAGTGGTGAAAACATTTGCAAAGCGACTTGCATAACGAACCCTTTCAATTTCTGGTAATCCTTGGCATGAAGGCACAGGTATTTAAGTTAACCTCACAGAGGTCTTGTCTATCTTTGAAGGGATCAAGGACAAAAACAAACCATATGGCAGCGGTGGGATTCGAACCCACGCCTCCGGAGAGACTTGTGCCTAAAACCAGCGCCTTAGACCACTCGGCCACGCTACCTATATGCTAAATGTTTCATGAAACAACGTCTTAACCTTCACACTTTTCCTAAAAAGGCATATTTAAGAGTATACCGTCTTTGATCATCCATCCCTCTCAGACGACCGATTAGCTCAGTAAGTTGCTAATAAGGCGGATGTCGTGGATACGATCCCCATGTCAACCACGTATATGTTTTGTTTTCTTTGACGATTTGGATATTTTTTTTCAGTTATGACCAACGACTCCGTATAGTCAAAAAAGGAGTGGTGAAAACCTTTGCAAAGCGACTTGCATAACGAACCCTTTCAATTTCTGGTAATCCTTGGCATGAAGGCACAGGTATTTAAGTTAACCTCACAGAGGTCTTGTCTATCTTTGAAGGGATCAAGGACAAAAACAAACCATATGGCAGCGGTGGGATTCGAACCCACGCCTCCGGAGAGACTGGTGCCTAAAACCAGCGCCTTAGACCACTCGGCCACGCTACCTATATGCTAAATGTTTCATGAAACAACGTCTTAACCTTCACACTTTTCCTAAAAAGGCATATTTAAGAGTATACCGTCTTTGATCATCCATCCCTCTCAGACGACCGATTAGCTCAGTAAGTTGCTAATAAGTAGGATGTCGTGGATACGATCCCCATGTCAACCACGTATATGTTTAGTTTTCTTTGACGATTTGGATAAGTTTTTTCAGTTATGACCAACGACTCCGTATAGTCAAAAAAGGAGTGGTGAAACCTTTGCAAAGCGACATGCATAAGGAACCCTTTCAATTTCTGGTAATCCTTGGCATGAAGGACAGGTATTTAAGTTAACCTCACAGAGGTCTTGTCTATCTTTGAAGGGATCAAGGACAAAAACAAACCATATGGCAGCGGTGGGATTCGAACCCACGCCTCCGGAGAGACCTGTGCCTAAAACCAGCGCCTTAGACCACTCGGCCACGCTACCTATATGCTAAATTTTCATGAAACAACGTCTTAACCTTCACACTTTTCCTAAAAAGGCATATTTAAGAGTATACCGTCTTTGATCATCCATCCCTCTCAGACGACCGATTAGCTCAGTAAGTTGCTAATAAGGTGGATGTCGTGGATACGATCCCCATGTCAACCACGTAAATGTTTTGTTTTCTTTGACGATTTGGATATTTTTTTTCAGTTATGACCAACGACTCCCTATAGTCAAAAAAGGAGTGGTGAAAACATTTGCAAAGCGACTTGCATAACGAACCCTTTCAATTTCTGGTAATCCTTGGCATGAAGGCACAGGTATTTCAGTTAACATCACAGAGGTCTTGTCTATCTTTGAAGGGATCAAGGACAAAAAAACAAACCATATGGCAGCGGTGGGATTCGAACCCACGCCTCCGGAGAGACTGGTGCCTAAAACCAGCGCCTTAGACCACTCGGCCACGCTACCTATATGCTAAATGTTTCATGAAACAATGTCTTAACCTTCACACTTTTCCTAAAAAGGCATATTTAAGAGTATACCGTCTTTGATCATCCATCCCTCTCAGACGACCGATTAGCTCAGTAAGTTGCTAATAAGGTGGATGTCGTGGATACGATCCCCATGTCAACCACGTAAATGTTTTGTTTTCTTTGACGATTTGGATATTTTTTTTCAGTTATGACCAACGACTCCGTATAGTCAAAAAAGGAGTGGTGAAAACCTTTGCAAAGCGACTTGCATAACGAACCCTTTCAATTTCTGGTAATCCTTGGCATGAAGGCACAGGTATTTAAGTTAACCTCACAGAGGTCTTGTCTATCTTTGAAGGGATCAAGGACAAAAACAAACCATATGGCAGCGGTGGGATTCGAACCCACGCCTCCGGAGAGACTTGTGCCTAAAACCAGCGCCTTAGACCACTCGGCCACGCTACCTATATGCTAAATGTTTCATGAAACAACGTCTTAACCTTCACACTTTTCCTAAAAAGGCATATTTAAGAGTATACCGTCTTTGATCATCCATCCCTCTCAGACGACCGATTAGCTCAGTAAGTTGCTAATAAGGTGGATGTCGTGGATACGATCCCCATGTCAACCACGTAAATGTTTTGTTTTCTTTGACGATTTGGATATTTTTTTTCAGTTATGACCAACGACTCCCTATAGTCAAAAAAGGAGTGGTGAAAACCTTTGCAAAGCGACTTGCATAACGAACCCTTTCAATTTCTGGTAATCCTTGGCATGAAGGCACAGGTATTTAAGTTAACATCACAGAGGTCTTGTCTATCTTTGAAGGGATCAAGGACAAAAAAACAAACCATATGGCAGCGGTGGGATTCGAACCCACGCCTCAGGAGAGACTGGTGCCTAAAACCAGCGCCTTAGACCACTCGGCCACGCTACCTATATGCTAAATGTTTCATGAAACAATGTCTTAACCTTCACACTTTTCCTAAAAAGGCATATTTAAGAGTATACCGTCTTTGATCATCCATCCCTCTCAGACGACCGATTAGCTCAGTAAGTTGCTAATAAGGTGGATGTCGTGGATACGATCCCCATGTCAACCACGTAAATGTTTTGTTTTCTTTGACGATTTGGATATTTTTTTTCAGTTATGACCAACGACTCCCTATAGTCAAAAAAGGAGTGGTGAAAACCTTTGCAAAGCGACTTGCATAACGAACCCTTTCAATTTCTGGTAATCCTTGGCATGAAGGACAGGTATTTTAGTTAACCTCACAGAGGTCTTGTCTATCTTTGAAGGGATCAAGGACAAAAACAAACCATATGGCAGCGGTGGGATTCGAACCCACGCCTCCGGAGAGACTGGTGCCTAAAACCAGCGCCTTAGACCACTCGGCCACGCTACCTATATGCTAAATGTTTCATGAAACAACGTCTTAACCTTCACACTTTTCCTAAAAAGGCATATTTAAGAGTATACCGTCTTTGATCATCAATCCCTCTCAGACGACCGATTAGCTCAGTAAGTTGCTAATAAGGTGGATGTCGTGGATACGATCCCCATGTCAACCACGTATATGTTTTGTTTTCTTTGACGATTTGGATATTTTTTTTCAGTTATGACCAACAACTCCCTATAGTCAAAAAAGGAGTGGTGAAAACCTTTGCAAAGCGACTTGCATAACGAACCCTTTCAATTTCTGGTAATCCTTGGCATGAAGGCACAGGTATTTAAGTTAACCTCACAGAGGTCTTGTCTATCTTTGAAGGGATCAAGGACAAAAACAAACCATATGGCAGCGGTGGGATTCGAACCCACGCCTCCGGAGAGACTGGTGCCTAAAACCAGCGCCTTAGACCACTCGGCCACGCTACCTATATGCTAAATGTTTCATGAAACAACGTCTTAACTTTCACACTTTTCCTAAAAAGGCATATTTAAGAGTATACCGTCTTTGATCATCCATCCCTCTCAGACGACCGATTAGCTCAGTAAGTTGCTAATAAGGTGGATGTCGTGGATACGATCCCCATGTCAACCACGTAAATGTTTTGTTTTCTTTGACGATTTGGATATTTTTTTTCAGTTATGACCAACGACTCCCTATAGTCAAAAAAGGAGTGGTGAAAACATTTGCAAAGCGACTTGCATAACGAACCCTTTCAATTTCTGGTAATCCTTGGCATGAAGGCACAGGTATTTAAGTTAACCTCACAGAGGTCTTGTCTATCTTTGAAGGGATCAAGGACAAAAAAACAAACCATATGGCAGCGGTGGGATTTCGAACCCACGCCTCCGGAGAGACTGGTGCCTAAAACCAGCGCCTTAGACCACTCGGCCACGCTACCTATATGCTAAATGTTTCATGAAACAATGTCTTAACCTTCACACTTTTCCTAAAAAGGCATATTTAAGAGTATACCGTCTTTGATCATCCATCCCTCTCAGACGACCGATTAGCTCAGTAAGTTGCTAATAAGGTGGATGTCGTGGATACGATCCCCATGTCAACCACGTAAATGTTTTGTTTTCTTTGACGATTTGGATATTTTTTTTCAGTTATGACCAACGACTCCGTATAGTCAAAAAAGGAGTGGTGAAAACCTTTGCAAAGCGACTTGCATAACGAACCCTTTCAATTTCTGGTAATCCTTGGCATGAAGGCACAGGTATTTAAGTTAACCTCACAGAGGTCTTGTCTATCTTTGAAGGGATCAAGGACAAAAACAAACCATATGGCAGCGGTGGGATTCGAACCCACGCCTCCGGAGAGACTGGTGCCTAAAACCAGCGCCTTAGACCACTCGGCCACGCTACCTATATGCTAAATGTTTCATGAAACAACGTCTTAACTTTCACACTTTTCCTAAAAAGGCATATTTAAGAGTATACCGTCTTTGATCATCCATCCCTCTCAGACGACCGATTAGCTCAGTAAGTTGCTAATAAGGTGGATGTCGTGGATACGATCCCTATGTCAACCACGTATATGTTTAGTTTTCTTTGACGATTTGGATAAGTTTTTTCAGTTATGACCAACGACTCCCTATAGTCAAAAAAGGAGTGTTGAAAACCATTGGAAAGCGACATGCATATCGAACCCTTTCAATTTCTGGTAATCTTTGGCAAGAAAGCATAGGTATTTTTGTTAACCTCACAGAGGTCTTGTCTATCTTTGAAGGGATCAAGGACAAAAACAAACCATATGGCAGCGGTGGGATTCGAACCCACGCCTCCGCAGAGACTGGTGCCTAAAACCAGCGCCTTAGACCACTCGGCCACGCTACCTATATGCTAAACGTTTCATGAAACAACGTCTTAACCTTCACACTTTTCCTCAAAAGGCATAGTTAAGAGTATACCGTCTTTGATCAACCATCCCTTTCAGACGACCGATTAGCTCAGTAAGTTGCTAATAAGGTGGATGTCGTGGATACGATCCCCATGTCAACCACGTATATGTTTCGTTTTCTTTGACGATTTGGATATTTGTTTTCAGTATAACCAACGACTCCCTATAGTCAAAAAAGGAGTGGTGAAAACATTTGCAAAGCGACTTGCATAACGAACCCTTTCAATTTCTGGTAATCCTTGGCATGAAGGCACAGGTATTTAAGTTAACCTCACAGAGGTCTTGTCTATCTTTGAAGGGATCAAGGACAAAAACAAACCATATGGCAGCGGTGGGATTCGAACCCACGCCTCCGCAGAGACTGGTGCCTAAAACCAGCGCCTTAGACCACTCGGTCACGCTACCTATATGCTAAACGTTTCATGAAACAACGTCTTAACCCTCACACTTTTCCTTAAAGGCATAGTTAAGAGTATACCGTCTTTGATCAACCATCCCCTTCAGACGAAAGATTAGCTCAGTAAGTTGCTAATAAGGCGGATGTCGTGGATACGATCCCCATGTCAACCACGTATATGTTTAGTTTTCTTTGACGATTTGGATAAGTTTTTTTCAGTTATGACCAACGACTCCCTATAGTCAAAAAAGGAGTGGTGAAAACATTTGCAAAGCGACTTGCATAACGAACCCTTTCAATTTCTGGTAATCCTTGGCATGAAGGCACAGGTATTTAAGTTAACCTCACAGAGGTCTTGTCTATCTTTGAAGGGATCAAGGACAAAAACAAACCATATGGCAGCGGTGGGATTCGAACCCACGCCTCCGCAGAGACTGGTGCCTTAAACCAGCGCCTTAGACCACTCGGCCACGCTACCTATATGCTAAACGTTTGATGAAACAACGTCTTAACCCTCACACTTTTCCTTAAAGGCATAGTTAAAAGTATACCGTCTTTGATCAACCATCCCTTTCAGACGACCGATTAGCTCAGTAAGTTGCTAATAAGGCGGATGTCGTGGATACGATCCCCATGTCAACCACGTATATGTTTCGTTTTCTTTGACGATTTGGATAAGTTTTTTCAGTTATGACCAACGACTCCCTATAGTCAAAAAAGGAGTGGTGAAAACATTTGCAAAGCGACTTGCATAACGAACCCTTTCAATTTCTGGTAATCCTTGGCATGAAGGCACAGGTATTTAAGTTAACCTCACAGAGGTCTTGTCTATCTTTGAAGGGATCAAGGACAAAAACAAACCATATGGCAGCGGTGGGATTCGAACCCACGTCTCCGGAGAGACTGGTGCCTAAAACCAGCGCCTTAGACCACTCGGCCACGCTACCTATATGCTATATGTTTTATGAAACAACGTCTTAACCTTCACACTTTTCCTAAAAAGGCATATTTAAGAGTATACCGTCTTTGATCAACCATCCCTCTCAGACGACCGATTAGCTCAGTAAGTTGCTAATCAGGCGGATGTCGTGGATACGATCCCCATGTCAACCACGTATTTGTTTAGTTATCTTTGACGATTTGGATAACTTTTTTCAGTTATGACCAACGACTCCCTATAGTCAAAAAAGGAGTGGTGAAACCTTTGGAAAGCGACATGCATAACGAACCCTTTCAATTTCTGGTAATCCTTGGCATGAAGGACAGGTATTTTAGTTAATCTCACAGAGGTCTTGTCTATCTTTGAAGGGATCAAGGACAAAAACAAACCATATGGCAGCGGTGGGATTCGAACCCACGCCTCAGGAGAGACTGGTGCCTAAAACCAGCGCCTTAGACCACTCGGCCACGCTACCTATATGCTAAACGTTTCATGAAACAACGTCTTAACCTTCACACTTTTCCTAAAAAGGCATAGTTAAGAGTATACCGTCTTTGATCAACCATCCCTCTCAGACGACCGATTAGCTCAGTAAGTTGCTAATAAGGTGGATGTCGTGGATACGATCCCCATGTCAACCACGTATATGTTTCGTTTTCTTTGACGATTTGGATATTTGTTTTCAGTATAACCAACGACTCCCTATAGTCAAAAAAGGAGTGGTGAAAACATTTGCAAAGCGACTTGCATAACGAACCCTTTCAATTTCTGGTAATCTTTGGCATGAAGGCACAGGTATTTAAGTTAACCTCACAGAGGTCTTGTCTATCTTTGAAGGGATCAAGGACAAAAACAAACCATATGGCAGCGGTGGGATTCGAACCCACGTCTCCGGAGAGACTGGTGCCTAAAACCAGCGCCTTAGACCACTCGGCCACGCTACCTATATGCTATATGTTTCATGAAACAACGTCTTAACCTTCACACTTTTCCTAAAAAGGCATATTTAAGAGTATACCGTCTTTGATCAACCATCCCTCTCAGACGACCGATTAGCTCAGTAAGTTGCTAATCAGGCGGATGTCGTGGATACGATCCCCATGTCAACCAGGTATTTGTTTAGTTATCTTTGACGATTTGGATAACTTTTTTCAGTTATGACCAACGACTCCCTATAGTCTATATGCTAATTGTAAAAAATTGAAGTCTTTCTTTCTCAAATGATGATTTCTTTATTCTTTCATGTTTTGCATTCTTTCTTTTCTTTACATTCTTTTTGTTTCCATTGAGATAAATGTCTTTCTTTTCTTAACTAGAATCTCATTATTTTCAGATTGACTGAAATACAAATAAATAAACAATAATTACTATTTTGATCAAATGATGCATTAATGCAAATAATCATAATGACATTATAAATGAATTAACCTAATAAAATTGACTACCTCTCAGTGACATGAAATACTATGCAAAATGTAAACAAACGATGAAAAACATTTTATGACTAAATAACTGCTCTAAAACATTTATACACAGGTAGATAATGATAAAATAATATATATGACAAAATTTGGCAAACTCACCATTGTTTTTAGACTCTTTTATCCTAAAAACCTTTTCTCATTTCTTTCATTCTCACATGCATGCTGCATGCTTTTAGGGCCACATGGAAGATAATACACGATACTAAGCAGTTATGCCCCTTGGCATATTATGATGAGTAAACATAAATTTGAATGGAGAAGAAATGAAATATGAATTAATACTTGCCAAAAACGAAATATGATTTATATTTCAATACTTTGATAACAAACAAAGGAAATATGATTCTGAACTTTGCAAATAATAACTTAACAATTTTGACACTTACACACCGGCCTCCTAATTGTAGGATGAAATGAAACAATTATCTTAACTAAGAAACAATAACCCACAAACACTCCTAAATAAACACTTAATTGTCAATATTCATGTGTTTACACTTTTACTTAGCACATCCCTTTGAAAGTTCTGTTATGTTTGTAGACAGCTCTACTAATTGTCTTCCATAACGAGACACAGTTTGTCAACAGGTCGCACAAATTCTGAAGAAGCAGTCTTCACTTTTACAGTTCGCACAAGGTTTTTCCTGTCGTGATAGAGTTCTGTTACTCTTGCAAGAGCCCACGCATTACGTGGTGTATTGTCCATAATTAGCACAATGTCTCCAATCTGAAGGTTTCTTTTGATCTGATTCCATTTTTGCTTTTGCTGCAGGAGAGGTAGATATTCTTTCTTCCATCTTTTCCAGAAGATGTCTGCAAGGTATTGTACTTGCTTCCATCATCGACGGCTATAGATGTCCTCTTTCTTGAATGTTCCGGGAGGCATCTTTTCACCAGAACGTAGGTATAACAGATGGTTAGGAGTGAGCACAGATAAATCATGCACATCATATGACAGATCAGTGATAGGACGTCCATTGATGATAGATTCCACTTCGCAAAACAAAGTGTTCAACGCCTCATCATCCAGCTTAATGTTCTGCTCTTGTAGTAAACAATGAAGCACTTTCCGTACAGTCCTAATCATCCGCTCCCAGAATCCACCATTATGGGAGGCTGCAGGTGGATTGAAGCTCCATTCAATCCCTTTGTCAACGAAGGCAGAGTGAATCTTTGATTCTTTTAAGTTCTTTAATGCTTCACATAATTCTCGCTGACATCCGACAAGGTTAGTACCATTGTCAGATTTGATGAACTTGGGTGGTCCACGTCGTGCGACAAATCTTCTGATGGCATGGATACAGGAGTCTGTGTCTAGGGTGGCAGCCACTTCCAGATGTATAGCACGAAGATTCATGCAAGTGAATACAACTCCATATCGTTTTACTGAGGTACGTCCACGTATCACTTTGAAAGGACCAAAGAAGTCCATACCTACATTGGTGAAAGGTGGTAGGTCAGGAGTTATCCGTTCATCTGGGAGATCAGACATCTTTTGTTGTCCTGGAGAGGAGTGATATTTACGACATGTGACACACTTTGAAACTATTGTCTTCACCAGTGAGCCTGCTCCAATCACCCAGTACCATTGTCTGAGATGTGACAAGATGGAGTTCTTTCCTAGATGTCCAACAATCTTAGGAGTCTCTTCAATGATCAAGCGTGTTACACGAGATTTCTTGGGAAGAATGATTGGGTGCTTTTCGCTGAAGGAAATCTCTGCATTCTTGAGGCGTCCTCCAACATGAATGACGTCATCTTGAAGAAATGGATCCAACTTGTAGAGAGGGCTTAATTTATCAACTGTTGCAGAAGATTGCTTGAGACATCGTTGTTCTTTCGAGATATGTTGTGTCTGACAGTGTTGGACTAGGAGCTTTTCTGCATCTTCAAGGACTTGAACATTCATGGTGTAGTTCACTTTCTTGGTGGATTGAGACTTGTTGACTCTCTGGCGCAAACATCTGATAGTTAACATGATCCATGCTACTGCTCTTCTTAACTTTGTCCAACTTGAGAAGTGGTTAATTAGAATGTCTAGGAAGCTATCCTTCTCCATGATGGTTGCATGAACAAATTCCTTAAGTTCAAGATCATCTTCTTGAGGTTCTTGGTTGCTGTATTGCTTCGGCCAGTACTTGTGGTGCTGCCATAGGAATCTTGGTCCTCCCGTCCAATGCTGAATATGGTGCTCATTATCAAGCTTGATGCCTCTTGAAGCATAGTCTGCTGGGTTCTCTTTAGATGACACATACCTCCATTGATCAATATCAGAACAGTCTCTTATCACAGCAATCCGGTTTGCTACAAAGGTTTTGAACCTGGCATTGGTGTTAAAGATACATCTCAACACTGACATGCTGTCCGTCCAGAAGAAAGTTGTGTCTACTTTGACCTGAAGTTCTTGAAGAATAAGGGATGACATGCGTACAGCTAGAGTAGCAGCAGTGAGTTCCATGCGTGGTATGGTTATTTTCTTTAAGGGAGCAACCCTTGATTTAGACATTACCAGAGCACAATGGATCTCCTCATCTTCATTCACAAATCTGATGTAACCGACGACTCCATATCCTACATTGCTCGCGTCTGCAAAAAGGTGAAGTTGACATGATGTTACAAGTCCAAACTCCATAGGCTTGTAGCATCTTGGAATGTGGATATCTTCTAACAAGGTAAGATCTTTCAGCCATTGATGCCATATCTTCTGTGTCTTTGAATCAACATCTTCATCCCAATCTTTCTGTTCTTTATGTAGGTTTTGGAGCAGCTGTTTTGAAATGAGTATGAAAGGAGCCATGAGTCCAAGAGGGTCATACACACTGCTAACCACAGACAGGATGCCACGTTTAGTGTCTGGTTTCATCTTGCTCTTTATCTTGAATCCAAGGGTGTCTGATTGCACAAACCAGTAGACACCTAACGCTCTTTCAGATGGAAGGTCTTCACAGTCCAAGTTCAAGTCTTTAACATCCTTTGCTCTTTCTTGAGGTGGGATTGATTTCATTACTGTAGAGCTGTTGGAGATCCACTTGGTAAGCCTGAAGCTGCCTTCACTGCACAAACTGGTAAGTTCTTTTACAGTTGATACTGCCTTTTCTTCATTCAATTCGGATGCCAGACAATCATCTACATAGACGTTGTCAGTCAACTTTTCTATAATTTCTGGGACAAACTTATCCTGACTGTCCCTTGCTGTTTGTTGTAAGGCAAAGGATGCACATGAAGCAGAAGATACAGCTCCAAAGATATGGACTAACATCCGATACACTTTAGGTTCTTTTCTACAATCTCCGTCCGGCCACCAGTAGAAGCGAAGGAAGTCATTGTCTTCTTTTGGCACTCTGACTCGATAGTACATGGATTCGATATCACCCATGAAGGCAATGTTCTCCTGTCTATATCTCATTAGAACACCGAGGAGGCTGTTGCATAGATTGGGTCCTTGAAGCAAACTACTATTTAGGGAAACACCTTGGAATGTTGCTGAACAGTCAAAGACAACTCTTATTTTCCCTTGCTTGCGTGGATGGTACACCCCGTGGTGTGGGATAAACCATACTTTGCCTGGTTTACCTTTCAGTTCATCTTGAGGAACAATTTCAGCATATTCTTTGCTAAGGATGTCTTCCATGAACTTCTTATAGTCTTTATGTATTTGAGGGTTCATTGTAAATTTCTTCTTGAGTCCTCTCAAACGCTGTAAGGCTTGTTCACTGTTGTCAGGCATGATGACATCCTTGTCTCGAAAGGGCAGATTGACAACATAGTGTCCATCTTCTTTATGAATAGAGTTTGTCACAATCTTCATAAATTCTTTGTCCTCTTGTGACATTTCTTTTCTTTCTTCTGCTGCTTTCTCTGGAAAGTCATAGTTCATGCTGTCTTTCATCATAGTATTAATGTTCTGTAGATCTTCCATTGCTTTTATTGTTATGTCTGTTCTCATTGATGGAAATCTGTTTTCTTTTGCAAGTCTGAGGACATTCCAAAGTATCCATCCAAGCTTGGTTCTTGTTGCATGAGGACTTCCATCAGGACCGGTACGAATCTCTAGTGGTGCATAGGAGTCTGGTACATTTCCCCCGATGAGGATATCTACACTTGCATCAATCTCAGGCAGATATATATCATTAAGGTGAGGCCATTTTTGAACGTCAGATGAAACAGGTATGTGTTTCTTCAAAACTGGTATGTGTTCCTTGGAGTAAACGGTAGGTAGTGCGATCGTGTTCCTGAGGTCAAGGTCGTGCACTTGTAAGCCATTCACTGCTTGCACTGAAGTGGTGTAGGGCTTCCCCATTGTATCAATAGTAATATCCATACTTTTCCCACTGCATCCAAGTTTCTTCAAAAGCGATTCGGAACAAAATGAGACAGTACTGCCTGGATCAAGGAAGGCATATGTTGACTCAACCTTGACTCCGTTACTGTATGACACTTTCACCGGAATAATAGCAAGAGTACATTCCATGGCCCCGGCCTCCATAGCTTCACATGTTCCATCTTGTTCGGTACATGCACCAACCAGCTTTCTTTCAGTTTCATACACAACATGCAGGATTCCCTGATGATTTCTGTTACATCTGAAGCAGGTTACTGTCTTCTCACAGGACTTGCTCAAGTGACCATAACACAAACATCGAAAACACAATCCCCTTTTCTGAAGAAATGCCAGTCTATCCTTCAAAGTCTTCTTAACAATCTGATCACAAATCTGCAACTTATGAGAATTGCTGTTACAGTATATACACAAGATCTGCTGACCTTCAGGTTTGCTTGACTGGGTGTTCTGAGTTGTATTCTCTACCATGTCTGTGCTGAAGGAAGGCTTGAATGATGATTGTGAAGCAATTCCTGCGTTTCTCTTTGGCTGTGTCTTTGTTCTGTCATCATTCCTCAGAGCATCTTTTCCATACATTGGATCTGTTGCTTTTCTTGCTTCTCTCTTCACAAACTTGACCAGGTTATGGAATGCTACAGTTCCTCCCGAATCCCTGATAGATATGACAATATTCCTCCACTTCTCATGGCAATGGAAAGGGAGTTTCATAACGAGCCTTCTGATGTTGTCAGGATACTCCAGGATCTTTACTGCTGTGATGGAGCTTACTGCATTCTCACATTCTTGTAGGAAGATGGCATATTCATCCATGGATTTAGGGTTGTCTACTTTTACATTAGGCCATCCCAATGCTTTCTTGACGAGAGCAGATGCAATAGCGTCTTCATTGCCGTATCGTTCATCAAGTTCCTGCCATGCCTTTTGATACCCTTGACTGGCCTCCAGGTAACTATATCCCTTGACAATTTTCAGCGCTTCACCTAATGTGAACTGTTCTAGATATGACATCTTCTCATCTTCTGTTTCTGAGTTGACAACAATCTTCACCTTGAACTGACGCTTGAATCTTTGATATTCAATAGGATCCCCAGAGAACTTCATGATTTCAGGAGGCGGCTTTCGGAGCTGTTGTACAGCACACTGAATAAGATTCTCATCGCTTGCTGCAGTAGTTTGTGGAGACAAGTGTTGATTGAAGTCTTCTTGAAGAGGTAAGTTTATGTTATCAGGTAAGTACCGTTTACGTTCAGTGTTGAAATGTTCATTTACATCTTCATTCACAGGAACAGGGACATATGGATCGTGCGGTTGTAGTGAACGTTCTGATTTCACACTACCTCTGTCAGAGAAATAATCTTGAAGCACTTTAGACTTTGCTTGAGAAATCTCCATTTCTGTTTTCAGTTCTAACTCTTCTTCCTTCATTTTCAATTCCATCTTTGCTAAGTCTATTTTCTGTTTCTCTTTCAATGCTTTCATCTTTGTCTCTAATTCAACTTGCTTTTGTTTTTCTTTCAGATGGGCTGATGAAACACGACTTGTTAGTGATGAATGACTGCCTTTAGAGGAGGCTGATTCTTCTTTAAATATACAAGCACTTTTCAGGCTGACTGAACCTTGTCTACTTATATCTTTCTTATCAGTTTGTTTAACTTCTGGTTTCTGTTCATCTTCACTTTTGTCATTCAGTGAATCTTTAACATTCTTTTTCTCTGTTTCACTTGGTTCACGGATGTGTTTGAGAAAGAATGCTTCTAACTTTGATTTACATGTCAGCAAAACAGAGTCTTGTGATTCACATTCTTCAATAAAAGGACTAAGTTCAATTTCATCCAACAGTGATGCAAAGTCTTTCCGGAGATCTAACAGTGTTTCGTAGAATTTCAACCAGCTTCCATGACTACATCTATTCTCCTCTATCTCTTCAGAAGTGAAAGTTTCAACATGAGATTTGGCATAAAGTTTATCAAAATCATCCAACAATTGTTTATATAAACTCTTAATTTTCTTATATTTAGTTTGCTTAGCATACTGCAAACCCTTTTCTGTCATCTTCCTTAGTCTTTGTTTCAAAACATTATCCTTTTCTTTTCCTTCCATACCTTTGTCTAAACAATGTCAATGCTGTAATAACTTGAAGTCTTTCTTTCTCAAATGATGATTTCTTTATTCTTTCATGTTTTGCATTCTTTCTTTTCTTTACATTCTTTTTGTTTCCATTTAGATAAATGTCTTTCTTTTCTTAACTAGAATCTCATTATTTTCAGATTGACTGAAATACAAATAAATAAACAATAATTACTATTTTGATCAAATGATGCATTAATGCAAATAATCATAATGACATTATAAATGAATTAACCTAATAAAATTGACTACCTTTCAGTGACCTGAAATACTATGCAAAATGTAAACAAACGATGAAAAACACTTTATGACTAAATAACTGCTCTAAAACATTTATACACAGGTAGATAATGATAAAATAATATATATGACAAAATTCGGCAAACTCACCATTGTTTTTAGACTCTTTTATCCTTAAAACCTTTTCTCATTTCTTTCATTCTCACATGCATGCTGCATGCTTTTAGGGCCACATGGAAGATAATACACGATACTAAGCAGTTATGCCCCTTGGCATATTATGATGAGTAAACATAAATTTGAATGGAGAAGAAATGAAATATGAATTAATACTTGCCAAAAACGAAATATGATTTATATTTTAATACTTTGATAACAAACAAAGGAAATATGATTCTGAACTTTGCAAATAATAACTTAACAATTTTGACACTTACACTAATGTTTCATGAAACAACGTCTTAACCTTCACACTTTTCCTAAAAAGGCATATTTAAGAGTATACCGTCTTTGATCAACCATCCCTCTCAGACGACCGATTAGCTCAGTAAGTTGCTAATCAGGCGGATGTCGTGGATACGATCCCCATGTCAACCACGTATTTGTTTAGTTATCTTTGACGATTTGGATAATTTTTTTCAGTTATGACCAACGACTCCGTATAGTCAAAAAAGGAGTGGTGAAACCTTTGGAAAGCGACATGCATAACGAACCCTTTCAATTTCTGGTAATCCTTGGCATGAAGGACAGGTATTTTAGTTAATCTCACAGAGGTCTTGTCTATCTATGAAGGGATCAAGGACAAAAACAAACCATATGGCAGCGGTGGGATTCGAACCCACGCCTCCGGAGAGACTGGTGCCTAAAACCAGCGCCTTAGACCACTCGGCCACGCTATCTATATGCTAAATGTTTCATGAAACAACGTCTTAACCTTCACACTTTTCCTAAAAAGGCATAGTTAAGAGTATACCGTCTTTGATCAACCATCCCTCTCAGACGACCGATTAGCTCAGTAAGTTGCTAATAAGGCGGATGTCGTGGATACGATCCCCATGTCAACCACGTATATGTTTTGTTTTCTTTGACGATTTGGATATTTTTTTTCAGTATAACCAACGACTCCCTATAGTCAAAAAAGGAGTGTTGAAAACCATTGGAAAGCGACATGCATAACGAACCCTTTCACTTTCTGGTAATCTTTGGCAAGAAAGCATAGGTATTTTAGTTAACCTCACAGAGGTCTTGTCTATCTTTGAAGGGATCAAGGACAAAAACAAACCATATGGCAGCGGTGGAATTCGAACCCACGCCTCCGGAGAGACTGGTGCCTAAAACCAGCGCCTTAGACCACTCGGCCACGCTACCTATATGCTAAACGTTTCATG
Source organism: Haliotis rufescens (assembly GCF_023055435.1). Taxonomy (NCBI): domain Eukaryota; kingdom Metazoa; phylum Mollusca; class Gastropoda; order Lepetellida; family Haliotidae; genus Haliotis; species Haliotis rufescens. Next base: position 24,226,127 of record NW_025963835.1, on the reverse strand, counting down.
AAACAACGTCTTAACCTTCACACTTTTCCTAAAAAGGCATAGTTAAGAGTATACCGTCTTTGATCAACCATCCCTTTCAGACGACCGATTAGCTCAGTAAGTTGCTAATAAGGTGGATGTCGTGGATACGATCCCCATGTCAACCACGTATATGTTTAGTTTTCTTTGACGATTTGGATAAGTTTTTTCAGTTATGACCAACGACTTCGTATAGTCAAAAAAGGAGTGGTGAAAACATTTGCAAAGCGACTTGCATAACGAACCCTTTCAATTTCTGGTAATCCTTGGCATGAAGGCACAGGTATTTAAGTTAACCTCACAGAGGTCTTGTCTATCTTTGAAGGGATCAAGGACAAAAACAAACCATATGGCAGCTGTGGGATTCGAACTCACGCCTCCGGAGAGACTGGTGCCTAAAACCAGCGCCTTAGACCACTTGGCCACGCTACCTATATGCTAAATGTTTCATGAAACAACGTCTTAACCTTCACACTATTCCTAAAAAGGCATATTTAAGAGTATACCGTCTTTGATCAACCATCCCTCTCAGACGACCGATTAGCTCAGTAAGTTGCTAATCAGGCGGATGTCGTGGATACGATCCCCATGTCAACCACGTATTTGTTTAGTTATCTTTGACGATTTGGATATTTTTTTTCAGTTATGACCAACGACTCCCTATAGTCAAAAAAGGAGTGGTGAAAACATTTGCAAAGCGACTTGCATAACGAACCCTTTCAATTTCTGGTAATCCTTGGCATGAAGGCACAGGTATTTTAGTTAACCTCACAGAGGTCTTGTCTATCTTTGAAGGGATCAAGGACAAAAACAAACCATATGGCAGCGGTGGGATTCGAACCCACGCCTCCGGAGAGACTGGTGCCTAAAACCAGAGCCTTTTTTTTTTTTTTTTTTTTTTTTCTTGATAAAATTTATTCACAGGAATATAATACAAACGCAGACAGTGGTGACACTGCCACCACAAAGATAAAAAGGGTATCACAGAAGTTGGGTGGCAGTGGTTAACATTTTAATTCTAAGGACAGAAATATGAGAAATAGATTTTTACATTTGATTATGTACACACAACTTTGTAATTGATTCATTTTTCAATAGTGAACAATCATTCAACTAAAATGACACTTTATGAAAGATTTGAAAAAAGCATTCATGTGAAATGAAATAGTATAAGTAACTTATAATTGAGCTAATCAAGAGGATGTTTCAAAAGAATGTCATTCCCATCTAACTCGATGAGGTCATTAGACATTATGTATTTTTGAATAAAGACATGCAATCTTTTCATTTTTGTGTAATGATACAAAAGAAATGTGAGATGTCTTTTTACCAAGGTTTTGAAAAATGTGTTTATGTGAAAAGAGACTGTACCTAGGCTTATAACAACTCTTCTCTTAAATACTGCCAACCGATAAATTGATAACAGTATATCTAACAATGGTTTTGCCGACACACTTCTCTCTGGAAGAAATCCAAACAATAACCGCAGCGAGAATTGTCCAAGAGTGAACCCAGTATCTTGACACACATCAGTGAGGATGTCAACAAATAGTGATTGTAAGAACGATAACTCTTTACAGAAGATGAACAAGTGCAGAACATCTTCTTTTTCATTTTGACAAACTGGACAAATATCTGTGTCTGTCAAACCAAATTGGCTGAGTCTGTCATATGTGTAAATAATGTTATGGGCAATCTTAAAATCTCGTTGTATACATTCGGCTGATTTGTCATTTTGATACACATTAACCCAAACATCTTTCCAGTTGATGTCAAGAGATATATTATTCCACCAATTCATGGCAACTGGTTTTTTAAAATATTTTGTTCTGAAAATTTCATAATATTTCACCGTAAACAGCTGCACTGATACATCTTCGTTCGCTATAGGACAAAGTATTTCTTTACAAGGAGGATTTATGACAGCATCAGACAATATGATCTGTTTCCAATCTGTTGGAAGCGCATATAAAATAACAGCATAACCATTCTTGATTGTGGCCACATCAACATCAGGTATTGTTTCTTGTACAATTTCAACAATACTATCAGGTGACAAAAATTGTGGTATAACTTCATAGCAAATATCTTTTATGCAAGTGATCCCACCGTCAATGAATGATTTAAACAACAAAGTTTTGTTCATATACAAAATTAGAGGGTTGTTGAATAAAGGCTGACACATTATATCCGGTAAAGTGGTAGGGTTGCTTCTCTTACCACCACTGATGTCCTCCCAGGCAAGCAACAACTCAGCATAAAAAGGATTTACATGCAACATATCTTTTTTGTCAAACTTTAAACATAGTATGTTTGATTGTAATCCCATATTTAAATATTTTGAAAAGAAGAAAGACATAGTTGCTTTCCATAATGAGTCTAATTTACAATCTAAGAAAGCTTTTAACAGTTTCAATCTTAAAGCATACTTTTTAAGGCACAAATTGGGTGTATTTAAACCACCTTCTGTACATTTGCCCATGAATGTCACAGCTGCTATTTTTGGCTTTTTATTTACCCATAAGAATTTTGAAAACATTTTGGAAAAGGCTACTTCTACCCAGTGTGGCACTGGTAACACTGTAAAAGAGTACCATAATCTAGAGGCAATGAGGATGTTTAAAACCGTGGCTCTGCCCTGCAGTGTGAGTTGACGTTGAATCCATGAATTAAGTAGAGTTTGAATTTTATTTATCTTTTTCGTCCAATTTTGTGTCTCACAAGTGGCCAAGTCAGAGCCAAGATATATTCCCAGAAGTTCAACACAATCTTTTTTAACCTTCACGGGAAGACTAATGTTACATTTATTGAACTTGGCTTTACCAAGAAGTAACACCTCCGACTTTTGTAAATTGATCTTGGCTTGAGTTGCTTCGCAATAATATTTAATTGTTTCAAAAGTATTTTCCACTGACTGTGAGTTGCACACTGTAATAGTAGTGTCATCGGCATGTTGATATATTAAAGATGAAACATTGCCAATGTTGATGCCTTGAATATGTGGGTTCTCTTTTATTAACAAATTTAATGGTTCAGAAATAAGCACAAACAGCATGGAACTCATCGGGTCCCCTTGCCTTACTCCACGGGATAGTTTGAAATATGGACTTAAATGTCCATTACACTTGACAGAACTTTTAATGTCTGTATACAAAATTCTAATCCAGGATATAAAATGATTCCCAAAATTGAATTTTTGTAAAATATCCAACAAGTAATTATGTGAAACTCTATCGAAAGCTTTCTCTAGATCTACTTTAATTAAAAATGCATCTTTATCTTCACTATCCACTATATCAACTACATCCCTGACCGAATGTAAATTGTGTGCAATGTCTCTCCCTGGTACACAGCAGGATTGTTCGGGGGAGATAATATCTGACATTACAGACTTGAGTCTAAGCGACAATGTGCGTGATATTAATTTACAGTCAACATTGATCAGTGAAATAGGTCTGTAACATTTTAAATCTCTTTTATCACCTTTATTTTTATAGAATAAGCTGATAATACTGGTTTTCATAGAACGAGATAATTCCTTCTCTTCAAAGATACTCTGTGTAACATGATGGAAAAGAGGACATAAAATCTCCCAAAACTTGAGGAAGAATTCAACAGTTAAACCATCTGGACCTGGTGTCTTGTTATGTTTCATTCCTTTCAGTGCCTCTGTCAACTGTTTTTCAGAAATGGGAAGATCGCATTTAACTTTTTGTTCATCATTAATCGATTTCTGAATCATATTTACAACTACTTGTTCTTTTACTTGATCAAAAGCCTCATCTGTATATAACTTGGCATAAAATGATTGTGCTGCGTCTATAATATCCTCTGTATTCCGTATCGTTGTTCCATCTTCAGTTATAAGTTCTTTGATTGAATTAGCTTGCTGTTTTGACTTTTCTAAATTTAAGAAATAAGAAGTGCATCTGTCAGATTCAAGAGTAAATTGTGCTTTTGATCTCAAGATAGCACCCCTACAGGTGTTGTTGTCATATTCTTCTAATTTATTTTCTAAATCACACAGTTGTGTAGATTGATACCCCGGTGTTGAAGCTAATTTTTGATATTCAATTCTAAGTTTATTTTGAATGTTGTAATAATCATTTTTTGCCAGTCTACTTTTTTTGCTTGAATAAGATTTTGAAAACTTTTTAAATTGATATTTCAAGTTGTCCCACCACATAAGTGGCTCTGATGTAAAAAGTGGACATACTTTTGCTTCCTCAATAATATGACGAATTTTATTATAAAACATACCATCTTCTAACAGCTGATTATTAAAAATCCAAACTCCTGGACCCTTTTCTATGTTACTGAGATCAACCTTCAGTGAAACAATGTTGTGATCGCTCATTTTACAGTATTTGATATAACAATGTATAGCACTATGTAAAAGATGTCTGGATAATAGAAAAAAGTCAATTCTGGATTGTTTTAAAACACCATTTACTGTTTGGGTTCTGGAGAACTCCTTTTTATAATAATTTTTGTGTCTCCATACATCAACCATACAATATTTTTGAATTATGGAAATAAGAGTGTCACTACTTCTTAGATTGAATGTTTTATTGTTAATGCCTTTATCCAAAACAGGATCTACTATATCATTAAAATCTCCCCCTACAAACATATTACTTGGTTCTAACCATCCTTCTAGCTCTTTGTAAAATGTTAACTTTTCTTCTAAACCATTAGGAGCATAAACATTGAGTAAATAATATTTCTTATCATCCACATCAATTTCTGCTTTTAATAGTCTGCCTTCAGAATCGTGTGCTATCATTCTAACTTCATGTTGAAAATTTTCGGATACTTATATAGCTACACCCCTGCGATTTATGTTGGTTGAATTACAAACTAAAATTTTCCCGGCCCACATATGTTGATAGTTTTCAACAAATGTTGTGTCCCAAAACGTTTCCTGTAAGAATGCTATATCAACATGTGAACTGTTTATAAGTGACATCACTTTTTCAAATTTACCAACATCTCTCAAACCATTGACATTCCATGACCATATACTGAACATGATGAGCAATGAGAGATGCATATTATACTTCAACATGTGTTTCATCTATATTTTTTCCCTTTTCGAGATTTAACAACATTCTTTTTTCTAGGGGCTCTTCCCCCAACATGTGCCCTAATTACCTCTTCATCAGGCTTGGATATTCTCCATTTCCCTTTCAAGCTTCCTGGGGCACCATCCCCACGGTATGGCTGTGAAAGAACATTGTGATTGATCTCATTCGAGGCTGCCATGCCATCATGAACATCTACAACCTCACTATTGTCATGATGTTCACGATTAACTTCCTGTACAATATCTAACAGTGTGTCTGTCACATCATTTACTAAGTGAGCACTACACGGAGATACATGTTTTTTGGCATCAGAACTACATTGGCCAACATGTACACTTCTGTCAATGATTTCAAATAGTAGTTCATTGACAAGATTTTGAGTTTCATTGTTCGAGTCAGTCACAAAATTCGTCACATGTTTATCTTGTGACATTTCCTCGTTGTCTTCCTCGGGGACATCTACAATTGTATCAACCCCTTCTTGATCCTTGTCATCTTCAACTGTTAATTCATTAAGAATAGGCCACCTTGCTAGAGTTGCATCCGTCTCTGTGTCCATGATGCCAACATCAAAGTCATTTTCCTCATCCTTATCATGATCATCATGATTATCATTATCAATGTCATCAGAAGCATCATCATACCCATAGCAATCACAGTCTACCGGCTTCAGTTTACATCTGTGGCATTTTGGAACACGACAGTTGTTTTGAAGATGTCCTTGGTTCCCGCAGTTTCTACATACAATGTTTGGACACATCTTTTTTTCGTGTTGGTCTGAAAGGCAGTGGTAGCACACTTTGATTTGCTCGTTGTGAATAACTCTGAAAAAATCAAAACCTTCATGTGTCCTGAATTTGACGCTATATGGAAGACTGCGGATCCCTGTTGGAAATTTTACTTGTGTATATCTTGTACCATCTTCCCAATTAGTGCCATGGATTTTCCTCCTGTGGATGGTATCCACTTCAATTATTCCAAACGCATGTAGGACGTTTCTAATTTCCTCATCTGTGGTATAGCTGGGCAAGTTCATAAATGAAACTACAACTCTGTTATTCACAAGAGGCGAAAGTTTGTATATTTCATGATCAACAACAACAGACTCTCCAAGTGATTTTACTAGCGCATTTTCCGCTAGAGTAATTTCATAATAATTGTTGTTTCTAGGTGTACAGCAGTACACAGTATTGTCTCCCAGTTCTGGCTCTAACACCTTGCAAAGTTCAAATGCTTTAGGGCGAATCTGGTTGTCATAATGAACCCGAACAATGTTTTCTTTTTGATAAACACGATGGCGGCCATTGTTGTTGATGACCTGACTAGGGGGTGGCCTTTGCCCCCCAGCCTGGCGGCTCATGGTTTCTATTTCCTCCAATTACACGTTCAGATGTAATCTTGAAACATATATGAACACACCTTCATAATAACAGTCAAATATTTCCACAAAGGTAGAAGTACTTACAATAAATAGCAGAGCACTTGCAAATTGCTTCCACGTTGCGCCTCAACAAGGGAGGTAACCTCACGGCGCTCTAACCAGCTGAGCTAATCGGCCAACTGAGAGAGAGGCTGAGCCAATTGAACAAATATACCCTTGAAAACCCCATTTTAGGCATGGTGTGAAAGTTAAGACGTTTCTTTCAGATAGCGTGGCATAAGGCACCTTGCATGCTGTCTCTCCAGAGACGTGGTTTCCAATCCGACCACTCACACATATGTAACTCATAACCATCCCTGTGGCTTCTACACGTACTGACAAACATGTGTGGGATTCTTTAGAAGTGACAGACACATTATCATGACATCAGAAATCATTTTATTTATACATAAGCTAAATCGACATTTCTTTCAATTGGCATGTCCAGATTTCTCCAATTTCTGAACATGAACAGCTTTGCTGTGTTCGTTTTCTTTTTTGTGTTAATGACAATTTAACCAGATAAAATATTTCAAGATTTCAATTGAGGAGACTGAATTATTTCATGTTTTTCGCAAAATACGAGTGTGATACATAACATCAAAAGGCAATTGATGTTATAAGCATTATATAGAAATGGTTGGGAGTGAAAGTGAAAATGCAATGCAAGCACAAAAACTTCCGTGGCCAATATGGGGATCGAACCCATGACATCCGCGTTATTAGCACGGCGCTCTAACCAGCTGAGCTAATCGGCCAACTGAGAGAGAGGCTGAGCCAATTGAACATATATACCCTTGAAAACCCCATTTTAGGCATTGTGTGAAAGTTAAGACGTTTCTTTCAGATAGCGTGGCATAAGGCACCTTGCATGCTGTCTCTCCAGAGACGTGGTTTCCAATCCGACCACTCACACATATGTAACTCATAACCATCCCTGTGGCTTCTACACGTACTGACAAACATGTGTGGGATTCTTTAGAAGTGACAGACACATTATCATGACATCAGAAATCATTTTATTTATACATAAGCTAAATCGACATTTCTTTCAATTGGCATGTCCAGATTTCTCCAATTTCTGAACATGAACAGCTTTGCTGTGTTCGTTTTCTTTTTTGTGTTAATGACAATTTAACCCGATAAAATATTTCAAGATTTCAATTGAGGAGACTGAATTATTTCATGTTTTTCGCAAAATACGAGTGTGATACATAACATCAAAAGGCAATTGATGTTATAAGCATTATATAGAAATGGTTGGGAGTGAAAGTGAAAATGCAATGCAAGCACAAAAACTTCCGTGGCCAAAATGGGGATCGAACCCATGACATCCGCGTTATTAGCACGGCGCTCTAACCAGCTGAGCTAATCGGCCAACTGAGAGAGAGGCTGAGCCAGTTGAACATATATACCCTTGAAAACCCCATTTTAGGCATGCTGTGAAAGTTAAGACGTTTCTTTCAGATAGCGTGGCATAAGGCACCTTGCATGCTGTCTCTCCAGAGACGTGGTTTCCAATCCGACCACTCACACATATGTAACTCATAACCATCCCTGTGGCTTCTACACGTACTGACAAACATGTGTGGGATTCTTTAGAAGTGACAGACACATCATGACATCAGAAATCATTTTATTTATACATAAGCTAAATCGACATTTCTTTCAATTGGCATGTCCAGATTTCTCCAATTTCTGAACATGAACAGCTTTGCTGTGTTCGTTTTCTTTTTTGTGTTAATGACAATTTAACCCGATAAAATATTTCAAGATTTCAATTGAGGAGACTGAATTATTTCATGTTTTTCGCAAAATACGAGTGTGATACATAACATCAAAAGGCAATTGATGTTATAAGCATTATATAGAAATGGTTGGGAGTGAAAGTGAAAATGCAATGCAAGCACAAAAACTTCCGTGGCCAAAATGGGGATCGAACCCATGACATCCGCGTTATTAGCACGGCGCTCTAACCAGCTGAGCTAATCGGCCAACTGAGAGAGATGCTGAGCCAGTTGAACATATATACCCTTGAAAACCCCATTTTAGGCATGGTGTGAAAGTTAAGACGTTTCTTTCAGATAGCGTGGCATAAGGCACCTTGCATGCTGTCTCTCCAGAGACGTGGTTTCCAATCCGACCACTCACACATATGTAACTCATAACCATCCCTGTGGCTTCTACACGTACTGACAAACATGTGTGGGATTCTTTAGAAGTGACAGACACATTATCATGACATCAGAAATCATTTTATTTATACATAAGCTAAATCGACATTTCTTTCAATTGGCATGTCCAGATTTCTCCAATTTCTGAACATGAACAGCTTTGCTGTGTTCGTTTTCTTTTTTGTGTTAATGACAATTTAACCAGATAAAATATTTCAAGATTTCAATTGAGGAGACTGAATTATTTCATGTTTTTCGCAAAATACGAGTGTGATACATAACATCAAAAGGCAATTGATGTTATAAGCATTATATAGAAATGGTTGGGAGTGAAAGTGAAAATGCAATGCAAGCACAAAAACTTCCGTGGCCAATATGGGGATCGAACCCATGACATCCGCGTTATTAGCACGGCGCTCTAACCAGCTGAGCTAATCGGCCAACTGAGAGAGAGGCTGAGCCAATTGAACATATATACCCTTGAAAACCCCATTTTAGGCATGGTGTGAAAGTTAAGACGTTTCTTTCAGATAGCGTGGCATAAGGCACCTTGCATGCTGTCTCTCCAGAGACGTGGTTTCCAATCCGACCACTCACACATATGTAACTCATAACCATCCCTGTGGCTTCTACACGTACTGACAAACATGTGTGGGATTCTTTAGAAGTGACAGACACATTATCATGAAATCAGAAATCATTTTATTTATACATAAGCTAAATCGACATTTCTTTCAATTGGCATGTCCAGATTTCTCCAATTTCTGAACATGAACAGCTTTGCTGTGTTCGTTTTCTTTTTTGTGTTAATGACAATTTAACCCGATAAAATATTTCAAGATTTCAATTGAGGAGACTGAATTATTTCATGTTTTTCGCAAAATACGAGTGTGATACATAACATCAAAAGGCAATTGATGTTATAAGCATTATATAGAAATGGTTGGGAGTGAAAGTGAAAATGCAATGCAAGCACAAAAACTTCCGTGGCCAATATGGGGATCGAACCCATGACATCCGCGTTATTAGCACGGCGCTCTAACCAGCTGAGCTAATCGGCCAACTGAGAGAGAGGCTGAGCCAATTGAACATATATACCCTTGAAAACCCCATTTTAGGCATGCTGTGAAAGTTAAGACGTTTCTTTCAGATAGCGTGGCATAAGGCACCTTGCATGCTGTCTCTCCAGAGACGTGGTTTCCAATCCGACCACTCACACATATATAACTCATAACCATCCCTGTGGCTTCTACACGTACTGACAAACATGTGTGGGATTCTTTAGAAGTGACAGACACATTATCATGACATCAGAAATCATTTTATTTATACATAAGCTAAATCGACATTTCTTTCAATTGGCATGTCCAGATTTCTCCAATTTCTGAACATGAACAGCTTTGCTGTGTTCGTTTTCTTTTTTGTGTTAATGACAATTTAACCCGATAAAATATTTCAAGATTTCAATTGAGGAGACTGAATTATTTCATGTTTTTCGCAAAATACGAGTGTGATACATAACATCAAAAGGCAATTGATGTTATAAGCATTATATAGAAATGGTTGGGAGTGAAAGTGAAAATGCAATGCAAGCACAAAAACTTCCGTGGCCAATATGGGGATCGAACCCATGACATCCGCGTTATTAGCACGGCGCTCTAACCAGCTGAGCTAATCGGCCAACTGAGAGAGAGGCTGAGCCAGTTGAACATATATACCCTTGAAAACCCCATTTTAGGCATGGTGTGAAAGTTAAGACGTTTCTTTCAGATAGCGTGGCATAAGGCACCTTGCATGCTGTCTCTCCAGAGACGTGGTTTCCAATCCGACCACTCACACATATGTAACTCATAACCATCCCTGTGGCTTCTACACGTACTGACAAACATGTGTGGGATTCTTTAGAAGTGACAGACACATTATCATGACATCAGAAATCATTTTATTTATACATAAGCTAAATCGACATTTCTTTCAATTGGCATGTCCAGATTTCTCCAATTTCTGAACATGAACAGCTTTGCTGTGTTCGTTTTCTTTTTTGTGTTAATGACAATTTAACCCGATAAAATATTTCAAGATTTCAATTGAGGAGACTGAATTATTTCATGTTTTTCGCAAAATACGAGTGTGATACATAACATCAAAAGGCAATTGATGTTATAAGCATTATATAGAAATGGTTGGGAGTGAAAGTGAAAATGCAATGCAAGCACAAAAACTTCCGTGGCCAATATGGGGATCGAACCCATGACATCCGCGTTATTAGCACGGCGCTCTAACCAGCTGAGCTAATCGGCCAACTGAGAGAGAGGCTGAGCCAGTTGAACATATATACCCTTGAAAAACCCATTTTAGGCATGGTGTGAAAGTTAAGACGTTTCTTTCAGATAGCGTGGCATAAGGCACCTTGCATGCTGTCTCTCCAGAGACGTGGTTTCCAATCCGACCACTCACACATATGTAACTCATAACCATCCCTGTGGCTTCTACACGTACTGACAAACATGTGTGGGATTCTTTAGAAGTGACAGACACATTATCATGACATCAGAAATCATTTTATTTATACATAAGCTAAATCGACATTTCTTTCAATTGGCATGTCCAGATTTCTCCAATTTCTGAACATGAACAGCTTTGCTGTGTTCGTTTTCTTTTTTGTGTTAATGACAATTTAACCCGATAAAATATTTCAAGATTTCAATTGAGGAGACTGAATTATTTCATGTTTTTCGCAAAATACGAGTGTGATACATAACATCAAAAGGCAATTGATGTTATAAGCATTATATAGAAATGGTTGGGAGTGAAAGTGAAAATGCAATGCAAGCACAAAAACTTCCGTGGCCAATATGGGGATCGAACCCATGACATCCGCGTTATTAGCACGGCGCTCTAACCAGCTGAGCTAATCGGCCAACTGAGAGAGAGGCTGAGCCAGTTGAACATATATACCCTTGAAAACCCCATTTTAGGCATGCTGTGAAAGTTAAGACGTTTCTTTCAGATAGCGTGGCATAAGGCACCTTGCATGCTGTCTCTCCAGAGACGTGGTTTCCAATCCGACCACTCACACATATGTAACTCATAACCATCCCTGTGGCTTCTACACGTACTGACAAACATGTGTGGGATTCTTTAGAAGTGACAGACACATTATCATGACATCAGAAATCATTTTATTTATACATAAGCTAAATCGACATTTCTTTCAATTGGCATGTCCAGATTTCTCCAATTTCTGAACATGAACAGCTTTGCTGTGTTCGTTTTCTTTTTTGTGTTAATGACAATTTAACCCGATAAAATATTTCAAGATTTCAATTGAGGAGACTGAATTATTTCATGTTTTTCGCAAAATACGAGTGTGATACATAACATCAAAAGGCAATTGATGTTATAAGCATTATATAGAAATGGTTGGGAGTGAAAGTGAAAATGCAATGCAAGCACAAAAACTTCCGTGGCCAATATGGGGATCGAACCCATGACATCCGCGTTATTAGCACAGCGCTCTAACCAGCTGAGCTAATCGGCCAACTGAGAGAGAGGCTGAGCCAGTTGAACATATATACCCTTGAAAACCCCATTTTAGGCATGCTGTGAAAGTTAAGACGTTTCTTTCAGATAGCGTGGCATAAGGCACCTTGCATGCTGTCTCTCCAGAGACGTGGTTTCCAATCCGACCACTCACACATATGTAACTCATAACCATCCCTGTGGCTTCTACACGTACTGACAAACATGTGTGGGATTCTTTAGAAGTGACAGACACATTATCATGACATCAGAAATCATTTTATTTATACATAAGCTAAATCGACATTTCTTTCAATTGGCATGTCCAGATTTCTCCAATTTCTGAACATGAACAGCTTTGCTGTGTTCGTTTTCTTTTTTGTGTTAATGACAATTTAACCCGATAAAATATTTCAAGATTTCAATTGAGGAGACTGAATTATTTCATGTTTTTCGCAAAATACGAGTGTGATACATAACATCAAAAGGCAATTGATGTTATAAGCATTATATAGAAATGGTTGGGAGTGAAAGTGAAAATGCAATGCAAGCACAAAAACTTCCGTGGCCAATATGGGGATCGAACCCATGACATCCGCGTTATTAGCACGGCGCTCTAACCAGCTGAGCTAATCGGCCAACTGAGAGAGAGGCTGAGCCAGTTGAACATATATACCCTTGAAAACCCCATTTTAGGCATGCTGTGAAAGTTAAGACGTTTCTTTCAGATAGCGTGGCATAAGGCACCTTGCATGCTGTCTCTCCAGAGACGTGGTTTCCAATCCGACCACTCACACATATGTAACTCATAACCATCCCTGTGGCTTCTACACGTACTGACAAACATGTGTGGGATTCTTTAGAAGTGACAGACACATTATCATGACATCAGAAATCATTTTATTTATACATAAGCTAAATCGACATTTCTTTCAATTGGCATGTCCAGATTTCTCCAATTTCTGAACATGAACAGCTTTGCTGTGTTCGTTTTCTTTTTTGTGTTAATGACAATTTAACCCGATAAAATATTTCAAGATTTCAATTGAGGAGACTGAATTATTTCATGTTTTTCGCAAAATACGAGAGTGATACATAACATCAAAAGGCAATTGATGTTATAAGCATTATATAGAAATGGTTGGGAGTGAAAGTGAAAATGCAATGCAAGCACAAAAACTTCCGTGGCCAATATGGGTATCGAACCCATGACATCCGCGTTATTAGCACGGCGCTCTAACCAGCTGAGCTAATCGGCCAACTGAGAAAGAGGCTGATCCAATTGAAGATATATACCCTTGAAAACCCCATTTTAGGCATGCTGTGAAAGTTAAGACGTTTCTTTCAGATAGCGTGGCATAAGGCACCTTGCATGCTGTCTCTCCAGAGACGTGGTTTCCAATCCGACCACTCACACATATGTAACTCATAACCATCCCTGTGGCTTCTACACGTACTGACAAACATGTGTGGGATTCTTTAGAAGTGACAGACACATTATCATGACATCAGAAATCATTTTATTTATACATAAGCTAAATCGACATTTCTTTCAATTGGCATGTCCAGATTTCTCCAATTTCTGAACATGAACAGCTTTGCTGTGTTCGTTTTCTTTTTTGTGTTAATGACAATTTAACCAGATAAAATATTTCAAGATTTCAATTGAGGAGACTGAATTATTTCATGTTTTTCGCAAAATACGAGTGTGATACATAACCTCAAAAGGCAATTGATGTTATAAGCATTATATAGAAATGGTTGGGAGTGAAAGTGAAAATGCAATGCAAGCACAAAAACTTCCGTGGCCAATATGGGGATCGAACCCATGACATCCGCGTTATTAGCACGGCGCTCTAACCAGCTGAGCTAATCGGCCAACTGAGAGAGAGGCTGAGCCAGTTGAACATATATACCCTTGAAAACCCCATTTTAGGCATGGTGTGAAAGTTAAGACGTTTCTTTCAGATAGCGTGGCATAAGGCACCTTGCATGCTGTCTCTCCAGAGACGTGGTTTCCAATCCGACCACTCACACATATGTAACTCATAACCATCCCTGTGGCTTCTACACGTACTGACAAACATGTGTGGGATTCTTTAGAAGTGACAGACACATTATCATGACATCAGAAATCATTTTATTTATACATAAGCTAAATCGACATTTCTTTCAATTGGCATGTCCAGATTTCTCCAATTTCTGAACATGAACAGCTTTGCTGTGTTCGTTTTCTTTTTTGTGTTAATGACAATTTAACCCGATAAAATATTTCAAGATTTCAATTGAGGAGACTGAATTATTTCATGTTTTTCGCAAAATACGAGTGTGATACATAACATCAAAAGGCAATTGATGTTATAAGCATTATATAGAAATGGTTGGGAGTGAAAGTGAAAATGCAATGCAAGCACAAAAACTTCCGTGGCCAATATGGGGATCGAACCCATGACATCCGCGTTATTAGCACGGCGCTCTAACCAGCTGAGCTAATCGGCCAACTGAGAGAGAGCCTGAGCCAGTTGAACATATATACCCTTGAAAACCCCATTTTAGGCATGCTGTGAAAGTTAAGACGTTTCTTTCAGATAGCGTGGCATAAGGCACCTTGCATGCTGTCTCTCCAGAGACGTGGTTTCCAATCCGACCACTCACACATATGTAACTCATAACCATCCCTGTGGCTTCTACACGTACTGACAAACATGTGTGGGATTCTTTAGAAGTGACAGACACGTTATCATGACATCAGAAATCATTTTATTTATACATAAGCTAAATCGACATTTCTTTCAATTGGCATGTCCAGATTTCTCCAATTTCTGAACATGAACAGCTTTGCTGTGTTCGTTTTCTTTTTTGTGTTAATGACAATTTAACCAGATAAAATATTTCAAGATTTCAATTGAGGAGACTGAATTATTTCATGTTTTTCGCAAAATACGAGTGTGATACATAACATCAAAAGGCAATTGATGTTATAAGCATTATATAGAAATGGTTGGGAGTGAAAGTGAAAATGCAATGCAAGCACAAAAACTTCCGTGGCCAATATGGGGATCGAACCCATGACATCCGCGTTATTAGCACGGCGCTCTAACCAGCTGAGCTAATCGGCCAACTGAGAGAGAGGCTGAGCCAGTTGAACATATATACCCTTGAAAACCCCATTTTAGGCATGCTGTGAAAGTTAAGACGTTTCTTTCAGATAGCGTGGCATAAGGCACCTTGCATGCTGTCTCTCCAGAGACGTGGTTTCCAATCCGACCACTCACACATATGTAACTCATAACCATCCCTGTGGCTTCTACACGTACTGACAAACATGTGTGGGATTCTTTAGAAGTGACAGACACATTATCATGACATCAGAAATCATTTTATTTATACATAAGCTAAATCGACATTTCTTTCAATTGGCATGTCCAGATTTCTCCAATTTCTGAACATGAACAGCTTTGCTGTGTTCGTTTTCTTTTTTGTGTTAATGACAATTTAACCCGATAAAATATTTCAAGATTTCAATTGAGGAGACTGAATTATTTCATGTTTTTCGCAAAATACGAGTGTGATACATAACATCAAAAGGCAATTGATGTTATAAGCATTATATAGAAATGGTTGGGAGTGAAAGTGAAAATGCAATGCAAGCACAAAAACTTCCGTGGCCAATATGGGGATCGAACCCATGACATCCGCGTTATTAGCACGGCGCTCTAACCAGCTGAGCTAATCGGCCAACTGAGAGAGAGGCTGAGCCAGTTGAACATATATACCCTTGAAAACCCCATTTTAGGCATGGTGTGAAAGTTAAGACGTTTCTTTCAGATAGCGTGGCATAAGGCACCTTGCATGCTGTCTCTCCAGAGACGTGGTTTCCAATCCGACCACTCACACATATGTAACTCATAACCATCCCTGTGGCTTCTACACGTACTGACAAACATGTGTGGGATTCTTTAGAAGTGACAGACACATTATCATGACATCAGAAATCATTTTATTTATACATAAGCTAAATCGACATTTCTTTCAATTGGCATGTCCAGATTTCTCCAATTTCTGAACATGAACAGCTTTGCTGTGTTCGTTTTCTTTTTTGTGTTAATGACAATTTAACCCGATAAAATATTTCAAGATTTCAATTGAGGAGACTGAATTATTTCATGTTTTTCGCAAAATACGAGTGTGATACATAACATCAAAAGGCAATTGATGTTATAAGCATTATATAGAAATGGTTGGGAGTGAAAGTGAAAATGCAATGCAAGCACAAAAACTTCCGTGGCCAATATGGGGATCGAACCCATGACATCCGCGTTATTAGCACGGCGCTCTAACCAGCTGAGCTAATCGGCCAACTGAGAGAGAGGCTGAGCCAGTTGAACATATATACCCTTGAAAAACCCATTTTAGGCATGGTGTGAAAGTTAAGACGTTTCTTTCAGATAGCGTGGCATAAGGCACCTTGCATGCTGTCTCTCCAGAGACGTGGTTTCCAATCCGACCACTCACACATATGTAACTCATAACCATCCCTGTGGCTTCTACACGTACTGACAAACATGTGTGGGATTCTTTAGAAGTGACAGACACATTATCATGACATCAGAAATCATTTTATTTATACATAAGCTAAATCGACATTTCTTTCAATTGGCATGTCCAGATTTCTCCAATTTCTGAACATGAACAGCTTTGCTGTGTTCGTTTTCTTTTTTGTGTTAATGACAATTTAACCCGATAAAATATTTCAAGATTTCAATTGAGGAGACTGAATTATTTCATGTTTTTCGCAAAATACGAGTGTGATACATAACATCAAAAGGCAATTGATGTTATAAGCATTATATAGAAATGGTTGGGAGTGAAAGTGAAAATGCAATGCAAGCACAAAAACTTCCGTGGCCAATATGGGGATCGAACCCATGACATCCGCGTTATTAGCACGGCGCTCTAACCAGCTGAGCTAATCGGCCAACTGAGAGAGAGGCTGAGCCAGTTGAACATATATACCCTTGAAAACCCCATTTTAGGCATGCTGTGAAAGTTAAGACGTTTCTTTCAGATAGCGTGGCATAAGGCACCTTGCATGCTGTCTCTCCAGAGACGTGGTTTCCAATCCGA